>NC_043993.1:26147702-26475702 GCF_902150065.1 Myripristis murdjan
AGGGGAAGTTTTGGACAATACAGGATAGCTTTTCCAGTAGAAATAATGACACATCTCCACTGTTGATACTGTATAGATCTTACATCGTACTGTACTTTGCTGGCAACACCAATCAAATTGTTTAAAAAAAAAAAAATGCTGGTTGATCAGGTATACAGCCAGCACACAGATGTGACTTGCTGAAAGGGTTGAAACATCCAATCAAAAAAAAAAAAAAACACAGAAAAATCGTCTTTGAAACAAGTGGGTGAGCAGGACTCCTGAAAAGAGGCTGAAATAAAAGCCTGTCGTGGGATAAAAGGGACGTCTGGTCACCCTCGATATCAGGCTCAAAGTATCAAACTTACCTGAAAGTTGTAAGAAATCATAAGTCAAGAGATGGTTTAATGCCTCTTCTGCTCAGACACATTGGAATTAAAGTGCACAGCTCATCAGACGAAACACAAAAAGCCCTCACACACGAGAGTAACTTCAGAAACGTCATCAGACACGAGACAACTCCTAACACCAAACCAGCGGGGGTTGCATTACAAAAAAAAATATCTTATTGAATACACTGCAACTAATAAAACCCTGTGTCAGGGAAACCTTCGCTGCTGCTAAAACGGCTCAGAGAGAATTTAATGGCACAGTAGCACCTGCATGACGGTGGCAGTTTGTCTTATTTAAAGTGCTGGTGACACTTTTTTTTTGAATGGTACCCCTTAAGAAGAAACTTTCATCTGCCATGCCAGGACCTGTTTTTCAAGATAAGACACTCTTAATAAAAAAAAAAAAAAAAAAAAAAAAAAAAAAAAAACACACACACACTAGCAGGTTAATCTTATTGTCTCTAGGCCTTAGGTTCCAGAAACCCTGTATGTTTTGAATGTACACCCTTAGCACAATTTACCAGTTTGTGTGGAAATATTTACATGCGTACAAATGTAGCAGGAAGCACTGACTTACAGCAAAGGCCTTCTGAACAGACGGCGAGGTACGGCAGTCACAAGGATATCAAAAAACACACCGTGTAAGTGTCCTAATACCGTGAGAGTAGGAACTATTAACATGAAATGCACATTATTGTGACAATATTTTGACGATTTTGCCTCACTACTTATCAGCAAGTATTGGTACAACTTCATGTACGTAAAGAGATTAACATAGTGTTACAGTATTTTTAGAGGTCTTACTACTATGAGATCTAATATATAATGTGCTTCTGATATCTAATATATCTAATATATAATGTGTCACAAACTTTGATAATTTTTGAGTGCGGGTCTGTTGTGATAGTCCACCACGTTTAGGTACGGCGGTATGTTTGTATGGTTTCTCGTACATTTAAAGAGATATTCTGCTTTGGTGGAACATTTTCACTTTTTTAGCGTACAACTCCATCAGGAGGTCTACTGCATTACCTGGTTTATATGTTGGTTGGATGTGTGTGTGTGCGTGTGTGTATTTATGCTATGGCATGTGATGCTGTTCTGTCCTTACATTAAAAAAAAAAAAAAAAAAAGGACACAGTCACATGTGACATTCATCTACTTTGACGTTTGTGTCAAAAAGACCATTTTCAGATTTCAGAGTCCCAGAGCTGCCGGCGTCCTTAAATAAACTCCTGTAGAGCTACTGTATGTGCACTATAACACGAAAATGTTCCACCACAGAGACAGAGTTTTTCTGAATTGCTGTATAATTATTATTGTCTACGAGACAAGACTTTTTACTGTTTGTAAATGTTGAATATTTTGCATAGTTTTACAAAAATGAATGTCTGCCGGAGACTAGTTTTGTGGCGTTTTTGATATTTTTAAACCATTGGTAAAGTTAGGGCGACTTGTGGATATATGATTTAATGTAACAGCGAATGCGTATTTTTATCAGTTTGTTCAGTGGATTCAATGAAATGTGTAACCTCTGACTGGCACTCCATGTTATGAAATCAACTCCAGTTATGTCTTAAATTATTTTAGCACAAAAAAAAAAAAAAAAAATCTCTTTTTTCACTGTTGATTCACCCAGATGCTAAACTTTTACAGCGTGCCTCAAACACATTTGCAGGTGCTCACTTTGCTCGGGGTTAAAAGAAAAAAGTGGTGAAAGAAGGTGATGAATATAAAAATAAACTAACAGAAACACAGTTAATACAGACCAGGCAAGAAGCAGCGGCAATTAACAGAGAAGTTTAGGAAAATATATTTTTTAATGTGGATCACCTGATTTGATATTTATTTGTCATTTCATTACTCATGTTGCAAAATTACAGTCATTTATCTGTTAGATTCCAGTGGCAAGATGTACTGATAACTTTAATCATTTTGGGCTCAACTACCTAGGGGCAAAACAAACAAACAAACAAACAAACAAACAAACAAAAAAAAACAGATCTTTTGGACACAGTCACACTTTGAGTCTATTTTATATTTTCTCAAATGTTATTTCAGTCTTAAACCAGAGCCCTTCAAAACATCACAGCTGATTTTGAAGGTGTTTGTTCTTCATAAAGTTGGAGCAAAGCGTGGAGTACTTCTGTCACCTATGGATGGCGTTTGATTCTAGTTTTTGTGGTTTCAAAATAAACAAACAAAACGAATAAAGAAAATTAGAACGTTCTCTTACTGTGTTTAAAGGTGTAGAAGCTGCACTTTCCAATAGTTTTTTTTTTTTATTATTATTATTATTATTATCATTATTCATTTTTATTAACTTCCAGAGTAAAATTAGAGAAGAAAGTGACAGGGCTTGAAGAAGTCCATCTCTTTTGGTTATTAGCTGTACAAAAACGTGTCAGCTGTTAAGTCTCATTACATTAAACATCCAAATCAAATGCACAAATTGAACACACACCAGTCAACCTTTACTCCCTCCAGACACCCTCACCTCGTTACTTTGAATTTTTTTTTTTTTTTTTTTGTGAGATACCTGAGAGTAATTGCACGTGTATCCTCATCAGTCTCTTTCCTGTTATGACGGAAGAGTAGCTTTCAACAGGTCTTTATATTTTGCCACGGGAAGTCACAAACCGGCCTTGCTCGTGCATGCTGCTCACTGGATCTTTGACAAAACCGGTGGAGTCTCTGCTGTATGAAAGTTAAAGGCCTGCTCTGAATCTCACACACTCGTCACACAAGAGCACCAAACCAAACCGGTTTCATTCCTGTCCCCTGTGGGTTCAAAGCACACTCAGAAGACGTCGCTCCTTCCTAAATGTTGATTCTGTTTTGATGTTGGAGGTTCAAGACCTTTTAGAGTTGAGATTTGTTGCTATAGAGGTCGTCTTGGATCATAGAGGACTGTTGTATCTTGAGTGCAATAAAAAGAAAATTGTGCAATAATAGCATCTTTTGTGCAATAATGTCTTTTTTTCCAATGCGTGTTCCCTTGAATGGAGGCAGTGATGGACTGAAAGGATGGACATGCAGTTCCAGTTTCTCACTGAGACAGAGTGACTGTGAAGTGAGCATTGTGTAGTCTGTGAGCGCCATCTATTGGAGGAGACCTTAACAACCACCCAGTGAAATGGTACAACACACCCTCAATAGCTCTTTTTCCTCCCTCCATCGCCTTACCTGCATTTCTCCCTGTAGTATACATACATCATCTGTGGCTTTGTTACATCAAGCCATGAACTTTGAAATTTAACCTTGAATTTTTTATAGTGTAGTGTTTAGATAGATAGATAGATAGATAGATAGATAGATAGATAGATTTTATTGTCATTGCACAATCATATACGTATAATAATGCAACAAAATTAGGGCTCAGTCCTTTCGGTGCAGGGGGTTACCTACTGAGCATTAAAATTTTTACTCGTCAGGTACTAAAACTTAAATTGTTAATTATGGCACAGCACAATGATCAAATATTTGATTGAAAAGTCAATATATTTCAAATATAAAATGTTTATACAGAACTTTGATGTGCAGATCCTAGGGAAATTAAAGATAGTCCATTAATACTGCTATAATGAAATTTAATAAGCCTAATAAAAGCAATGTCACTGAATACGGTTGCTCCAAATATAGTGCATCGTGCCACAGAAAGTGCTTTGAAATGTCATTGTCGATGTGGTTTATATTCAGATCTATTCATAGCTTTACTCTCCGAATCTACATCAGTTGCTTGTGCAAATGCTTTCCATGTTTTGAGTGTAAATGTTTGCATTGCCTGTAATCTGCATGAAGGGAAAAAAAACAACAACAACACATCAGCAAGTCAGTGCCTAATATTTTATTTTCCTGGGAAAGACATTTTGTACAATAAAGAAAACATTCCATCACAATCCAAATTAAAGTGAAAATCCACCCTAAGAGAATTCATCGACTGTGTCACCCTATGATCTGAGTTAAACAGTATTTGTTGTCATGAGCACTTTCCTCCCAGAGCCACACACAAGACGGTCAGGGTCAAAATCTGATGTCCAAAACAGTGAAACCACAAAGTAGCAGCCCTTTTTGCTGACCAGTCTGATGAAAATCCACTGATGATGCTTCACTTGGCAGCCATAGATGTGGGACAAACTATCGCGATACTTCCTCTTGCGATACATTATTGATACACTTGTGCCAGTTATCGATATTTGCATTTTCAACTTAATCTGCATGGATGCACATTTCTGTGAGCCGTATTTTATTCCCTGCCTTCAGGTATTTGAACTGGAACTGTCGTGTTCATGTTGCAGTTGCTGTGTAGTCACTGAAAAATATGACTGATTCCTGCTGATTGGAAAATTATTTCACCTTTTTCCAGGGTGATTTTTCTTCTTCAGTTGCAGAAATCGTGATGTATCATACATTATCATCTTACAATATATTGCAGAACCACGATACCATCATTATCGTGGGTTAGGGTTAGGTTACTGTGACCGTATCGTATCGCCAGTTACACAGCGATTCTCACCCCTCATAAATCTTTAATTAGAGATTTTTTGGACTCACAAAATGATTGTTGGGAGCATTAATGTCCAAGTGAGCTTTATTTCATTGTAATCCTGTCATTTATGGGGGCTGAAATGTGTTCATTTCCCCATAAAATCACTGTGAATACCATAACTGCATCTGCAATCAGTCTCCAAATGATTATCAATGGAGCAGTTCCACAGTTTGATTTATTTGATATGAAGAGTTTCGGCTGTCTTGTTTGTAACTTTGGAGGAAACCTGCTCATGTCTACAAACCTGGACCAACCAGGTCCAGGATCACAGGATTAACTGGAAAGCAATTTCCTTTTTAAGTCCCAAAATGTTCCACATCAGTTTAGCAAATATTGATGAATACAAAAACAAACAAAACAGTAAAATATTCTAATAGCCACTGTCTCTAAATAACAGGAAGTTTAAGATGTGATGAGAAAATAAACCAAGTTATACTTGCGTAATGCTTTAGTAATTGTTAGTTGGCTATTGAAATAACATGATAGCACGGTTAATTTATATTACACCACTTCCCAACACCTTTGCCAACCTAACGCTGAGAAAACTACTTAGCATATGAGAGTGCAGACAACTACTGAGCATGCACTTGTTTGATTGTAGAATATGCAGTTAATAAAGCAGACTCTGCATCTGTCACCCCTCTGCCTCTGCACCATCTATCTACAGGATGTAGCGACCCTCCAAATACTGCCACTGTTTGAGGTAAAACGACTGCTGTGCACTCCAGCCACACTTTTTCATTACGCCCTGCCACAGAGGGAAACCACTGCATAATAAAACTAGGAAAGCAGTGACAAAAAGAAGTGTCTCTTCATAAGAACACACACATACACACACACACACACACACACACACACACACACACACACACACACACACACACACACACACATTATACAATCTCTCTAAAACATGGAGTTTCATAAGCCATCCACAGCTGTCACCCTTAGGCCCCATATCTGTGATAGCATCTTCAGAGAAGGAACAGATCTGGCAGCAGAGTCTGAGCCGACTGTGCCGTGAGTCCCTGTCGTCAAAAACATCCAACAGAAGCTCTTCTATTGCTTTTACACACTCAGCAAGTGAGCAAAGGAAAGGCCGCAGACTGCAAAAATACAGAAAAATAATCTTGCAATGCTTCAACAGATGCTGCATATGGTCAAAGTGCGTGTGACCAACAAACTGCTTAAACAGTGACAGAGGCTTCATGTCCCTTTACCTGGCTGACGGTGCAAATAATCTGTTTTGATTGACTTGACTGGAAGAAGAAGGAGAAGAAGAAGGAGGAGGAGAGAAAAAGTCGAAAAAGCAAAGCGAGGAGTAGGCGGGCAATTTGTGGACTGAGCAAAGTTTTAGCATCAAGTCTTCTTGGTCAGTGGAGCAGAGTGAAGAGCCAACCGTGTTGGTACCAAGGCTGAGGGAAACGAGGGAAATGTGTGGAACACGGCTGGATCCACGTCTCAGCTTGAGCCCAGTGCAGCTCAGTTCACCGATCTCACACACAACCTGAGCTAACCTTGACCATCAGAGCCAACTCCACCTCCCTACACTCCTTGAGCCCTTGGCAGCCATTGTGACCTTTAAGTCTGTCAACACTCGCAGGGCCAGTGTGGCCAGCGGCTGTGGATGGGATGGAACAACATTTACGTACAGCTTCAGAAGATCCCTTTAAATTCTATCAAACCGATCACCTTTCTGAATATCAGCACTGCTACAATAGAAAATGTGGCTATGGATATTTTTCCATAATGATAAAAGATGGGCACTAATAAAAAGACCATTACATGACCATTTTCTTGTCCATTAACTTGTACATATTTCACACCATTATATGCCATACAAATATATAAATATTTAAAAAATGTCTCTTTTATGATGAGCAAGCATTGGCATGCTTCTTAATTCTGAGCTGTATTTCTGCTCTAGTCGCAAAATCAGTACATTGCAGGATAGAGGCAGGATTTTAGCAAGTATGTGCAGGTATGAGTGTTTAAAAACAAAAACAAATAAAACAAAAAAGCAGGATGTGAGAATTTGGCTATTTCTGCTGCTGTGTGTCTAGGTGTAATTCGGTGCTGCTCAAATTGGCTGTATGGCAAAGAGTTGAAAATAAAAATCGATGGGACTGAATCTGAGCTTGGAAACTGTGTAACAGTCATATGAAGCAAATTGAGGCCAGTTTGGTAAGTTATACTTCCCTTTTCACAATTCATCATCTCCTCTGCCACACTCCCGCCTAGGTCAGCTCGTCACGGGAGGTGTCACTCTCTTGAAGGGCAACCATACTGCTGCAGGACGGTGGTGAGTGTGTGCAGGTGGGCGGCCATCATGATGGTGGGGCGTTCTGATTCTGGTATATGGATGCCTTGTCTTTCAAAAGGTCCAAGCATAGATGGCAGCTCCAGCTCCCTGTGTCCAAACAGCACACACCTTGATCAGCGTTGCCATGTGTGGCTGCCCATGAAAGCAGCTAACAGCTAACTCGAGTGATTCGACCCATGAGATTGTGGCCCAAAAGTTGTTTTTTTTATCTATAAAAAAGGCGAATGGTGAATTTAAAAAGATAAAAAGTAAGAGTCGTTTTAGAAGAAGCAGGTAGTCTTACCCTCTGGAGGTTCGGACATGGGTGGGCTGAGGCAGTACATGTGATATCCTCTATCACAGTCATCACAGAACAGAAGCTGATCCTACAGGAACAGGACAACAAGCAAACTTTAAACTTCAAACATCCCACCGGTACACTGTTGATGTTTGTGTATGATATATCCACTGAAACCATGAGGCTGCAGCGTCTGTATGATGGGTCGTGCAGGTGAGCTTACGTCATTCTCCGAGGTGCCGCACATGTTGCAGCACTTGCACTCTATACACTGCCAGCGGTAGGTTTTCACAGCAGCCATCATTACTGGAGTGAACTGCAGGCAGGAGGGGTGACCTGCATGTGGGCAAAAAAACAAACAAATTTATTTTATCTTCGATTTGTTGGACTAATTCGGCATGAATCAGATCGAGCAGCTGGCTGGCTTGTGTTTACCCGAGCGTCCACAGTCCGAGCAGGACACCAGCTCCTCTGACTGGCCGGTCTTGTGATTGGTTTTGGAGTCTCCCAGGCAGAAATCACAGTAATTATTCGGCAACGCGAGACCATCTGGGCCTTTCTTGGGAGCTGACAAATGAGAAAGAACACGACCGATGAGCAGGAGTGTTCAATTACTCAGAAATCCAATGAAACAACATACGTGATGTCCACCAATTCGATCCTGGAGCCTGGCTGGTTTACACTGACTGGCCCTGGCGTCTCACAGCGCCGCACTCACTCTTGGGCTCTTCGGGCAGAGGCAGGGGAGGCTCGCTGATCTCCATCTCCTCCTTCTCCTCGCCCTCCTCCTCAGCCAGGTGGGAGTGGGCGTAGTGGTAGCTCAGGCCGGGACGGTTCTTGTAGCGCTTCCCACAGACTGCCACCAAAACCATAAAACACAACATGTATGAAAACAAAGGACACATGAGAAAAGGCCATGCTGCAGGCAGAGTCAGTGAAGGCAACAGAGTGAGAGGGAGGATCGATTGCTATTTCTTTTGCTGCTATCGTTTTTATTTCCTTTTTTCTAACCAAAGGATGCAATTAATACTAGTGAGAGCAATACTATTGTCCTTGCCAGCCGTGTTTATGGGAACTTTTCAAGCAATACGGTGTACTTAAATTACAGTCCTGCATTTTGCCAATCACTGGATTGTTTATATATCAACTTGAGCGTGGTCTATTAAAACATTTAATGTTGATAGTGGAGAAAAGAATGTGAAAGTAGTGCTGTTGTGTGTAACAGGCAGATATATTGAAAGCAACAACTGGCTGCAGAGGTGACAGGGACATCTGTAGCGGTAAAGCTCTATATCTAACATCTTTTCTATGGAAAGAAGCTTTGTGGGCAGATCTTGAAAGAGACGCACTCGCCAAAAATCTGTACATTATCTAAAAGTACCTCACAGCCCATACATGCCTGTGTAATTTGACTTTGCATGATCCAATTACACCATTACTGGGTTCTGTTCTACACCTTGAAAACTGTTATGGCAGTAAAAAGTCGAAGTCTGCGGCTGTTAATGTGATCAAATGGCGATATGTGAGACAGCAGACGAGTCAACAGTCTACATTTATGAGACAGCAACATCGCCACGGTGACATGATATATTCGGCACTAAATTGGAGAGAAAAAAATAATTATGTCTCTATGCCTCGAGACAACGTTTTGAGACATGCATGTGTTTTATCCTGTCAGTGCTGTTTTGTGGCAACCATGCATTTAGCACAGCACCGTAAACAAACATCAGCGACTGATAATTTTATGTAGTTGGCCAATGAGATGTAACCGAGTACTTGCAGAGGGGTGATTTTCACAGCAGAGGTTTTGGCTTATCCTTTAATTTCAGAAGACAACTGCTGTACACATTAGCTAGGCAGTAATTTTGCAATCAATGATGTTTTTTTCCTAACTCCACTTTTATGTTTTCTATTAAATGTAAATGGTGCCATAATGCTCTACTGATTCCAGTAATTATGAAAACTACAGTGGAGCAAGAGAGGCTTGAAAAGTGCAGTGGGACAGTCTGCGGAGAATTCATGGGCTTCAGAAGTGAGGACGCACAAAGCCGTTATTGTTTTAGCGCTGTCACACGGGGGGTTTGAGGTCTATCATAAGATCACACACTTCTTCTTTCACTTCAACACTTTTCCTTTTCTCTCACTAAAATAAAGACACAGTCACTCGCTTTCATTTTCATTTCCTCAAAGGCGTACATCCTGTTTCTTCAACTGTCAGCCTAAATTAAACTCTCCGGGTGAGCACTCTACTCAGATATCTCTCAGCCCAGTCGCTGAACAGGCGGCTGATCACACTCTGGAGGGTTAACACATTAACCCTGGGCACAAATTATCATACTTGTGGGACGGCAGGCAAAAAGGTCAAACTACTTTAAAACCAAAGCAGAGGCATGGTTTTGCTCTAAAACACGGAGAGTGGAATAAGACTGAACAGGGTGCAGAGGTGTGGAGGAGGAATAAAGAAAAAAGCAAAGAAATAAACAGTAATGCAGTTAAATTACACATTAATTTTGCAAGACAAAAGACAAAAAGCACAGAGCGTAAAAAACAACAGTGGGGTTCAACCTCTATTAAAGGAATACTCCAGCGTTTCAGGCAAAATACTGTGTTTGATACCATTTTCACCTCTGTATGTCCAGTGATTCAACTCCTATGGGTAGCATTTTGTGTTTTAGCTTAGCATAAAGACTTGAAGTCAATGGGAGTCATTAGCCTAGCTCCATCAAAGTGGAAAAAATAAACCTTACAGCAACTCAAAAGTTGTCTTATTTACACGGTGTATCGTGTATTTGGAATACACCTTTTAGAATTAAAAAAAAGAAATTTAGGAGAAGTGAATTTGTCCAGATCTTCCTTCAGCACTACGCAGATCTCTGTGATAGACGTAAGGATAAATGTGTTCAGCGGTTACAGCTCCACCATCTAACTTCTCCTGAAATGACTCTCATTTTTAAAAATTGTGTATTTCAAATACACGATACACTGTGTAAATAAGACAGTGTTGGAGTTGCTGTAAGGTTTATTTTTTCACTTTGACGGAGCTAGGCTAATGACTCCCATACACGTCAAGTCTTTATGCTAAGCTAACATGAAATGCTACCCATAGGAACTGAACCATTGGATGTACAGAGGTGAACATGGTATCAAATATCTTCTCTCAGTCTGGGTAAGTCAGAAAAAACTTATTTTGCCCAGAGTGTTGGCATATTCCTTTAAGCTAAATTCTTCAAGGAGGTGATGTTGAGACAGCCCATTGCTTTGGGGCAACTGCTAAATTTGTTTACACTGTAGGATAATGATCTTGACTGAAGATTATACATGAATAAATGGCCAAATAATGTAAATTAACATACTGATCCTATGAAGTGATCTACACAGAGAGCAATTCGTAACACAAAGACAGAAAAAAAAAAACAGGCAGTGAAGACAAAAGACAGGCAGACTAAGGGTAAAAAGGAATGAGAGAAATATACCTCTTTCAGAAGGTTTTGAAATATGCTTTTGTTTGATAGTGTCTGAAAGAGAGAAGAGAGAGAAAAGAGAAGAGAGAGCAGAGACAGAGACTCAGAGAAACAAGCTCATGGACTGACGGAGAAATCAGTCAGTCAGCACCGGCCTACCGGAAGAACTGCAGCTGGAAGTGAAAATGATCCACAAAGAGGAAAATAACATCAAGCAACACAGATAGGTAGGTCGACAACACTTGCAGAAGTGAAAAAACAAAAAACAAAAAACAAAACAATAGAACATTTCCCTGCCCATGGAGAGCTAAGTGGAAGAAACAGATGATATCAGAATGGCAAGAGAGAACAGCTGAGCTCTGATTTAGAAAGTCTAACAAATGAACACAGAAGATGAAGTGAAGAGCAGAGAGAGGAGGAGACAGATGGAGAGGATGATGGAGGGAAAAGGAGAAGGAAGGAGACAGAATGAGGAGGAGGAGGGTGACTCAGGTATTGCTTGATTAGTTGCTTTTTAGATCACAGAACTGGTGCACATTGCAGGCTTTACACAGAGCTGATACTGACTTGAATTGAAGTGCAACCCCCTCCCCCCCACCCAACCCCAGTGCACATGCTGCAGCCAGCCCTCGGGACTCACTGTCACAGGCGTACGGCTTGTCTCTGTCCTCCAGAGCCGCTGAATCCAGCTTCTTCCGGTTGCTACTCACTCCTCGACCCTGCCGACACGGATGTTTTCACGCGTGATTATCAGCAAACTGTTAACGAACACTCTCGGCGCTTGCTCTTGAAATGCGTTCACATCCTTACCTTGCCCTTCCCTTTGCCTCTCCTTTTAGGCGTGTCTTCCTCGTAGTCTTCATCGTCCAGGTCATCCAGGAAGTCGTCCGGCTCTAGAATTCTCTGTGTCGACAGGGAAGAGCCATTGAGGCAGTGGAAAATTAAATCATCCCACTAGAGCCCGACTGATACTGATTTTTTGGGTTCAATCCTGATAGACATTTTGGGGAAAAAAAATCCTCTGATACCGATACATTGGCCAATCTTTTTTATATATAAAAACACAGATTTGGGACAAGGAATCCTCAAATTTGGCGCCTCATCTGCTCAGCTGTGATTGGCACAAACTATTTAATGATATTTTAAATGCCAACATAAACGCTTATACCGATTAATCTGTGATGAGTTAATATCGGCCACTAACAACAGCCAGCTGATGTATCAGTCAGGCTCTACTTTGCTGCAAACCCACCGGGACATTGCTCTGCAAAATTCTCTTACTTAATTCTCTTACTAAGAACATGTTGAGTTGGGTATGTCAACGCTGAACAGCAGTATTTTAGGCCAAAGTCTTCAGCTGAAAACAACAAACCTTCCTAATGCGGGCGGCGGGGTTCAGGCCCGTGGTGATGTCACTCAGGCTGGGCTCTTCCTCGGAGCCTCGGAGCTCCGCGGACGCTCGCTTGTCAAGAGATTCCCCCTTCAGAAGGGCCTCCAGGCTGCTGCCGTCCGACGACAGCAGCGTGTCTTTCTTCAACCCTAAATCCAGCTCTGGGAGGAAACAGCAAAATGAGAACTATGCACAACATACAGCAGCACTCTGCATTGCAAAAATAGCTATTTATACAGTGAATGGCTCTGGTCTTCAGTTCTGACTGGCCCTGATGACATTACATTAATACACTTACTGAAGCTGCCACTCACATTTGTTGGATGGAGAAATATTATCACTAATTATTATTATTTAAAGAAATACTTCATCATTTACTCCCACTGTCTTGAAAATCTGAGACGAAACGTTTTCACAGAGGACGTGTATGAGAGCCTTTTGTGAAATGTAAGGGGTTCATTCAGCAATATTTTAGCTAAAGTACTGTACAGAGCTTTGGAACATATTGCACACCCAAGTAGAGATTCAAGACTTACATTAGACTGCAAAAAGATTGAGAATTTGAAACAGACCTTATTGCTGGTGGGGGTTTTTTGTTTGTTTGTTTGTTTTTTTAAGTCACCGATCAACAACATTCAACAGAACAGCTGTTTCTGTGTGGCATGCAATTAAAACACTTTCTGTCTAACATTT
This sequence comes from Myripristis murdjan, assembly GCF_902150065.1. Classification (NCBI taxonomy): domain Eukaryota; kingdom Metazoa; phylum Chordata; class Actinopteri; order Holocentriformes; family Holocentridae; genus Myripristis; species Myripristis murdjan. The sequence goes on from NC_043993.1 coordinate 26,160,767, forward strand.
CAGGGTAACTAAAGATAAAAAGATATATATATATATTTTAGGTGAAAAATTCCTTTAAAAAATGTATTTTTTTGAAACCTCTCAGCTGCCAACATCACTGTTTGGTATGGCCCTGTAACATTATTTATTATTATTATTATTGTTGTTATTATTATTATTAGCATTATTAGCATCATCATTGTTGTTGTTGTTGTTATTGTTATTGTTATTGTTATTATTATCAGCATTATTAGCATTATTATTATTTATTGTTTAAATCTTGACACAGCTGATGGTGAAAGTGGAGCTGAATCCTGAGGTACCTGTCTTCAGAGGGGGGAAGATAAGTCGGGGGTCCTCTGGAGGGTGAGCTCTCCGCTTCTTCCTCCACCTCCTGGAGGGGTAGGTGTAGAGCTGCCCTGGAGCCATGCCTGGGGAACGTCAGGACAACACCTTGTTACCACTCCTGTACATGATACTATGATCAGGGGTTCCTAACCTGAGGGTCAGGACCCCAATGCGGGTTAAAAAGATAATTTTGGGGTGTTCACGTGATGATTTATCGGACAGGAAAAAACATTTCTAGTATACAATTTCATTATCATGTCTAATTTTCCATTATTTTGGCAGAACAGTTTTTGTGATAATAAAAGAGCATGAAAAGGGAACATTCCTGTATTATTACTGTTCACTGCTCTGCATATGAAGCCTCTAACAGGGCACGCCAGAAAGCATTGCTTCATTTTAATGGGACACATGCCAGAAAGGCCAAGAACCATGAACCTAAAGGGATAACTTAACAGTTTTTGGACACATTTCTACATTTGTCTCCCAGTTTCCTTAAAATGCCATTCTTTCTTGATACTACAAGGCACAGCTAGCTGCAAGCAGGCTCATATTACACTGATCTGTCTGGTGCAACGAAAAAGCAAATGACTTGCTCATTTGAGCCATTCCCAAGTGTTGACACTGTACAAAGGTCAACTCCTAGACCTGTCACATAGATCTTCTCCAATTTGTGAAAAAAGCTAGAACAGACTGCTATATTTAGCCACTCATTATGCAAAGGCGTGACGTGTGTCTGTCTTTCTGCTGTTTTTAGATGATCCTCAAAGCCCTGCTGCTTCACTAGACGCCACAAAATGCAGAGTCAAAAGAGATGGAAGAGATGTAACAACATAAAACTTTTACAATCCTACCAAGCCATTTTAAGAAATCTGAATGTCAAACATAGCCTAGCCTATCCTCCATCTGCTCCTGACTAGCAAACATCCACAAAGAAAAATATACAGCAGCAATTCAAAAGCATTTCAACACTCTTCACTCCAAATCTTCCCAAAGTGTGCCAAAACATAATCTCTGGACATTCCTGAGCAGCTTCTCAACCCTTGACATCATTACAGTTTCAGATGCTGGTTTCAACCAATGAAACACATCTTGCTGCTGTATTTACTTAATCCTCCTGTTACCTTCAAATTTACTAACATTTTTTGTCAATTGGAGCCAATTTGACCCTAGTAATTTAAAGAAAATGATTATAATAATAATTGTTACCCAGGTTTTTGTGTCAGGTACTTTACTTTATCATAAACAGCCCAAACAGCCTGAGGTCAAATTAACCCCAATGAAACACCTATGGGTACCAAATGTGTGCAGGACATTGAAAACATATCATAGTGTTTATTTTATTTTTTACTCAGCTGTCTCCATTAAATTAGGAAAAGTAATTAGATATGAAGCAACAAAAATTAAAGTGTTAACCATGTATTAAGAAATGCTAAACACTGAATGGGGTCAAACTGACCTCAAAGATAGTAGGAGGGTTAAAGCATTTATCTTAATAGAACAAATTTAGTTTGCTAAGTCGACTCTGGATCATTTGAGGTGGCTGTCAGTGTGTTTTGAGTGTGTGTGTACCACCTGGTCCCCTGTGTCTCTTCTCCATCCAGATGTAGCAGTTGCTCTGAGCCACTCCGGTCTGAGAGTCGAGGAAGGGCATCCGGACACTTCTCTCAGCACAAAGCCTGGCATTGTAATTATGACATTGCTCCATGGCATCTCTGTAGTACTGCTCTCCCAAGCTGAGGAAAAACAAAACCGGAGCCAGGAACTAGTCATTAGGCCTCTCCTGCAAATGCCAACTGCCTGTGTCAGTGAAACCTCGCCATGCGCAACCTAAGCTCTGCTCCTGCTCAGGTGAATTTGTTCTTTTCTGGTTTGAAGCACTGGGAAAGCAAAAAAAAAAAAAAAAAAAAATCACTCTGGCCTGGCTAATTCAAAATCAATGTAGTCTTGCCTGAAATGTTTGAAAAGTTAGTTTGTCACTTTCCATCAGGCTTCCTGGCACCTTGGAGAGGCAGCTCGGTGCATAATGTCATTGAACACCAGAGCGAGTCATTAGTGAGAGTGCAACAGCGGGCGCTCTTTTGTTGGTGCATCAACAGCAGCAGGCTTAGCGGGGAGCACAGTCTGCCGTGTTTTCAACAAAAATACACCGAGACACTGCAGGCTGATGCTTCCTGTCCACGCTGTTTAGTAAAGCTAACACACAGGAGGCTGATTCAAATCCCACACTGGCAGGGAGAATCTGGGTTCAAAAGTGAGTCGGTAAACCTCCTGTCTCTCCTGTCATTCAACAAAGTGGCCTTGAGCAAGGCATTTAACCCAGGGCTGCTCCAGTGAGGCTGAGGTGAACAGCAGAAGTCTGTAGTTGTGCTGAGTAGTGCAGCTGGGCTCTGCTGAAAAAGAGTGTGCTAATTCAACTCCAACATATATATTTTTTTTTCCAATAAAGGCTTAATTGTTGAGTTCACAGTGAAGAAAGACAGGAGAGAGCAGAGCGTGACCTGCAGCGGACTGAGTGGACTGGATCTGAGACTGGATCATTACAGGTACGCTGTGTGTCTTCACCAGCTGAGCTACCAGGATGCTCCTTTAGAGAATAAAGTTTTAAGAAGTTTCAGGCAGACCTTAAGTCACTACAGAACATGCAATCAGAGATCACTACACGCTAAACAACAACTCTTACTATCATAACGTTGTAATGTCTCAGTTGTAAAGTGCTATGTTATCTATTTGCCATTTGGTTGAGAATAACCAGATGGCTTTTACCATAGGAAGCAGGTCAAAACAATGACTGACTGAACTAATTGGCTTTTAATTTTTTTTTTTTTTTTTTTTTTAAACATATCAATTTCATGAATGGCAGCCGCAAGATATAAAAAATGGATACATGTTGCCCAGTCCCCGCTTGAACAAACTGCACACTGTTTTAGCATTTCAATGTCTTCATTAAAATTTCATACGAGTAATTACACTTGTGTAGCACAACTTCTTTTTAATCAACACTATGCAAAGCACACCGACTTATTTTGAAAGATGTCCGGTAAGTGTTTGCTCCGTGAGGTGGAACAGAGGCATATACAAATCATTACAGAAAATCAGCAACTCTCTAAGGAAATGAATGCACATTTCCAGAAAAGGGAGGCAGACACATGACATCCTGATGCAACCAGGCAGCGCATAACTAATGTACCTGAAGCACCTCTGTGTTGTCACAAAGCACACATGATGTTTTAATAGACTCATGGTGTGATTATGATGTGGTTTCCATTTACTTTACTGTATGAGGGAGAGTTTATAGGGTTTCAAAACGACACTCTCTGGTGTGGGTTTGACAACTCAGGTATTCATCGTTTACCATGGTAACTGGGCACTTAAATGCAATGTTATGTCTGAAATGACCGCAAAACATTTCACATATAAAACGCACCGAGAGTCTTCTTCACTCAAACTCCTAAACAAATACGGAAGTCAGCGGAAATGTAAGCATGTGAAAATGTCACCGGGTCGGTGGGAACTGGCAGCACCGGGCTTCACCGTGCGTTTCGTGAGGTTTAACACCTATCGAGGTGTCAATTACAGCTTTAATACACCTCAGGTCGACAATGGAAGCGGTGACCTTTAAGCCCAATCTTTCATTCATTCTTTTCAAGTTGGGCATCGAGCAGCCGTGTTGTTGCGCTAACGCTGTCCACAATGACAGTCTGCTTTAGCCTGTTAGCGAGCTGACGCTAGCCGCTCTGCTCAGCACCGACACGGATATCATCACCGGGCGACGACGAAGCCGCAACCCGCCGTAATATCTGTTTAAATACACCTATAATGAAGCCGACGCATGTTCCGCGGTGTGTTCCCACAGCTCACACGGCAGAAATGTCATCTGCGTGTGTGCTAGCTGCCCCACTTCCATTCCAGGATGTGGACAGCCGTGACGCTCCGACGGCGTTTGCTAACCTTACGGAGGTGTCAGTGTTAGCGAGCTAGCTGGCCGGGCGGCCGCCGCCGGGCTGTGAGAGCCGAGCAGAGCGGCCTGCGGTGCGTCACCGCCCGCCGAGGAGCGAAGGAAGAAAAGTCCAACACTTACAGTTTGACAACATTCTCAACAACAGCTGCCATCTTGCTTTAACACACGGGGAAAGTCGCTCATGGGTAATGTGTGCCCTGGAAGAGGACTTGTAGGCGGAGGAGAGGTGGCAACTACTGCCCCCTAGTGGTTCAATTCAGTTCAGTTCAAAGGGCCTTAATGGGAAAAGGGAAACAGGTTTACATTGCCACAGCTAAGTATGAAATAAAAACAGAAAAAGTGGATTTTAAACAGTGGAATTGCTGTTAAAATTCTATACACATGCAAATATATACAGATAAGTAAAAAAATAACTCAAATAGTACAGTAAGTATGTCTGTGTACAGAGATCTGGACAGGACCACACAGGTGAGTCATGGTCTGACATGAATTACTAGGGTCAACACGGTGCTATCAATGACTTAAATTAAAAATCACTTCCATTTAAATCCAGATTCATGTCAAAATGGCTGCTGTGAAAGTTTTTTGTCCCTAAGTTTTTAGCACTGTCGAGCTTTCAACCATTGTACCACCAGAGCAGTGACATCCACAAACAAATTCATGGCACTAAAATTTTGTGAAAAGTTGTAGTGTTGCAGCTCTACACATAGAATTAATCAAATAATGTACATTTTTACAATAAATTGCAGAAAATAACATTCAGAGTGACTGCAACAGGAGCTCACTGACATCTGCTTGGCTTAGCTGAAGCCTGGGACGCAGGATTTATGTGGGGGAGCAGTAACACACCAGTCATCTTTTAACGGCACAATTAAATCACCATAAGGGTTGGGCATTTGAATTATGATATTTGCTACTGAGACTATGATTTCTTGTGGAATAAAACACTGCATATATATTTCTGGATGTATGTATGGATGGAGTTTGGGTAAAACAGTAGCAGTGTCTCTCACAGGACCTCCCTCCCTTTTTTGTCTTTGCTTAACAAAAGTTTTTATGAATAGAGTTTACTTATAACTTGTTATGTAATTAAAAATAAACCTGTGTACCTGGGTTAAGCCATTAGGCTTCAGACTCTTGCCAGTTTACCTACAAGATATCTCCTGGGGTGAAGTTTGCCCATGTGCTGTAGTACAGACTGTCATGTAATAAAACTTCTTCTTCTTCAAATAGTGTTGCAGCACAGAAGACCCATGTTGGCACTGCTGCCCCTCACAGGATCATGCACAATCTTACAGCAATTAAGTGACTAATAACCCCAAAGTTTGCTTTTTACCAGGCTGTCTAAAATATTTAATCACATTCTCTATCCTCTGACTGCAGCCTCTTGACTGACAATTTATGATCTGAAAGCAAGAGTTTGGGGTCCTGTAGATGAAGCTCACTGGATGCTTGCTGTGTTTCATGGTGGAGTGAGTCATCCTCAGTGTGCTCCACTGCTTCAACACGCTGCACGACAGGCTGCTTGATCAGTGGTCAGTGTTTACCGCTGCAGGGGAGACAGGGCTGGCAGGCACACTTTTCACCCTCTGCCCCATTCCTGGCATAATTCATGATAGAATATTCTCACCAGCAGCAAATGAAAGGCTAAGGTCTCAGCTATGAATAAATATAGTTTAATGTACACAAATGTCATCTAAAATTAGGTGATTCATTATTAAAGTCATGTTGTGCACTGGTGTCAACCAGTTCCATCAAAATAAATAAATAAATAAATAAATAAAAGAATTAAGCAACCGATAGAAGCAATTTGAACATTTAATTTGAACAAGAACCAGAAAACATGAACATTTAACAGAATATTTTAAAGCCAAACAACATTTTTAAGCAATTCATCAGTAGGAATGTCTAATTATTTTTGCCATTGTCCATTCAAAATAATAGTAATTAACAATATGAACACTGTTTTTAACATTTCAAAATAGTTTTAATCTCAAAATACCCCAATAAAATACATGTATGAAACTATACATTATTTAGAGAGGGAGAAGGAGTTGCTGCATGGCTCTAGTGGTTCATACGACAGGTGCTCTCCAGTGGGTTAGGGTCAAAGTCCATTTAGAAACAAAGTCCTGGAGGTCTTCAAGTTGCTTAGTTGCCTTGCTTAAGCCATAAATAATTATTTTGCTTCATTCAACCTGATGGACTTGATAAAGTGGACACTGAGTGTACATCCAGACCTTTCGAACATGTTTAGATTCATTTTCAGTTCACATATTTGTCAACTTGCTATTGTTTTGCTCCATGGACAAAATAATCAGAGGTTTTCCTATAAATAAATAAATGCATTAATTGAACATACGTGCTGAGTGCCAGCTATTAAATACTTTGATTCATAATCCGAACTGAAGCTTTAAATAGCCCATTGCTAATCTTTGCAGGGTCATACACTTTGATAACTTTTGCACTTTAAATGTTTCATATGTGTATCTGTGCATGCATATTTAATGTTTTGTTCCCTTTCTATGTAAAGCACATTGAATCTGCCTCTGTGTGTTTTATATGACTGAGGTATATTACTGTACATAGAGTGGAGAAATCATCCAGTTAATTGTTATTGAACTGACACATTTGCTATAATATGGCACAAATTAAAATCTTTGTACAGTAGTCTGTTTGTCTTCATTTGATTTTGTTGGTTACACTGGCATTGCATTCCACATTAGGCATCCCGTTCAAAAATTTCTGGACACGACACTGCTGGCAACAGCCTTTATAAATATATTTTCTCACGCTGTCTCAACCCTGCAGATGAAAAGTGCTGAAGAGATGGACACTTTTTAACATAGAACATAAGAACACAATCAAGGGTGTTTCTGATTAAACCATGTTTTATTATTCCTAATATTAGATGTAGATACACAAGTCAACAAACATAATTTTCGATCTGTAATGAAAATGCTCCACAGCACACTGACATCGTGTGGAAGGGTCTGGTATTACAGACACGTACCTGAAAATGGACAGCAGTTATAATTGTTGCAATAAGTTGCATTAGTAACAGTAGTAGTAGTAGTAATAACAGTAGCAATAATGATAATAATAGCAATTAATAATAGTAGTGGTATTAACAACTCTGAATTACTCACAGAGGAAGGAACAGACATTCGTCAAAAGTAATGAAAAATGAATTTAGGTGGACAGGCTTATCAAATGCTGCAAGACAGACCACTGGATGAGAAAATACAAGCTCCCACTAGACAGCATGTTGCCTGCCTAAAAAAAAAAGGAAGCTCAGATTGCCACCAGTCCTCTTTCTCACTCATGTCTACTACTTATAAAGTAAAAGGTTGTTTTCTTCATAAGTAGTCCATTGTTACAAGTTACTCATAACCAAAAAAACACCTCATCCCTTTGACATCAATAATACATACTTTCCTTTTTCTGGTCAAAGCTCACCAGCAGCACAATGTTATTTTAACAGGATGCCATATGCAACACCGAATCACAGCCAGCTGAGTAAAATTACCACAAGACTGGATCGCCAGGGTCATTCTGCATTGGATATACAGTACAGTATTTTTGTATGTGAGTGTGTGTGTGAAAGAGAGAGAGAGAGCTTGTGTGTATCAAGTATGTCAAATATTTTTGCTTCACATGACCAATTTGGCCACATTAATTTGTTAATGAATATTAACATTCAAATGAACTGATAAGAAAATACACTGTAGACCTTTTTCAAACTGGAATTCACTTACATTAACTGGCTTGTCTGTCTAAAACAGGTCATCCACAGCGGGGGGGGAAAATAATAATAAAACTTCCATTTGGAATTGTGCACAGTGAATGCTGATCAGGTTGGCTCACTCATGTATGCAGTGAGCTCATTAGCTTTGTTCCCAATACTGTAGTGAACATGTTTGGCTGATGTTAGTTTAGCAGGTGACTTCAGGACCAAAGCGAGGCTGAAACCAGGGACTGCGTCTCTCTGCTGGGACAGAAACAAACCCCCCCACCGACCGAGAGAGACAAGGCAGTCAGTCTGATCAAGTGTGGGCTTATCGCTCTAAACTTCTCACCCAAAACTGGTTAGCTCACTTGGATGTTTACATATTTCTCTTATCTGATTTGGACAGTTGCTACACATCAAACTGTGAGAAGGGTCTTTCAGTGGAGCGATGGTCCAGATAGCCATGCTGTCCCCTCTGGCTGCAAATTCGTTTGCGACTGGAAAATAATTTTGGTCACTGCTTAAGATTTTGTATCAGTTTTAAACCTCGGCAACCATATGCAAATTTGTTTCCCGTGTCTTTGTGTGTGTGTGTGTGTGTGTGTGTGTTATCATTTTGGTCCACCATGGCATTCCTGTGTACTGATCCACCCTCCACTATATGGACTTCATGGTGCATCATGCCATGCTATTACCAGGGCTGGGAAGGATACTTTCAAAATGTAATCCATTACATATTACTGATAACCTGTTTGATACTGTAATCAGTCCAATAATCCACAAGAATGCTAAACTCAGTGATGAAATCCAATTATGTCCTGTGGCTTTTAGGTTACTTTTAAAAAATCAGTTTAACAGTTGAATTTGAGTTACCAATTATGTTACAGTACAATTATCAACAAACTGTTTGAAGATGTATACAATTAGGCTATTGTCTATAGTCAGTCTAATCTATCTAAACAATTTATTTTGTCTGTTCAAACATGTTTCTGAGGAATCTAACATTTGTATTTGGTTTCAAAAGCACCTGATCTTTTTACAGTAAATATCAGATTGCCATTACCTTTTTTTTTTTTTCTTTTCTTTTTTTTTTTTTGATTACTGTAATCCCATTACATATAGTCAGCTGCTACCCAACCCTGCATATGAAGTGATCTCGCGTACGTGGAGAACATCAACACTGAAGAGGTTTGGACACGACAATGAGACACGTACAAGTAAAACCCTACATGAAGTCATGCCATGTATGCAAGAGCGCAGAGCTCGTCTAAGAGACAGTTTAGGACTGTGCCCTCTCCGTCACCGCTAGTGAGCAGAGCTATCCATGGTCAAATTCAACACATCTGTCCGCATATTGTACCTGGCTCCATGATCCACCGACATACATTAGATCATTGCCACGGGGCATGTTTTTAACATTCTCACATTTGTACTGTGAACAATAAAGCTTCCTTTCAGTGGTTAGGGACTGTCTGAATGGAGGGAAAGGCTGGGCTTCTACAACGGTTCAGTATAGCAGTGGTGGGTTCAAGGCTCAGTACTCCTCGCTCCCTCAGGTAGCACATGACAAAGCACATTCTTCACCACTCATCCAATCTCACTTCCACACCCCTCACCCCACCTGTAATGAGACCTTCTAACCGTCTGTCTGTCCTGCTGCTTGCCTCCCTACAGTCTGCCACAGAGAATGCGCTTTAGCTCTGGATCTACGACCTGCCCCATGCCTTTACAGCACTATATGGAGAGAACGGAAGTAGATTATTTGAAGAGTGAGATGGAAATGTCAAAATCATTTGGGAGGACTGTTATGTGCATTGATAATGTCTGCTTATCCATAACAAAACAAAGCAAAGAAAAGCCAGTTTTAGAGAGTCCTCCCTATAGTATTCTCCTGTGTTTGTGTCTGGTTTTTGTGTGCATGTGTACCATAAGAAAAGCAGCATTCATCTGGCCACCGCTGATCTGAAATAACATAAACGTGCAAAATCCACAGCACCACAACTCACGCACGCACGCACGCACGCACGCACGCACGCAAACACACACACACACACACACACACACTCACTAGAAAACTAATCTTCTCTGCTTTATACAGAAACAAAGGAAGTCAAAAATCAAGCAGAAAAGATCACTCAAAAGAAATGATCCAATACAGGCAAAATTAGAGATAAAATAAAAAATAAAACCACTTTAAATATATATATATATAATTTTCCCAATGGTGAAACTCGTGATCACTTACTGCACACTGCTAAAATTTATTGAGCTTTATTTTTTTCTCAAAAACACCTCATGAACTGTCATTCCTAGAAAAAAAAAAAAAAAAAACAATACAAACATGGGCAAGCCCAACATTCTCCACTAGTTTAACCAAGTTTTTTGTTTTGCTCCACAACATGAATCAAGATTATCTACTGTCAAATTTATTAGTTTCTCTTTTTCTCAAACCAGCAATAGCAAAAGATAAATAATAATAATAACAGCAATAATATTGGTAAGGTTAATAACATCAATACCAAGAACGAAAAAGAGAGCGATGTGGTCCTCCCCAAAGACAGTATGAGAGGGGGAAAGGAATAAAAAGAGTGGAATACCATCATCCATCATTGCTATTAGTGACACGGCATTGAAAAGGCATGGCTCGTCAAGACTCATTGAAATAAAATATTTTCAGCAAAGAAGAATCAATTTAGTGGAATGGAATTGCCCTGGAGCCATGAGATAGTTCAACCTCTTGGCCCTTCTAATATTAACCTCCCACTGCCACTCCTTAAACAACTCTGCTTCTATTTGGTGACCCACACTAATACGCTCTGACACTGCCTGTGGACCAGGGCTTTCATTTGTTGGGTCCAGCTGAATGTGAAATATGGACTGGGCAAGAGAGAAGGAAAATCACAGATAAATAGGGAGAAAGAGAGATGGAGGGAGAGACAGAGAGGAAACAAAGGTTATGTAAGCCACACAGCTGTCGACAAACTCCTTAGGACCAGCACTGAGAGCAATGTGTTTGTATGACTGGTTTGTACTTTCCTGTCCTTTCTTACTTTCAGTTTGTTGAAATTGACAAATGTTGATTCCATCAAAGTTTTTACAAATGTTTTATTTTTTCTTGCCAAAGAAGCTGAACCTCTTCTCGCGATCCTTCTCCTTCCCATCCTTGTTGCGCATGGTTACGCCTCCAGCCTCCCCTGAGCTGGGGGAGATGGGAGGCATGGTCATTGCTCGGCTGAGAGCCCGCGGGCCCCCGGGTGACTCTCCTCCTGCTCCTGATGGAATGGAGGAGTGGATGGAGCGGATCCAGGAGCTCATCTCCGACTATACAGAGACAGACTCGTGTTAATTTTCGTCATTCAGGCACAGCATCGCAGCACAGCAGAGAAAATTAAAGAGTGCATATTTTCCCATTGAATACACTCACCTCATCCTTTGCCTGGAACAGGTACTCTTTGCCATCTCCTAGCCTGCAGACCGTGTTAAAGAGAGAAAGTATGAGTCAAGGTTATGTTATAAATCACATTAAATTCCAACTCACAATTTCACCTGTTGCCTTGCTATTTCATCATGGTATTTCAATATATTTCATCATTTAATTATCATATGTTGGCAACTGTATACTCTCCACTAAAGATCCGGATTCTGAGGTTTTTATTTCCTCCGTCTCTCTCCTCACCTGAGCTTGAAGACGTGTTTCCTCTTCTTGTAGTCATGGGCTACCTCACACACAGCCTCTCCCAGGCTGATGGGTACCTCACCATGGTATGGAATGCCATTGCTAGCGCTCTTGTTGTCTTTATAGAAACCGAGGCTTCCTTTCCTAAGGACACAGTACACATTTTGCCAGGACCTACAGGAGCAGAGAAAGGTGATAAAGTGGTGAATGTGTCAGGCATACAAACCCTGGCCAATCAACAGCACGTAGTTCATGTACATATGTCTACAATGCCTTCTTTATTTAGATATTTTAACGTGCTCATGTGCCTCAGAAGGGGCACTTGCTCTCCATATCCCCAGTTTGGCTTTATGAGTCAGGCAGAAAAACTGCAACTTAGTAACTCAGCTTTTAAATCAAATATTAAACTGGTACATCAGTCCAGAAGTGCAAATCCTCTGCTTTCCCCTGACCACCTCGGGATCTTTTTTTTTTTTTTTTTTTTTTTTTTTTTAAATAAAATCAAGTTTTGAGAGTGACCTCTTGATTTAAATGTCAGTCCTAAAATTCTCCATTTCACTGAGTCCCCTCACAACGTTCACCTGCTGGCTGCCTTTTTGCTGTGGGACTCCATCTCCTGTTTTCGACAGAGCATCCCCTCCATGGTCTCTGGTTCAGATTCTGCTCCCCTGCTCGGTAACGTGGCAGATGGATCCAGGCGAGAGGAGGCCAACCCGCTGTCCCGGCCTGGTCCATTCACCGACTCTGACTCAGAGCCCTGGGGTTCAAAGGGAAACATGAACACTGGTCAGGAGACGGAAACACGTGGTTGTAGGCAAGTGGTGAACAGAGAAGCAGCTAATCACAGCCATAGATGAAAAGCCATGATGACTTTGACAGCACCTCAGATTACAGCATGGCATCTGTCCAGAAGGGCCACATTAATAGCCATCGCATTACACCGACTCAAAACAGGACTAATACAGTCGCTCAAATAAGTATTTTCAGCTAATTCCCATCTCCCTCAACATTTTGATATGGTCTCCAATAAAAAAGCATAGTATCAGATCACTGAGAGTAACTGTGCACTTTCACTTTCAATGCATTTTTTCTTTAACTGTTGAAGTTACAACAAGGGAGAAACTGGACAGTAAAACTCCTCTATTTTTTCCATAAAGTATTAGAAGGATAAAGTTTTTATCTTGGACTCAAATGAAATTCATACAGGAAACATGTATGCTACACTTAGCTTGAGGGTTTTTTAAGTAAAATACATTAAGATGTGATCATATTTAATAAGAAGAGAAGAAGAAGTGAAACAATTATTTAACAAAGCAACTGTTCAACCCTCTAACAACTGAAGGATAACACTGACCTACAATGACTGCAATGTTAAAACAATTTATCCTCTTTATCCCAAAAGAACAGGACAAATACGTTTAAAGTCAAAGCACCCCTTGCGTTTACAATGTCTTTACGTTTTACAACATTCATGAAATTCTTACTACTTTATTGAGCGACTGTACATTAATAAAGGATAATGGCAAAACACAGAAACACTAACACAAAAACAAACAGAAACACAGACAGACGGGTCAGCTCTCAAAAGCCTTTCACCTCCACAACCACGTAGATGAGGACAGCGACAAATGTTCTGACTTAGATCTTAAATATCAATTCCACAGAGGGATGTACTTTATAGCTTACAGTCATCTTGTATTTGAATGATGACAGCAGCAGAAAGCATCGTGAGTTAAAATGAGAGTTTTGTTCCTTCCAAATATTTCTAGAAGGGATCCATTGTCACTGGTTTCATTTTCAGTAGAAAGTGACTTGAGAAGATCATTTTCTTCCGACAAAACTCTTTTTTTGACTAAGAACACTTTAAATATCTCCACTAAATGATTTTGACATCCAACTCAGGAACACCACATCTAGGGAAAGACTAAAACAAACAAACAACATATATATATTAGCTTTTAAGTATGACAGTTATCACCACATAATCTACTGTGGTCTCTACTGTCACAGTCACTCCTGTCCTGGTCAATATGGGCACAGCCAGACAGGCTTCAGCATCTTCGATCCATGACCACAATCTGTTCATGAATCTGCATCATGCCTCAGTACAGTAACAGGGCTCATTCATGGTATTGCATAGTACATGAATAAATAAAGCAATGGCTGCATCTGTGACAGAGGCACTGCTGTTGACCAGGAGCTGAGCAGAGGCAGTGAAGGGGCAATGGGGAAGCTACAAAGCTGACCATGGCTTGGTACTCACACGCTCCGGCTGCTTTGGCTTATACACACGTTTAGGCTCTGATTTCTTTCCCACTGACAACGATAGCGATAATGACTGCTGGCAAGAATGCAATAAGAAATTGTTAAGAAATCTTTGTCTCTTGTAAAAATAGGGATGCCAAATAAGACATTTTTTCCAAACTGTCTTTTAAATGTGAGGTTGTCTTTTTAGTCATAGATTTGTCAAATCATTTGACTAACACAGATATTCATGTCTGTGTCATCTGGCAACAAAACCAAGAATTATATAGGCTCAGCATCAAAGTCTGTTATTTTTGCTCAAGTGTGTGATCACAATCAATGTAATTATGACAACAAACAACTAATGAATTTGTGAACACCACTGTTGAGTAGAGTACAACAGACTGAACAAGACACAACAGGACACAAACACATGTACACAGTCATCGTATACATATAACATACTTGCATGTTTGGAATCCTTTTATAACCTTCAGCTAACTTGTTCTGTACTGTCACTTAAACCTCACAGATTGAAGCAAAATGCTGCCAAATGCTGGACTAAAACTTCCACAACATTTGTTGAAAACATTTGCTGTTAGGAACTCATGGCAACATTGCTGAAAATTTACAAAAATGTTTCTGGCTCTGGCAGATTTAATCTTTCTCCCCAGTTAACTCTTTAACAGTAAAAAAAAAAAAATATCTCAGGTCCACAGCAAGACATAGTCAGTGGAAAAGACAACATGGAAAAGGCATTATACAACATTTCATAAAAAATATGGAACAGATGTCCTGCACAGGTAAAAATGTAAAATGTAATACTGTAAAAATCTTTACACTGGTCATTTTCAAAGCATGTCCCACCTGTGATGTGTCATTGTCACTGTGTACTCCATTCACTGAAACGGACTGATTAAGAGTGGTCTGGTCTAGACTGGTCCTGTATTGGAGAGAGAGGCAGAGATACTCATTGAAATGTCTGGATCCAGAGCAACACCCTTTAACTGTACCAGGAAATGGTTTCTAGCTTACCTAGCTGCAGATTCATGTGCTTGACTCTCGGCCTCAGATTGTGCAACTTCTTCTGCTGGTGGAGGTGTAGGGGGTCGTCGTGCCCTCGCTTCCTCCTCTCGCCTCCTCTGGATCTCCTGCTCCTCCAGCTGAAAAATGAAAACTCAATAATGTAACACTGTCAAAACTTAACATATCCTAAATGAGGGAAAGTCAGTGCCTAGGTTAATTGATTGAGTAGTCGGTATCTGGCAGGCAGGTGCATGAACCACCATGCTTAATCAAATCTTTATTACACTATTTTATTAGGTTGTCCTCCTTCCACTTACGGTAGTGAGTTTCTCTAACAGCACAAAGCGCTCTTCCCAGCCTGCAGCAAGCTTCTCGAAGGCCTCATGGCGCTTGATTAGGCTCTCCACCTCATCCACGTTTGAGCCCAGCTCTGCTGCTCGCACCAGAGGCTCCTGTCCCGCCAACCATGACTCTGCCACGTAGGCATCACGACCAAACTGCAACACCTCCAGCACTGAGGCACAGGGGGACAAAGAGAGAGAGAAAGAAATGGATGACATTCAGATAACAAAAAACAAAACATACACATAGTAGCATCAGCAATTAACACTACTATAGTATAACTAACAATACAATAGTTAGGGGCACACAGGAACACACAAGATTATACAGACCCTAAAACAAATTCCTCCTGCATACCTATTTGTAGGTGGTCCATCTTGTCTTGCCACTTCTTGTTTATCTTGTCCCTCTTTTCCTGGAGTTGGGCCAATTTTTCCCGGATCTGTGAAGCAGTGAAAATGAAGAGCCATGGAAAATGTAGCCACTGAGTATCAAAGCTAATCATGAACACATTCGTTTTTTCCTCTTTTTTTTTATTGTGATTGTGCCTGAGTGTGTGACTTCAGGTTTCTGTACAAGTAATTTGGTCCAAAATACCTCATCAGCTGCATAGTGATTATTGTTGATGAGAGTGTGGCCCATCTCAGTACAGGCAGTGAAGCTGTCTGCCCTGGTCTCAATCTCTGACTTGATATCCTGGTGATTGGCAATGACCAGCCCTGCAGAGGACACATCCCTGGGACAAAAGAAATGACAAAGCCATAAAAATACTGACAGCCAATCACAACACTGGTCAACTAAAGAATAAAACAGAGCAGAAAATTCACCTGGGGCTGTCATGGGCATCAATCTGCAGGTTGACACCGTCCATCCAGAGCATGAGGTCTCGCACCATGTTGAAGAAACGGAACTTCTCCACAGTGTCTAGCAGGAGGAGTCTGCGGGCCTGGCCAGCCTCCAGCAGGCCCTCCCAGGCTGAAGTAACAGCGTGTTCGCTCCTGTGAATCTCCTCGGCTTTCTCTCCAGCGTAGGCCTTCTGTAGTCGTGCTGCATCATCTTGTACCTGGTTTACCTGGGGTATGGAAAGGGGAGAGATTAAGATTTCAAATACCTTGCCTCTGTTGGCATCTAAAAAAAAGCATTCTTTGCATTACATGAAGTATATAATTGTCAGGAAATAATTTTTCCCTTGTTTGGGTTTACTGATAGATAGCTGACCTGTCCACTGAGGGCCTGGATGTCGTGCTCGAAGGTGTTGTGCTGTCTGTGTAGGTGCTGGACAGTGTTCAGGTCTCGGCCCAGGTCGGAGGGCAGTGCGTCCCTCTTCTCCTGGACACGGCCAAGCGCCTCCATGGCATCTTGATGGAAGCGGTGCAGCTCATAGGAGGCTGCCAGCATTTGTGTGCGTGTGTCGATCAGCTCCAACAAGTCAGCCCAAGCCTCGTTTAGCCCATCCTTCCATTCGGCCACGCTGGCATTCTCAGGATGACCAGACTCAATCAGGTCATCTGCCAACCCATTCACACCATCTACACGCTCTTGGCCAATAGTGCTGGTGTCACGAGCAAACTCCCGGAATTTGTCCCTCAGCATCTGAAAGAAAGAAAAAAATATTATTTGCAAATATGAGCAAAGTAATACAATCCGCTTTGCTTCCCTAAGCTTCAATGTGACAAAACTCACTGTGACGTGTTCATAGTCCTGTCCCAGCTCATGGGAGCCAGCGACCACCTCCCTCTCAGCAATCCATTGTTCCAGGTCATCCACCTCCCGCTTTAACTGGGTTAGCCTCAGTCTGTCCTGAAGCCGCCCACGACGCTCTTCAGCAAGGTCTTTCAGCCCTGCGTACAGCTTGTCGACTTGGGCTTGCCGTAGGGTGATTCTCTCACTGTTAAGAGTAAAATTTTTTATTATTATTTGGGATGTTACCAAGCATGTGTGGAATTTGTTTTTTTTGTGCTGATGATACATTTCAGTCCACGTGTGTCTTCTCACCTTTCTGGATGCTCACTGGTGACCATGAGGCGGCTGCTGTTGGCTAGTTGGTGTATGGTTTGGGCATAGTCTTCCAGTGCCTGTTCCAAGATCTGGTGCTTCTTCACCATCACTAGTGCACTTTGCTCATCCTGGAAGACAGAAAACATTAAACATTTTCCCGAGGCAACAGTACTGTGAAACAGCAGCAATGTGAGTGGGTTCATTGAGAACAATTACGCATCTTGTTTTCTCTTGACTCACCTTTGCCTTTTCCTCTGACATCATGTGTAGCTCCTGCTCTCCCATCCATGCCTCAGCCTCAGCTGCATCAGTGTAGAACTGCTGAGCTCGGTTAGACTCTATGAGACGGGCGTGACGCTCATCTGTCTCAGCAATGAGCTGCGCCCACAGGTCCCTGAGCTCAACCAGGCGGCCCTCCAGGGCAGTCTGCCTCTCACCATCCACCTGGCTCTGGGTTCTGCCTCGTCTGTGGATGTCATCAATGCGAGGCTGATGGCCCTGTATTTCCTTCTGCAGGGTCTGAAAGACAAAAAAGGGTCACTTTCATTGGTGGGCAGGTAATTTCATTCCATACATTGTCTCTTAAGGCTTTTCAGTCATCTCTATTTCCCTTCAGATCACTCTGTTTTTTTTTATTACCGGACCATGAGCTTGAAGTCATGTATTTAAAAAAAACAAAACAGATATCTGTTGTCCATCACATTACCTGGTTTTTCTTAATTAGCAGCTGCACAGTGGGAAGATCTTTTCCATGGTCTGTGGAGGTGGCCAGAGGCATCCTCTCCTTCACCCAGAGCTGGGAAAAGAACAACAAATGAATAACTAAGGCAAGAACCAACAGGAAAATAATATACAATGGAAATACATCTAGATCTATACAGCACTTTGTCAGTCAGTCAGTCAGTCAAGCAATTCCACTCACAATTTCATCCTCAAGGTCTCTGTTGAACTGATGAGCTTCTTTGGAGGCAAGCAGTTGCTGTCTCCTCATTTTGAGAGGGTCTTGAAGTTTGGAAAAGCTGTCGGTGACACGCCTCTGTTGTCCATCTATCTCAGTAAGTCCGGCATCCTCCTGGGACAGAGCCAGGGCCTGAGACTGCAGGGACTGCACCTCCTTCTCACGCACGTCCATCTGGTGCTCCAGCATCTGCACAGGAACAAGATAGAATTGCCATCTGTCATTGAGTATGGTCCAGGCAATTACCAAGAATAAAATGGATTTGTGAGTACTCAGAAAATGCCATGTCACAAGTTTACTCCAACAGCTGGCAAGTATATACCAACATAATCATTACTGAAGATTTTAAGTGTTCAATTTGTATGTCATAATGTCAAAACTGTTCAAGAGCCACTTGGACATTTTGGCTAGAGTTTTAATATGGGTGCAGTGTTGCTTCATCTTCTCTACAACCACAGTTTAGCCTGTAAGATCTCAGAGTAGTCTTTTAATAAAATATGGCAAAGATTATGCTTAGGCTGTGCAGTTTGATCTACCTGGTGTTTCTTGAGCAGGATGTTGACACTGGTCAAATCCTTGCCATAGTCGTCGCTCTGCAGCTGACCCTCCAGGTTTTTCAGCCAGACGTCCAGGGCGGAGCAGCTCTGTGTAAAGAGCTCTGCTCTGTTGGCATCAAATAAACACTGGGCCTTGGTGCGGGTGGTGCCCTCAAGCTCCTCCCACTGGCGCTGTAGGCCCTCCAGGGTCTTCTGTACCACAGGCTGCAGCTCTGGTTTCTCCTTCACCAGTGCCTGGCCCTCCTGATGGAGACAGACAGCACATGGAGGACAGGGAACAGCATGAAAAAATGTAAATAAAAAAACTATATTATCTGGCCTTATTGCTTTGTCTGTCCTAAAGTAACTATTGCCTATTACAATTACATTTACAGCACAATTATCCACACTCTATTATATAAATATTCAAGTGAAAACAATTATTAATCTGCAGCTCCAACTAAAACTGATCCTGGAATGGGCCATTGAGCAAATCTGGGGCTAAAAAACAAAATTACCCTTACCACCTGGGCTAATTTAGTGTTAAGTTTGACTCCACCTACAAAAAAATCTACAAGTACTGGAAGAGGGAATGAGTTGTTCATAATGCATTGAAATTAGGAAGAGATTCTGGATATTAATGGATTCCGGTATAATGATCAGTATAAAAATGGTCACACCTTATCAATTTTGTCCAACCAGTCTTTGTTGGATGCCAGCTCTGCCATGAATGCCTGGTGTTTCTGCCACTTGCTGTGGAGGTTTCTGGCCTCATCATATGACATGTCCTGAGCTGTCAACATCTTCTCATTGATCCACAATGTTAGCTACAGAGAAAAGAACAGTACATGGGTACACATGCCTGACATATTCTTTTTACAATAACGGTTGACTTTAACAGGCGTATCCCTGCTTTGTTTTATTGTCAGCTATCATTACCTCTTGTCCATCTTGAAGGAAGTGCTGAAGTTCACGGTTATCCTTGAGCTTCGCCAGCAGTTCATTCGCAGCCTGTTTATTCCTCTGATGCCTGGAGAAAGTCAAGGAAGAGAGCTAAATGAGCTACTCTTTAATCAAAGCGAAAATCAAAGAGAAAAACACATATTAATAGGTTCCTCTCCCTTCTGTTACTCCCCCTCTAACCTCTCCTGGATGGAGTCAGCTTTCTCCTGGATCTTATCAGAGTTGGCATTGCCCTCATTAATGAGGCGTCGTCCGGCTTCCACCACCCCAGTGATCTTCTCCTCACTGGCGTCTGTTGTGGTCAGGAAGTCCTCGTGCTTCTTAATGGCCTCCTCTGCTCCCTGAAGGCTATTGGGCATCTCTGTGTGGGACAGCACATACTCCTGCATGGAGAAGAAAGGTGTGTTAAGAATATACAGGGTGTCCACAAAGTCTCTTTACAATTTAAAAAATCTATTACAAAAGCAACTGATGAGATACGTTAATCAGATTTGTTCTGTGCCCTCAATGGTTATCAAAGTTTTTAATCACATTGCATTTGTGTATTTCAGGTAGCCTGTTGATGAAATAGGTTCTGATAAATAAACCCCTAAAAAATGGCTACTCCTCAAGAAAAGGCACAATGTGTATCATGGTTTATTGAAACAAAATCGGATACGCAGACTCAGGGAAACTACAGGTGTTATGTTAAAGATATCGTGTATCGAACAAAGATACGGGACATCATTGTTCTGAAGAAAAAGATCACTGATGCCGTTGCCACCATTGATGAGGCTATGCTACAGCGAACATGGCAAGAAATCAAGTACCGTCTTGAGTTATAAGTTAGTTAATTGCGCAGTAAATTTAAATGAAGTTGGTAACTTTTCTGACCGCAATTAATTGCCACATTCATGCGTGTTTGTTTTCCTCGTCTCTCTCTACCAAAGAGACCATATGACAAGAGCATTCACTGTCGTGCATCGTCTGTCAGCGAGCAAACGAGAACGACACGGAACTTCTTCCAAAACCAAATGCAACAGCCCCCATGTGGGAATGTTTTGAATTCAAAGCAAATGAGAAAGGGGAGCCCAGTAACCTGGGCGAGCCAGTGTGCCACGTTTGTTTTCAAACTATCCAAACTAAAAGAGGAAATACAAGGAACTTCAGTGCACACCTAAAGTACAGCCACCCCACAGTTTTCCCAGTCAAGAAAAAAAAAACAATAAGCCAAGACGGAAAGGGAGCGTAGGAAGTGTTGACTGTTAAGGAATGTTAGTCTCTATACCTTTCTGCTACTGTTTAATATTTATCTAAGTATTGTTTACAAAGATTTGATCATCCATTTTTTTCGTTGTTTTGTGTGTAGTTTTTGAGTAGTGTTTCTTTCTTATGTATGTATGTATGTATGTATACTATTATTCAAATAAACTGGCGCACACCCTACAGGTGTAGGCCTATGACCTACTTTCAATACAGCCCTCTTGCTTCTCTCTTTCCAACAATTTGCTCTGTTGTGAGAGCTAGACATAGCTACACATACATAGAAATAAAAAGGCTAAAACACTACAGCCAAGATAAAGTTGGCATAAATATTGGAAAATGCTGAGTTTGTTTGTTATTTTTTTTTAATAACCCAAAACAATGTTGTTGTTTTTAGCTTAGTCATAACACTGCAAAACCTTAGCCTGACAGCTGGGGTGATAATGCCTGCTATAGCTGAAGAATTCAAACTTGTAAACAACTTTTCTGATAAAAACTGAGAAAACTTCTAGAATTTGTTGGACTGGAAAACTTTCCATGCAAATTCAGCACATTTTAGTGATGCAGACGTAACAGGAGAGAAGAAAGGGGGGTGAGGGCCAAGATAGAAATTAAAATTGGATAAGTAGGATTTGTTTTTTTCAATCTGCCAAAAGATTCTTTCAGGAATAAATTATGTATTTTACTGTCACAAGAAACAGGAAGCAGACAAATAAGTTGGTTGTAATTATTTTCACCTATTCGGTGCTCAAAGGCTGACTTTGTGATACACAGGAATTAATCAAGCCTTTCCCTCACTCCATTATATTTCAGACTCTGGTAGAGTGTCAGCATCACATTTGGCAGTAGCTGTAAGATCCAGTTTCCATAATGCTTTATTCCCTACCTGGCTGTTAAGGAAGGCCTCTGCCTGCTTTGCATCTCTCAAGAAGGTCTGGAAGTCAAAAGCTTGAGCTAGCAGGCTGTGCCGGTTTTCCCACATCCGACGCAGTTCATGCCAGCCAGTGTCCAGTGCCTGAAGCCTCTGGGCTAAAAACATGTGCTGAGCATCTGTCTGACCTTGGGTCACCTCCTCACCAACCGCTCTCATCTTCTCATAGTCTTCCTTGTAGTTGTCCACCTCATTCTTGATACTCTCGTGCTGGGCTAGCAGACTCTCAGACTCAGGCAGTGAAGTGGGGATGTCCTCTGAGGCCACGGCTGTCTGGGTGCGGGACAGCCAGGACTGGAAGTCGTCCAGATCTCTTAGGAAGCCTTGCAGCTTGCTGGCTTCGCCTAGCGACTCCTCGCGGCGCCTCATGGTGGTATTCAGCTCTTCCCACACCTCTTGAATCTCTGCCAGGCGGGCTTGGATCTCCTCAGCCTGATCTGGGTGCTCCTTGGCCAACTTTGCTGCCTCATTTCTCAGGTCATCCAACTTGCCCTTGAAAAGACATGAAAAAAAGATCTGAATGCAAGAATGCTGACAAGATTACTTGACATGAGGCACATACTTACTACACTCAAATGCTGATCCAGGGCTGGGTGATATGTGAATAAAGACTATATTGACCACCCAAGTAGCTTGCCTGATTTTTTCATCATCTATGGTCCAGTTTCTTCTATTCCGAGCCAACATTCAACTCCTGTACCTGCATCTCTGCATACCTGAATAGCCTCCAGGTCCCTCTCCATGCCAGTGAGCTTGCGCTGCAGAGCCATCACTCCAGCCAAGTCATTGCCCAAGCTCTGAGTGGATTCAATCACTTTGGTCTTCTCTCTCATCCAAGTTTGGATCTCATTACACTCCAGGTGGTAGTTCTGGATGTTGAGGGCTGACTCTAAAGCTAGTTTCTTCTGGCCAGCCAACTGTTGGAACTCCCTCCACCTGGGGAAGGTAATATTCAAAATAAAGTGTTCAGTGATCCATATATATAAATGTAATGTTGTTTAAAATGCTAATTTTATTATACTGTGTGTACAGCACAATATGACAGCAGGGACCTGTTATTCAGCTGGTCTTGTGTCTGATGGATTTGGTCTTTGCTGCAGTTGTCAGAACTTAGCAGCTGCTGAGCCACCTGGTTCACATCAGCAACACGGGTGCCAAGGTTGTTCATCTCAGGTTCCAGTGTCTCAAACCTGCAGCCACACATTACATACATGTTCATATCACTTTTTATGAAAACACTAACCAGTTATACAAGATAATATGGCATCTGCCAGAAAAGGCCATTTTTTTATATTTCATGGATGATCAAGATCAAATCAATATAAACTTTAATCATATCCAGAGATTTCAAATATGTTCAAGGCCTCCCTTGATAAATTCATCAAGAGTAGCCCATGAGCATTGCTGAACACATAACACATTTAACTATATGCATGGATTGGCCATTATTATTTCACAACTGTAAGCAGTAACTTCCATTAACACTTATCCCTTTCTGTCCTCCCAGACTGACCTCTGCTGCACCACCTCCAAGTCCTCTAGTTTGGTAGGAATTTCCATGCCATATAGCCACTGCTCCTTTTCTTCCACCCAGAGCAAGCAGGCACCAGCTTCACTGAACATGCGGTAGAGAGCCAGGGCGCCTTCCAAAGCCTGGCGCCGAGCGGCTGACAGAGACTCCAGTTCCTCATAGCGCTGCTCAATTGCAGGCAGACGACCATCCACCTATAGATAACAAATATAGAATTAGAAACAGCATGACACCAAGGAAATGGTTTGAAAGACAATAACATGTAGTCAGGTTAAAACAGCGGTAAGGTTTGTACAGTAGTTGAACAAACCTGAGGGAAGCGTATGTAAGCCTGTGGCAGTGCCAGGGCCTGTTCATGCAGGGAATCAATGACCGGCCGATGGCTATGGATCTCCTCCTCCACCTCCCTCTGCTTGCGAGCTAGAGTCTGGGTAGAGAACTCATCATGGCCTACTTCCTGACTGGACACCTGTCTGAGAGTTTCCATGATCCAAGCCTCCATGTCATTGGCATCTGTTTGAAACTGGTGCAAGGCCACTGCTTCCTTGAGTCGCTGCTCCCGAAGCTGGGTTGACTGGGTAAGGGGAAATTGCAGAAAAGAAGTATTAAAAACATTTGTATGAAACGGCCACATAATATTCTTAACGGTATAGCAAGTGCAAAGAGTTGTTATCACCACCCACCTCTTCCAGATGTGCCCACTGAGCACGGATGTCCTGGATCCTTTCAGTGACCTCAGGGGCTCCAAAATGTCCCTCATTCACCAAAGCTTCCCCTGCAGCAATGCTGTGACCCAGAGGACCATAACGGGCTGCCATCTCATCCCTGAAGGCCTCATGCTTACTGAGCAGGTGCAAGGCAGAGGTGAGGTCACGTCCACAGTCTCCACCAGCCAGGATCTGCTCCTGCTCTCTGATCCAGGCCGCCTCCTCTCCAAGCTCCCAGAGGAACTGCCACAGCCGCCTTGAGTCCTCCAGGCGCACCCTGCGTTGCCCTGCAAGCTGGCCGAGCTCCTCATAGGCCCGGCGCAGCAGGTCAACTCTCTCACTAACCAGTGCTGGCTCACATGGTTTATACACTGGCAACAAGAAAGACAGGAAGAGCTTGGAATGTTCTCAGTCCACATAGCAACAGTTTTGAAAGCTGGAAGATTAGCACAGTAATTGTATGAAAGTTGTTTAAAGCCTCACCCTGCTCGTAGGAAGTGAAGCGCTGTGCGGTTCCCTGCACGGCCTTGATCCTCTCTGCTTGGGCTGATATGTCAGCCTCCACCAGAGTGTGTGTCTGCAGCAGGTCCAACACATCATGCAAATGCTTTCCACAGTCCTGGGACTGCAGGCGACCCTAAAAGAGACACAGATTATAGTGATCATCAAATCTGCAGACCTTAAATCTGTGTGGACCAACAGATAGACAGAGACACAAAGCAGGCAAGATGTTTCAGCAGCACACACACACACACATGCTTAGACTGCCTTCTATGCTGACCTTAAATAAGTTACAATTCAATTTGAGCTTAATGTGTCCCTGTGTGTACTTGTCATACATTTGAATGTCTTGGACTAGCTTATATTTTAAATTACCAAGATCAAAGTAATTTAAATTAAAAAAAAAAGAAGGTTTCCACAGGCAATGGTTTAGGTCCATTGTCCTTGAATAAAAAGGGAGCCAGTGTCTCTCTAAAAGAAATGAGAGCAGAGAAAATTGCTCCAATCTCTTCACTTAGACCAAAAGGCCAGTGAGTGAATGAGACATGGGCTATAAACACAATTAGAACACTATAAACAGCTCAAGCACTTCTGATTACAATTATGGGAGCTTGAATCACTGAGACATTTGCAGAATGATTCCAGCTACTACTGAAAATTGTAGATAGATCAGACATTAATATTTTAAACAAAATTCAAGTTGTGTAATGGCTGGAAAGAAGGTTTTATCTAGAAAAGAAAGGATCAGGGTTAGCTGGGGGATGCAGTGAGGAGTATGAGGGTCTCCACTGCAAAATTAAACTAGTGAGTTTAGGATAAAATATTTAAAACATTACAAAAAATCGAAGTTGAAGCTGTAGGTGACACATGCTTCACTAGCAACCAGTGATCAATTTCTTTACAATACATCTACCCACCCTCCCTTACACACTGTTTCTCAGTTTAGACAGGTCAAGAATACCTCAAGTGTTAATTTTGGAGGTTTACATCTATAACAGCAACTAGAACTGTATTTTTTCAAAACTGGTGGGTGGCTAATGAGGTCAAGCATTCAGAGCTACGCGCAGGACTATGCGGTGGTCACATTTTATCGGAGGAAAGGTAGAGACTTTGTGTAGGTGCTATTTAAACTGATATGCAAATATTTGACAGAACTGCTGTTTGAATTGACCAATTTCCAACGTGTACTTTAATTGTGCACAGGATTGCAATTTAAACTCACACATACTTATAAAGAACATTCTCTGGCACTACCAGAGCAGCAATACATCACATAAAACACAATGTAAAACAGACCTACAGACCTATTTCACCTCTGGCACCACCAGATCTGGGAGTTAAATGCACCACATGCACGTGCAAACAGACTCAGACGTGCATAACACCAGGTTACATAACAGGTACTTCAACATTTCAACGAGGTGCCCATCAGGGGTGCTTCACAAGGCTCAAGCAATATCTAGTTATACAGTGATTGGCCAGCCCACCAGGGAAGATCTCTCATGCTTGGTGTTATTGGATACAAGCTTCAGCCAGTGCAGTCACAGGTCAGTTTCACAGTTACACTGCACTTCACAGTTGATTCTAAATATATTCCATTCACCAAAAATGCTGAAAAGTTGCTTTTCTTGCACAATGTGTCATACCAGTTTCGCCCACAGGGACAGCAGCTACGTGACACTGGCTAGTAATACCTGTGGCTATATTCTCGTCTTGCAACACTGGACCATTTATTTCATTGTTGCACTGGAATGTTTACTTTAATGCAGTTACATTACAGAAGCATTACTCAACTGCAAAAATGCCTTATTGCTTAAGAACAAGTCTGGTGTGCAGCCAGCTCAAACATTTGCATATTGCTGCATTTAGACTGGTTGCGGTTGTCAATAATGCTGACAATGTTTTGTTTTATAGTAGGACACACTCAGAGTTTAGTTCCCACCTGGGCCACTGACTGCATTTTTAGTTTCCAAAATAAAAATATTCTGTCTATGGCTAACAGTAAATTGTATTTTTCTGTTCCAGTATTTCAGACTGGGAGAAACCTATGGGACAAGTCAATCAGCTCCACAGCATGTAGGGATGGCAGCACTGGATTTGTTAATTATTTTTATTGAATTGCTTTATAGTAG
Source organism: Myripristis murdjan (assembly GCF_902150065.1). NCBI lineage: Eukaryota > Metazoa > Chordata > Actinopteri > Holocentriformes > Holocentridae > Myripristis > Myripristis murdjan. Next base: position 26,187,569 of record NC_043993.1, read on the forward strand.
TGCAGTGCCTGTTCAAACATGCCTGTTCATGATGAGAGGATTGCTTGGTCTCCAGTATCGCTGTTTGCAGCTTTGTGGAGAACCGCTCATCCAAACAACTTCAAACTCTACACTACACTTCCTTGGCTCCTCAGCAATACACCAGCCACGTGTGAAGTCAATGAGAAGAACCGTTTGAGATAATCAAAGGACAGAAATACAGACTCTTTCCATTTTAGTTGAGATGTGCTTTGCCTGTAATGATGCTCTATTATCTTGTTCTATGCTCTCCGTCATTTAGTATTTTGTATTTTATTCCGTATACTTATTTGGTATGTTTTATTGTGTCTAACTTAGCAGCACTGAAAATGGGAGGTCTCCACACAGCGCCTTTTTTGTGAGGATAAATACAATACAATACAATACAATAGATTTAACCATAATAAGGGGTAACCAGATGTGCCATATGACTGAGGTCTACCTCAGGCAACCTCTGTAAAGCCAGAGACATAGAAACCTGAGAAAGCTGGTTACTGTTAATGTGAATGGGCCTCAAATCTGCACAGACACTTGAGCTGCAACAGACCATGTGTACACAACAAACAAATTTATTTAGCTTACAAAATGTAAGATGCAAATCATTAGTGCCACATAAAAAAGGCATTATGATAGAGTATGGTGTTGTGTAAATCAGTACCTTCATGTCTCCCATCCAGTCCATGATATAGCGCATCTCCTGAAGCAGCCTCTGTAGATCACGATGGGAATTCAGACGCTCTCTGCGTGCAGCCAGAAGCTCTTTCAGGTATTCCCACAGTCGAAGCACATTATCCCTTCGTGCGAGTATACGCCGGACATCATGGTATCCCTCTGCCTCCAGCTCCCTGGCAACAGCCTCCACTGCAGCCACACGCTCCCCATATGCCCCGATGTCTGTCTCAATGGCCTCATGTTTACGAGTAGCAGCTTCCACTGCTCCCAGGTCTGTTCCAAAATTGTCCTAATGGGAATAAGGAATAATAAGTATTATGAAATAATGATAGAAAAATACTCAAGTGTATTCTTACCATGATGATAGACTGCACATACAGCCAAAAGTTTGAAAGTTTCCCTCTTAACTAAATTTACAGGTGCAACATTAGGCACTATTCATTTGCAAGGATCTGGCATACATTTGAATGTTGATCATATAATGTCCTACCTGAGACACTAGCCTCTGGTTCTCACTCAGCCATGTCTCCCTCATAGCAGCTTTGCGATCAAAACGAGCAGCGAGCATCTCCAGCTTCTCTTGGCGAATTAACTCGTTCCTCAGTGCCAGCTCACGTTCATGCTCTGCCTTCTCAAGGCGTTCCCATGCCTGCCAGGACAGTTAAAAGACAGGAAGTTAACATCCTGCAACTGGATAACATTACAGTACACCTGGCAGTACATGAGGCTGCATTAAAAAGTAAATACAATGCAGTTTAACTGATGGTGAACATGAACAACTCTTCCCCAAGGTACAAAACAAACTGCTTATTTATTATCTTGATGACATTGCTGGTTCAAGTCTTAGCTTTCTGTTTTCAAGCTTCAGAAGAGAGCTACTCACATTGTCAGATCTATGACTGCTCATATTACATGCATAGCAGGAAATATATTTTTTATTAGCAAGCCCTATTCTGGACAAGGCCATACCTTATTGATGTCTGAGATGAGTTTGCCCTCCCTTGGCATGTATACTTTCTGGTTGTTAGCTCGCATTTTGCTCTGGATGGTGAAGAGCAGAACCTCCAGGTTGCCTTTCTCTGTAAATCTGTGAATGTCAAAAATGTCAGACACCATCTCTTTTGACCAGATATTTTCATACGTATTCCATATTAATGGAAAACAACGTGGGCCCTACATGGGGTGAAGATTTAGAGTTGTATCAAAGAACATATAAACATCTCATCCCTCTATGAACCCTTGCTTTACAGCTCTTGTAAGCCCTTGACTCACTTAGGGGGTTTCTCCACGGTGCGGTAGGAGTTAAAAGCCTGGAGCTGGTTCTGCACAGCACTCAGAGAGTTCGCTAGCTGCCGATCATTGAGTGTCAGGATGGTCTGCTCAATCCACTGCAGCAGCTCTGAGGCCAGGGTCTCATACTTTTCTATCAGCTGGTCAGCCTCGATCGCATAGTCCAGCACCTGTATAGAAAACAGACAGTTTACATCCTCTCATGCATGTCCACATATTCATGCCCTTTGCATACACATACTGTACACACTAACCTTGCCAATTCTTTTGCCCTCCACTGCCAAGGCCTTCATCTTGGAGAAGTAGTGGTAGTAGGTCGCCACATAGGTAATGATGGACTTCTCATCTGGCTGGTCAACATTGACATCTGGAAAGAGAAAGCATGACCCATCCACATTTGATCATGTTGCCTTATTATTTATCTACTGATCATAAACTTCAGCATGCAAAAGATACAAACTTTCCTTTCAACATGGTCTCCTTATATTGTTCAAAACTGCGTTGAACAAGGAGTTTAGGATGGGTGCCTAACTATCACCATCTGTGTGATGTCAATGTAAGCTGACATGTAATGCAGTGTTGTCTAAACTGTAATTAATTCCTGTAATTCTTCATAGTCCCCAGACCTGTCAAGCCAACCTGGGCCACAGGAACCAGATTAGTGGGCAGAAGGGACAGGTTGGGCCCTGACTATGACTCCAAACATGCCTTTGTGATTACTGGGTACCAGATCAACTCACCTTCTGGGTCCAGCAGCTTGGTGAGCCCCAGCTCCTTCTCTGCCACATTGAAAGCATTCTGGAGGTTGTAGTGGGCATTGGACCTTTTCAGGTTATCAAACTCAATCAGGTCAGGTCTGTAGAGGGAGGGCACAATTTATGCTTTTATTTAGAGCAAATCTCAAGGGAGAATACTGTGCCACCAAATGCCAAACTCACTGATGCTGAGATGTCATCTAACAATATCTTCTTGTGATCTGATTTGTTGTTTTCCTACACGCAGCAACAGACCAGGGTGCATAGGAAAAAAAATCCACTAGACATTTATTTTGGGATGACTCACCTGCATTGCAGCAGGATTTTCAGCTCTGGATTTGGTATTGTTTGAAAACTACATTTCTGTTCTTTCACTTTCAATACAGGGCTCTGGTGCTTTCATATTACTACTTGTTCTTGTGTAAAACATTTTCATTTTGGGTTTCGCAGGACCTTCGTTTTTCACTCTCGGTATAACAGCATCTTAAAATCTCATATAACGGTTGGGCACTGAGCCTATGGTAAATGACCGTTTAAAAACTTAACAGCCAATTAGCAGATTACTGTTGGTGCACAAAAACAGAGTGTAGTAGGAAATAATCCTTACTCCAAAAACACTATAGAGATAGTACTGTTACATTTTCAGATAACAGTCAGACTCCTGAGACGTTTTTTTTGTTAAGTTCTCTCATAGAAAACTGTCCACAACTCCATGGACAGTTGCAAATTTTGGGAGGGAAAAAAGATCCACCTCTCAACGGTACATTTTCTTATCTCACACTTGGTTTCCCTTTCTCTAATTTAAATAGGATCTGATCATGTAAATGGTGGTGTCATCATTTACATGAATTTCCTTTGGCTCAGTAACTCTATTTAAAGCAGCCCTGCCAAACATATCAGCTTCAGGCATTCATTTAAAACAAATACTGCCAGTTGTCTATATGAGTGATGAGTCTAGACCATCCTTTTGGCTTTTACTTCACATAGATGTATTGCAGCACAAGCACCTCAACCACTAATATTACCAGCAGAGTGTGCAAGTGAGTTACCAAATATGGTTCTGCATATAAAATAAGTGGGTTATTATTTCTGTGATCTAGGTCAACCTACTCCCAATTTCACTCCCATCCTTTTAGCCAAACTGCAGACTGTTTGAAAGACGGGAGGGAGAGGAGGAGACCCAAATAGAAAATCAGGATAAAAACACCCCAGAGAAGTGTGATGTTGCTGCAACAGGTGGTACTTATTATATAAAAAAAGTGAAAAGAAAAGAAAAAAAGAAGAAGGGGCCGATATGAAGGATGTCTTTTCAGTTAGCTGTGTGATTATCTAAAATCCTCACTTTCAAAACAGGAGGTAGGAGATAACATGAAGTACAGGAAGAAGTCAATGACCTGTGTTTGTGCACGATGGCATTGAACGCCAGGCCATCTCTCCAGCTGGTAGTGAAGTTGTGGACATTGACATTGGGGTATCTGCAAAGACCAGATCAGAATTCATTAATAATTAACTCAACACAGCAAGACTCATCAGTAACCACAAGTAAAATCAAGAATAGCATTCCTTCTGTTTTTTGTTTTTCTTTTTTTTGTTCTCTGCCTGATTCTCACCCAGCAGTTTTCATCTGGCACCAGAGCAGCAGGGCATCTTTAGCAGACTTTTTCTCCTTGTTGTCCTCCGTCTCTACACTGATGTCTTGGATCTATTAGCAGAGCAATCACTCAGTTAGACTTTATCCATTCTTCATTTTGCACAATCCTTCTACAATTAGAACTGCCACTGACATCGTATCTGTGTAACAGCTTATTATAGTTCACTAAATGATCAGTTTTGCACCAGGGTTCAGATTTTCACATCTCTAACAAGGGCTACAAAGTTAACAGATTATGACAGGAAGCTGATGACTATTAAAATAACAACTAGAATATTTATATAAATTCTATTAACCACATCCTGGCAGCAATAGCCCTGAAAACACAACCAAGCAGCACTGATCTCTACTCCCAGCAGTGTGTTTGCCTTAGGCGGGAGAAGTCTACATGCAGAGACCTGATGTCCAAAAGCCAGGCTGGGAATTTGAAAGAGAAGCAACAAGGCGGCAGGTTTGGGTGGGGAATGTGCAGATGCTCCACAGAGCTACACATTACCTGGAAGCGTAAGATGATCGTCCAGATGAGACCCAGGGTGAGACGATGATTCCCATCTACAATGTCATGGGAGCCCATGTTTTCCAGGTGGACTTTCTGCTCCTTAAGAAACTGCAGGGCTTTGTCAACATTCTCCAGGCAGTGGATACGCATGCGGCCTTTAGTGGGCTTTGGCTGTAGGGAGTGGGAGAAAAGGCAGTGACCCGGGTTAGTGCACAAAAGAGATCAGAAAAGTCTGGACAGGGTAGAGGGAAGACAAAAGTGTGAAATTAGATAACAAATATAAGCAATAAGTAGGAAATGACACTAAAAGAAGAAACAAAAACAAAACAAAACAAAACAAAAAAAATAGTAACACATGATCTCCTCTGTCTCCTGACTTGTAGTGCAGGGTGAGGGTCATGTGGTGATGGGTAGTGTTAGGGTCAGGGTTAGGACAAAGAAGTGGGGGTTTCTATGAGATACTGACCAGCTGTTCTCCTGAGAGAACTTCCAGCAGGCGGATTAGCATGCGGCCATCACGCAGGTCAGTGTACAAGTCTCCAATGCGACAGGTCACACGGCCTAAGTGAGAGTTTACCCATTTGGTGAAAGTCTTTTTCTGCACAGCCTCACGCTCATCTGCAAAGGAAACAAAAGGAAAAGGGAGGGGTTCAAGTTACATAACACCAGTATTACAATTGGCTTAGCTGACTGAGAAGGCAGCAGCTTCCACTGGTCTCCATTACTATCATGGAAATAAATATTTACAGGAAATCCAATTTGCTCTAGATAAACAGTGATGTAGTCGTAAGCTTCAATCACTCCTGAGCACAGACTGGTGACAATAAATCATAAGGACTTAAGCCCTTGTCCTGAGCAGTTCATTTCACAGATAAGCTATGCCGTTAAGTCACTGGGATCACTGAATTGACAGCTTAGTGAGGGGTTTTCATTCTGCCTCTGACCACAGTTTAGGTGCTGGTCTGCTGACAACAGCTCTGCTATTGACTGAAAATGATGCAAATATTGCAAATGTTGTGAGTGTTAAAGAGCAAACTGATGATGCAAAATGGCAGAAAAAGGCTTTTGACTTTAAGTAAGCATTTTGGTATAACTTTATTGGAACAGGACTATAAAAAGGATCACAATAAATTAAGCTGTAGCAGCAGCTCAGACATATGGACCAGGGGAGTAAGAAGCTAATCCTGCTGTCACCTAACAAGGTGACCTCTTTTCTGGGACACATGGGCTCTCTGTCTTTCTCTCTGTGAGCTATATCTGCTCTGTGTGTAGAAAACACTATTATAGTGTGGTAGTTAAAGCACTACACTCAAACCCTGAAGAAGGTAGAAAACAGATCAGATGAGCAGTCTACTAATGATTTACAAACAAAACAAATGCCTGCTTTCAGCTGTGTGAAATGAACAAAGCGGAATAGCAAAAGCCTTGAAATGTTGCTGTGCGTCATTAAACAAAACAATCCACAAATAAGCACATGTATGTGTTCAATAGAGCTGAGTACAATTCAGGACAGCAAAGTGCAGAGACTTTTGTTTTTATGCGAGGTGGCGCAGCCCACACAGCTTCCGATGATGAATCATCCTGTATACATCATGGGTGCTATCCTGTATCAAAGTGTTATACGTCACACCTCCTTTCCATATCACAACTCAGAATGGCTTTGTGTATTAGGCTGAACCTTGAAATGAAGTTGATGTGCCTCAGTCACTGCATTAAAACTAACTGTCAAAGACACAGACTGGCACTGAAAAGTCAGACAGGCCACCAACCTGGACACGATTCACAAAGTTGACTCAAGCCTCTCCTGTGCAGCACACAGTTCTTTCATTCAGCTTAATTACTGACTTAATAGTATTATTACATCAGGTTACAAATGGCTTTTTTACCTCGTGGGTTGACATAATTGTCCTGCAAGCCCACTCAAAAAACAAATTACATGCACAACTACTGTTTGCTGGAATGGCAGTGATAGCCTTGAGCTGTGTCGCTTACTTTTACAGGGACTGCCATCATGTTTAGAACATGCAGAAAGGTATGATGATTATAGCTCAGTCCAGACGGTGTGTTCACTGTGCTGTAGTACACATGATGGCACACTATCAAGCACCATTTCAAAGTAGTGTGTCATATGTGCAAGGAGATTATCGCTGTGATAAGGCAGCATGGGTGTAACACAACAAAACATTAGTTGCTTTTCCAAAATATTTCTTCAGAGGGCGAAGGCTAGTAGCTGCCACCTAAGTTTCACACACAAAAGCATTCACAAGGGAGACTCCCAGCCCTTAGGCTAGGTATGACATTGCAAGGCCTCAAGTTAAAAGTGGGAGTTTGTACCAATGTCACGTAACTGTATGGGTTATTTCAAAGCTGGAATCTTTTCTCAAAAGCCAACTTGAGAAACACTTACAGGAATAAATGGGAATTATCTGCAACTGAAATGCAGGAACCAGCATCTTTCTGTTTCACCCAGTTAGTAATGAATGAAAGCCTGGACAAATCTTACTCAAAACATTTGGAATAATTGAAAGGAATACACACTGATAACAAAGTTAATCACAGTGAAATTAAATTCAAGAAGAGATAGAGCCATAAATTACAACTGTAATGGGCTAGATGACAGCAGTCATATTGAAAGCAATCTAACAAATTAAATTAGAAGGTCACTGCCAAGAACATTACTGTCAGATCTTATGAAAATCAAGTAAAGCTTTAAAAATCATTAAAATGCCCACAAAATATCAATTTACACTGGAGGTGATTCAAACTGACTGGAGAATAAGCAAAGCCAGCCCATTAGTGACTGAGAAAGTATTACTGTGTAACTCTTTCTCAACTGTTTGGTGGACTACTGAAATATACTGTATGTAGCTATGTGTTAGGCCTTTTCTGAACAGATCAGTATCAAGGAACTCCAGCATGAGTGAGCAATTGAAGAGAGATGTTGTGCATGTTGTGAAATCAACCACTGTGCAAATGAAACCTGAAAAGAGAACAGAATTTGCAATTTCACTTAACTCCTTCTGGGTGGAGTGACATGACAGGACGAAACGCCTGACCTGTTGTGCGGGTAAGATGCGTCCTCTGCATCAGTGAACCGAACATTCTGCAGTCTCAACGACTGTTTTCAAGGCTCTCTCATTAGGCAGATCACAGATTTCTTATGGTGCTGTTTTCCTCATTTCCACTGGGTGTAATAACAAGCTACACAGTGGATAGCTTTGCCTGGGAGCTACTTCAAATTGAAAAAAAAAAAAAAAAATTGTGATGGTGTCTTGTGATGTTATGCTGAAACGGCAAATTGAGTGCATCTCAGTGCTAATGTAACATACAAAAAGCAAAACAAGACTGTCATGCATGAAGAATGATTTTACATTGACTAAAATGTGAAATTCAGGGCCTCTGACCATGGCAAGACAGTGGCAGCCCATCTGTTAGTCACTGTAATTCAGGTATAAATAGACTAGCCCTAAAAGCATTTTCTCTGCTTTCTTTCACACCCAAAATACATACAAGCATAAGAACTTGTTTTCATTTCCTCACACAACAATAAAGTATCACTTACTCTATCTAATTATGTCTCCCCCTGTCCCCTCTCTGTCTTTTACTGCTTGAAGGACTACCCAAAGATGGGGGAGTGCATGCATACCACAGAGAGTATAGAAGATATACCTGTATGTCAGACACACTAATGGCTGAGGCACATTATTGCCTAACTTTGCATTCAAGCACAACGTGAGAACAGGTAATTTGGTCCAAGTGAACTCATACGCATGAATGCAAACATTTTATGCAGCCACTGACTTCTGACATGTTTTCAACTTTCCAGACACAAAGCAGTGATGAATGAAATTTCTTTGTGATCTGGCATTAAAGGAATCCTGAAAGACAACAAAATAAGATGGAGGTACAAGATTTATCTGTTGACACTGCTGTCAAATTCAAAGCAGGCAACACAGCTGATGAAGGTTATGGCTCATAGACACGAACGGAGGGTGTAACCCAAAGCAGGAACAGGCTTTACTTTCTCAAATTCTTGTCATCCCAGTTATCGGCTCTACTCAGCTTGTGGATGCATATCCATACTGTTGATTTACCTACTTTCAAGGTAATCAGAGAAACAACAGAACAATGTGGAACAAAAACCAGACAAAAAGCCCTGGTTTAGATTAAACATCTTCCTTCACATACCATAATAGAGCCTGTCAGCTGTTTAGGTGGTTATATTACAGCTTTTGTGTTGCTGTTTTATTTGGCATGTGAATGGGCGTGACTCCACTGGAACCATTTCATTAAAAAAGCAACATATAAAAACACATGGGTTCCCTGCACAATTTAGGTTATCATTTTTTGCCATGAATGAGGGTAGGAGCTGCTAAATGAGCCAGCTGAGATGGATTACTATGGCAGGTGGAATACAGTAGAGGAGACCACATTCCGCCTGAGGCTTGGTCATGTTGTGACAGCACCCAGCACTAAGGATGAGGCAGCAGCAGGGGTCCAAAAGAAACAATATTGCTACCCTGCTGCTGCTGCACTCCTAATGACAAGGCAACTTGAACAGGAGCACAAGACAGACAAACACACAGACGCTGGTCTCTGCTGTGTTTGCTCATTATACCAAACAAACAAAAACCTGTCATCACTAGTGTCTACTGAAGGGAAGGGCAAAACTGGTGGTTGTGTTTTCTGTAACTGTGTGACATTTGTAAGATTGGCCTGTTAGTGCACAGGTGAAAAGAGGGCATGTCAACTGTAATGTTGGTGCATGCTACTCCCAGTAGTTAATCAACTGTTAATGAATTTTGCAAGTATGTTAAGCTTGCACATCTGAAGACTCAGCAGCCTGTTCATTTTCATAGAGCATGGATGGTCTAATGTTTAAAGGTGATACAGGCTAAGGTAAGCAGAGAAAACAAGGGGACATGGCCATGTCCAAATTACTGTGAAATAAACTCAGGCTTCCATCTAAATGTTTCTGGTGCAACTAAAATTAGACTGCCCATCAGCTGATATGCATCATACAAAATACCAGTACACATCAAGGGTAACTTGCCAAATGTGTTACACAACATGTAATACAAGAGAGGGAATTAAGAAAATATAAGCTTTAGAGAAGCAAACCCAACCTCTCATATTACCATTGCAAATTTCAAAATGATTTTTAACAAGACCTTGCACAAAAAATTGTCTGTTGCCAAAGCAAGACAGAAGGATGTGCAGTTCTACATAACAAATACAACTAAAGTCAAGCTTCATACAGCTTGAAAATGTGCAAATCCTATTTATAATCCCTGGCTGCAAGCTGTGACAAAACTGTCTTTCATGTTTCATCTTGCAGTCTGTAGTACAGTACAGTACAAATCCATTGTTGGGTGCTTAGAATATTATGCGAATCCTAATATGTTCCACAGATGCTATCAGTTTTTTTTTTTTTTTTTTCACAGAAATTAATATTTCTATAATGGAAATATAGGCCTTTTCATATCTTTTAACAATTTGAGGGTCAGAACAAGAGCACTGTTCACCCTATCCCTGCTGTAAGATCAGTAACTCACTTCCATGTCATTTGCTACAGAGCTATAAGCAGGTAGTGAATAAATTGTTAAAACCACTGCACTCTGTAGCCTTCTCTAAACATTGTAAATGCCTCTTTAAAGGCCTCTGGGACTAGCTAACTGCATTATTTTATAACAAAGTCCTAATAAACATTACGTGAAAACCTTTACACTTGCTCCAACTAGCGTTAAAGCATTCCCCTTCCCACATCTTGAGCATCTTTGTGTGTGTGCTAGACAAACATGTTATTAACATCTTCCCCATGCCCCATTTTCCTCTGTTGTTTTCTAATGGGAAGTTCAAAACTAGTGGTTAATGGCGTCACTGAATGTTCAAAATGCATATTTGGGCATGTACAGTCACTTTGGAATTGTTTTTCTCAGGCAGTAACTCTTACGTTTTATCTGTGTTTGTGTGTGTGTGTGTGTGTGTGTGTGTGTGTGTGTGTGCTTGTGTGTGTGTATGCTGGGAGAAGGGATGCTTCTTTGTTGCTGTTTAACACTCAAACAAACCCAGGTGGTGAGCAATGTTGATGATAACAGTGGCGATCTGCAGGTAATCCAAGCAAATATGCCGCCAGAGTTAATCCTGTCTGTGTCTCAAATTGTCTGAGATCCTGTGGTGCGATAGAAAGATACACTATCAAGGAAGGTGTGGGCAGGGTCTTACATCTAAATTGTGTAAGAGTAAGCCGTCAACACAATTCAGTTTGTGACATACCTTGAAGTCAAAGTTCAGTAATTTTTGGACAGTTGAGGAAATTTTTATTATTATTTTTTTTAATCCATGAATTTTTGTTCAGTTGGTTATTTATGAATACTGGGATACACAAGCCAATAAAAGGTAGGATCTGTTAAAAAGCAATAATATCTACACAACTTTTATTTCTCTCCAATTTAATTTTCCATTTTATATAAAGCAGATTTATACACCCCGTATTCAGCAAAAAAAACATTTTTATCTGTGGCTCAGTTTTTACTTACTGTTTTTACTTACTGTCTCGCATCAAGAGCTCAGTAAAAACATTCAAGAATGAACAATTGCCATAATTCAATGAAATACACATGAATAAAGCCAGTAATGGAGTGATACTGGCATTAGAGAGAGATAGATTTTAAAGGACAATATCTGTATGTAGCTCAGCAGTATGTAATCTGTAATCTTAATAATAACTAGAGCACAATTTGAACCTTGTCCATTATGTCCTGTGATGATGAAATTGTGATGTACCCACAGTCAACATCTTTCTTTTCTACTTATTGTGGAGCTGACATTCAATTATTGCCAGCAATTCTCCTTGGTCAGTATTAAGTAGCAACCTTCACATTGCACACACATGCAAAAATCTGTCTCTGACTTTTGTGACCTGCCTGGTTAAATAAAGGTTAAATAAAATAAAGAAATAAACAGCCATGTGTGGTTACAACAAGTAGCTGTTTCACTTAGGACTTCAACAGCACACTGTGGAGCATGGTGTGTTTGTTCTGGCTGCCGGACCGTGACCCAGCTTACTGACTCCTTACTTGTCTTTTATTAAGGCTGTGCTCTGTGCACGCAGTGAAAATCCAGAAACTGCTGGCGTCTTGATTTGTTTGTTTAAGTCCACCACACTGACAAAAATGTTGGCAATGTGTCGCTGTATACACAATACACATTGGCCGGGACAATATGTCAGCACTGCTCTTTAGCTGTGGCTCATGTTCTGATACTGATGAAATCCTGTCTGTACATCACAGGGACAAAGATCAGAGAAAACAGAAAGAGATAGGGGGTATATAGTGGGGTCTATACGGGCCTCATCTGGCAAGATGTCCAGTTACAGACCCTCTCTGATGCCAGTTCCCTCTTCTGTTCATTGTCTTCTCTCCAAACATTGCAGCAGTCAGCAGTATTGCATGACATTGCCCCTTAGCTCCCAGTGGGGTCATTTCTGCACAAGAAATGACTCCACCTATAAATAGCTTTCTATAGTAAGCATTTCACACGATAGCAATTCATGCCTACTACAGATTTTACCAACTTTCTATTTCCCTGTTAGATACTTTATGTGGATCATGTGTGTCCTGATTCCCAAACATGTAAAATACTCGTGGTCAAGCCATGGAAATGCATGACATTAGAACTGGCTTCAGCACTGGTTGGTAATCATTAAGTCCTAGGAATTTCACCTCTTTTTATGTCCTGCTCAGGTCATCTTTTCCTCCCCTGCCCTTCCTGGTTCCCTTCCCAGCTGCGTTTATAATGCCCTTGACCCTGTTTAGTCTGACATCCTATCCCCCCACTTGCTCTGAGGTTGTGTAATGAGTGCCTGTGGTCACCTCGGCCTCACAAAGAATGAGCAAATTACTGCCATCAATCAGTCTATCTGCATTTATGACCTTCTCTTGAACGTTCTCCCACAGATATAAGATTATGGTATTCTGCCAAAGGGTACAGATAGAAGAGTTTCTCAGTCAGAGTCTGACCTTCTTCCACAGCTCACTTCAGTCTTAACTGTGGTGTCATGTAGATGGACAGGAGGTGAAAAATATAATTTCTAAATTATAGCACTAAGAGAGCAAACAGGGATTATCATTGTGCTACAAATGCTTAAAAAAAAAAATCTAATCCATCACATTACTGGGATTTTGTTTGACTGAGTGTGTGTGGGAGGGGTTATAATTCTGCAAGAAGGTAAATCTTCTTACTGTTAGTATGGGCCCTTTCAACACTGTAATTGAAACCCTAAACTAAGGTTCAAGGATCTGCTCTTCAGCCACCTTCTTCCAGCTGTCTTTCAGTCTGTGATTACAGAGAACTGCCAGGCTGCTCATTAAAGGGATTGAATTTTATCCTGTTATTTTTCTTCATACAGAAATTGTCACATGGTGATTAAAACAAACAAACAAACAAACAAACAAACAAAATAACGACACTCAGACAAAAATAGCTTTGTGGTTAGCATTCCTTATTGATATGAACGGATTAGTCTAGGTGATAGTTAGTACTTTAAAATTCACCTTGTGGTGCTGGTTTCTATGAGCAATAGTAACAATGAGGACAAATACTTATATATTTTGGTTAATTGCTTGTAAATGTTACTTTTTTGCAAGTAGAAATGCTAAAATACTGGTCAATTAAAAGCCTCAAGGATGTTGCAGCAAGTAGTAAATGTCTGATACATGATATAAAGTACCTGTCAGATTTAGCTTCAATTAATTATCAAAATGGTGTTAAAAAGCATGCCAACATATGAACACTGTAGTGAAAACAGTAATTGTCAGCTATCCAGTAACTACAGGATAAAAATCTGCAAATTGTTTTTATAGCCTCTAAAAATTTTCCATAGTGTGAACAAATAAAGGCAAAGCCTCCTTCACCTCACAGAACAAACATTACTTAAATTGAAATGTGCTTAAAAAAACTGCCCTTTGATTAAAATAACTTAAGCCGTGAAAGGTCACATTTGTGTGAACTGTGGACGTTTCTACGTTGCTTTTGTTAATCGAATTCCTTCAGTGGCTGCTCTGTGAACCCACATTGAAAAATATCGCTTTATTAATGCAAATAAAAGTATTTCAAGTAAGGCTGATAATACAGCTAAATGTTTGAGGCCTACTGAACCCAGTCTATGTCTCATTTTCAAGATATCCCAAGAGTCAAACCAATTTCAGAGTGAACTATTAGTCTATGTGTGTCATGAACCTTGTAAGTCTCACAGAAAATCCCATGGCACAAGTCAGGCCACAGCCCAAAAGGGAAGTGCATGCTCTACTTGTAGGCGCCACTGAAACGCTGAACACAACACATACAGTAAATACTCTGAATAATCAAGTAAAAAATGGTGGACATATTTCAGTAAAGCTTTTCTGTAACAACCTTTCATAATCCTCCAACAGTAATTTTGAATTTTTAAGTACAAAGATGTATTTTCTCCTGCTACAGAGCCTCAGTGTGAACTGTTGCATGCTGTACATCAGGTCAATAACCTACGATATTCAAATCATGTTGTGAACAAGAGTTTGTCGGCAAAATAAAACCAAAAAACAACAACAACAACAACATAAAAACATGTACAGATGTACATGTTCTTTAAGACATTTCCGTCTAACTACAATAGAGGAACAGCCCTTCGTCTAGTTATAGTATAGAAAGTGGGGCTGTGGTGTAAACGCTCAAGTGCAACGCCTTGCCACATGTGGCATGAGTTATTTTTACACTTTAAACGGTTTGTGGTCACAATTATGAAAGCACTGTGTTTTACCTAACTCAGGACCAGATCTGTCCGTGCAAGAAGACAAACAGAGGCTGAATAAAACTTATCTCATAGTACTGTCCTGGCTCTATTATGTAAAGTAAAGGTGTCGACCCTGCAGCTCAGGTCAAGGCTTTTTTAGGCTTTCTGCAGCTGCTGCTGACAATGCGTATGGAGAAGAAGGGGGTGGCCAAGGCCAATCCCAAGGGAGTTGAGACAGATAGAGGCACCTCTCAGCCATAACATCTGGATGCAGAAAGGGTGTGAAATGTCAGCAAGACAGTAATTACCTTGAAGCCTCCCAAAACTGCACTTTTCTGCTACTTTCCCAAGTAGCAAACAGTCAATATTGTTGAAACTGTACAAACAAAACACATCCTTAAAAGGTTTCAAGGTATTTTGTGTCTGTGATTGAGTGTGTGTGTGTGAGTGCATGTGTGTGTGTGTGTGTGTGTGTGTGTGTGTGTGTGTGTGTGTGTGTGTGAGTGCATGTGTGCATACAGTGAACTCGAACCTAGGTAATGTGACTCTAAGTTACAGCTGCAGGCCAGTTGAGTCAGAGCTTTCACTATGAGCTTTAGCAGTATTGAGTTACTGCAAACAACTCATGGGCTTCTACTATACCTGTAACTTGAACCAGACTGAGAAATGGCACTCCTCATGTGGCTATTCAAATTCTTAAATAAAGTATAAGAACAAAATGATTATGACCAAGACAGCAAAGCATCTCACTCTTTTGAGTAAGAAGATCCAGATTTGGAAACAAGTTGAGTTGCTTGGCTCTAAAAGTTCAAATGCTGAAAATGAATTATTTGTGAACAAGAAAAAAATACTCTACAATAGGCAGCCTGAAACTTGATAGTTGGAACAATACTACAATATTGAACCAGTCAATTCCATGCAATTCCTGGCCACTCTGATAATATGCTGTATGGTGTACTGTGCACACTAATAGCCCCCTTTATCAGCTGATGTACATGACAGATAACAAACTTTAATATAGGTCATACAGTTATATGTAAAATCTTTGTGATTAGGCCTACCAGGTTGACTTTGGAGCCCTGTGAGCTGTACTGCTAGTGCCTGCTGAGTTGTAGTCCCCACTAAAGCTCTCAGTGCAGCGCAGTGCAGAAGACAGTGACCCTTTGGACTGACACAAACACTGGATTTATCTGGGCACAGAGATCAATGCACTAAAATAAAAAAGTAACAAGTTCTTTCACAATATTTTTCTCTTGTTATTTAGATCATATTTAAAAAGAGACATGGTTAGGCTGCATGATGTGAGTTAGGCCTAAATGTAAGGCAACAAAATGGTGCCCTTTGATATCCACTAAATATATCCTTATAATGGGCATTTAAGATTTTATTACTTCATGTATACAGGACACATCCTGCTATTACAGCATAACTAAAACAATTATCCCTTCCACTGGGAGCAAAATCAAACTATTGCCTGGCACCACAGAGATGGAGAAATTTATCACTTCAGTTAATCCATGTGTGTGGTTCAACAACTGCCTCATCCAACCTGCCTCTCTTCACTGTGGTTACACAGTTACTTTGGTTGATGGTTGATTTTTTATGTGTTAAATGTGATTTACCATTGACACAGACATAGCTAGAAGTGTATTTTTATGTTACAGAGTTGTGGGCATATATAATCTGGAAATGCATCTCTACCAATCTTCACTTTCATTTTTTTAATAGCCAAAAAGCCAAGATTTTTGACAAGAAAAAAATGCTAGTGTTAGATTTTCATTTGGATCACAGCTTCATGGATGCTATCACATTTCTGTCCAGAAAGACCAGTTCAGAGCCAATGACCTTGCACAAATTGCTTGTGGGACACTGACAACGCAAGATTTCAAATAACTGCACACAGCAGGTGCAAAAAATATTTTGTGAAGCCTTCCATGTGTGTGAAGTGAGCGTCCTGCATAATAACACCAAATTATGTATGTGCAAATCCTCTGTTTTGTCATTCCAGGAGACATCATGACTTCTGAGCACATGAGAGAGGGAGGGACAGAAAGAATGAGCCTCTAGGGTAGTCAAACTGGAATTACAAGTGGGGTGTTGCCAAAATGTTTGTGTGCGAGTATGTGTGTAATATGCTCCATCCAGAACATATCTAGGTAGAGCAGTGGGCTACAAAAAACATGGAGAGTAAAGTGGAAGTTACCCACTTTTATTCTCCATCTCCACAGAGAATTCATAGAATGAATCCCACTCTGACTTTACCTCTTACTCCATAATAGGTCTGTTAGGTGCAGCGAAATGTATACATTTTAGGTCAGCACACATTCTGTGCCTGAACTCTGACCTTTACATTACTTGGTGAGCTACAGGTTTTGCTGGTTGAAAAGTGGAAAAAGGTAGGTGCTGATATACCCTTACCTTGTCAGAATACACTCATAGGAGGTGCCTTTCACAATATAGACAATGGTATGAACCTTGTATTGTGTTTTAGCTTAGAGATATGATCTCATATGTGGGTTCTATCCCCGATCCAGATCATTCTCACTGGTGCTGTTGGTGGGAAGATGTAAACTTTTTTTTTTTTTTTTTTTTTTAAATGTTTTAATGCACACACACTGTCATTATAAACAGCACCATAGACTCTGGGAAAAAACTCCCAGTAGAGACATGCATACCTTTTCAGAGAACTATTCTCTCCCTCAGTGCCAATGGAGAAATCGCTTAGTATCAGAGGTGAAATACTGTTGGGCCACTAGAAGAATGTAAGACATGCAGAGAGGGTAGACTTGCCTCTCAAGTAAAATCTTAGAAAGATCCCCATTCCAGACAGCACCCAGGGAGAGGCCGGAAACTAGTAAAACACTGTGATCCTATGCATTCTGGCGACTGACATGCCCACTGCATAGCATGTGTTACTGCAACTACCTTACCTTCTGGCCTGTGACTGAGGAGTTTGCAGCTCAAAGGAACAAGCCACACTTGATGCCGTGACACTTGACCCCAGTGGCCCAATGTATGATCAAACAAACTTGTTCATATAGTCAAAGGGTAGGCAACTATGTGCCATAGAAAGCTGAAATTCTGCAGGTTTTCATTCTAACCAAAATCTACATCAGGTGATTTCACTGATTAGTTCCTCCTCTCTGTTTTAAAGTGAGGTAATCAGTGTATTCACGTGCTGTAATTTTTGGTTGGAATGAAAACCTGCAGACTCTCGGCTCTCCACGGCACATGGTTGCCTACGCCTAATATTGTCAGAACCTACACAAGCCAACAAAGCATCACAAGGGTTTTCTCCATTTATCTGAGTGACCGACACTTTCACATAAAGGTGAGGAAATCAAGGATTTTGTAGGGTTATGTGATTTTCCTAAAACAAATCACTAGAGATTTAGTCTACAATAGCCTGCAAGGGTGTTTTTTCTCACAGGTAATGTGAAACACACCCAAATCATGTCAGTTCTACGATGCAGTTCACTGCATCGTAAAGTCCATACGTTATAGTACACGTTATAGTCTGTACGTTAGCTGGTGGCCTCAGTGACTTCTGTGCGCAGGACCTCACAGGCTTTGGCCATAGACAGAGACCTGCATTGTAATAGGATAAAAGAGGACAGGTGGCCCAGTGATCAGGTGCCCAAGCTGCCTGCCTGCTTTAGAGCTGAGCTGACGCCTACTCAGTGTCTACTATAGCTCTCCTCGATTCTCTCAACATTAAGCCCTGAAATATCACGAGACTCACTCAACAGTCTCACAGGTACTCACAGAAACCAAGAAAATGTAAAATCTTTTGGGGACTAATTTTCTCCCTCCATAAAAGTGCTAGCATAACATAAATCCCACAGACAGGCCTATCAGCATTTAATCAAATGACAAACTCTTTCCAAAAGCCACACATGAAACTTAGATGCTAACTTAGATGCTAACAAAACAAATGCATTTCTTCACAAATACTAATGGGGCTGCTGTAACCAAACCAAAAAAAAAATCATGCATATGAATTAATACATAGAAGCTAATTCATTTTGTACCCACAGCTTCCTCGGGATGGTGTCAATAATAACTCTTACCTTGCAGCTGTTTGAACCTTCCTTCCAGGATGTTGGCGTATTGCACCTGATTAACAAATGCTGCTGGGGACAAACAGGGCTCTCTCTCCCTTGATCCACTCCATGGCCTTGGTTATTGGACCTCTCTCTCTTAGATATTCCTCTCAGATACAGAGTGACCAGGAGCTCCCCTGCATAGCACAGCACAGGCAAGCTCTCCAAACTAAAAAGGCATGAAAGTGCTCCAAAAATGTTTCCAGAAGACAAAATGTTTGTATATCCAAATGCCTTGGGTTATCCTCCTTTTTAGATCCCTTCAATGTTTCAGTTAATGAATAAGGCACAACATAAGGTGGAAAAATATTCCCTCCTTTTTGTCCTCTGTCCCACCTTGTCCCCTGAAAACCAGCAGTGTGTGTAGGGGGTGGAAGAAACTCAAGGAATCATTTAAAATAAAAGTGAAGAACAAGATGTTCTCTTGTTTCACCTCCTCTGAAATCTGCGGTACACTCCTTGCCTCTTCGCAAAGTAAAAACTTCTGGGTGCACTTCCTAGTGGTTCAAGCAAAAGAGCGCTGTCTTCCCTCCAAACTTTGAGCCTGCACTCAAACACACTCACATTTGTCTGAGCAGAGCAGAGCAGTGCAGAGCCGAGCAGAGCAGGCAAACTGGCCGTGGTCGGATGGCTGTGTAAACAAAGCCTGCTGTGCCCTCTGAAAGTTGGGTCATTTGCATAAGGTGTGTTTGAGGGAGGAGCACAAGAGAAGTACATGGTGGAAGGCTGAGGGGGAGGAGGTGTAGAGGTGGACTAAACCATTCTTGGAGTTAAATGCTCAGTATAGCAAGAGGTGGATTATTCCACTCTACCTTAATTCCAGGCAGCTACGGGGTGTGGCTTGCCAAGAAAGGTACATCACAAAAGCCTCCCGTCAGACTGAGTCCGCTTATCCTATCATCTATCGCTGTGTGCTTCCTTCTTCAGTTCTCTCACCCTCTAACACATATTTCACTCTCTATCCCCTTCTTCGTGTTCACCGGGCGTCAACTATGACAAGACGTTAAGACAGGAAGGAAGTTGTTGAGAAAGTGTCAGCATCTGCAACAAGTTCTTTCCTGCCCTAACAAGATTTGAAAGTGGTGTGTGTGTGTGTGTGTGTGTGTGTGTGTGTGTGGTGTGTGTGTGTGTGTACCTGGTATTGCTAATGTTGTGGGGACATAAATCTGTTTACACAGTCACGTTGTGGGGACTCGCCTCCCTTATGGGGACAAAAAGCAAGTCCCCATAAGTGAAAAACATTAATTTTAGGGTGAAGACTTGATTTAAAGCTAAGATAACTTTAGGGTTAGGGTTAGGCAGGTAGTGGTTAGGGTTAAGGTTAGGATAAATCTCCAGGAAATGAATGTAAGTCAATGTAAGTCCTCTGAAGTGATGGAAACCAACTTGTGTGTGTGTGTGTGTGTGTGTGTGTGCCGCGTCCATGTTGGGGTGATGCATGTGTCATCTCTACGCTAATTACGTGTGTAACACAAGTACAGAACTGTAATTTATTAATGCATAGTATTTGACATCTTATTAGGTTAAATGATAAATGCAAAAATGCTGTATAACACCCACTGTCAAGGTGCCACCATCCAACCAAACCACTTAGAGGCTTTGACTATGGTTTTACGTACTAGAGTTTTTTCAATGCCAAATTGAGCAACTGTTTGCAAACACCAGAGCAAAATGGATCTGTGTTTTGACCTATACTGGGATTTGAAAAGTTGTAAAATAATTATTTTCCTCCTCCACCATGTGAGCAAGAACTGCATAAGATCGTAAACACAGAGGGCACTAAGGTCAGAGAGGCCTTTCTTACAAGAGGATGCCCTCTGGTCTGACCAGGGGGCCATGGTAAACAGGCCTGTTGGTTTTTTGATCTGTGTTTGTCCGGATGAGCGGGGAGCATCTGGAGGGCTCTCATTAGAGGGACCACTGCCCAGGGCCTTCAGTGACTGAGTCTTTTTGAAAAGGGGATTGGACTAATGAGATCCTGAAAGCACGTCTCTTGCTGGGGGTACAGGGTCTCTGTTACGGTCACTGGCAGTGATGAGAAGCGCAGAGTGTTGATGATCTGCAGCAATGAATGTCCGTCAAACATCCCAATAAACATGAGAGAGTTTTGATGGCAGGTTTGTGTGTGTTTGTATGTATTTGTGCCTAGGGGTATAAGCACAAGTCATTAGGTAAGGAAGTCACCTCCCTATTGAACCCATCAGAATAATAATAAAAAAGTGTATAGGATATGATTTATGATAATTTCTAGATACTGTGAAAAATAAAAACAAAGAGAGAAATCTTAGAATTAATGAAAATCTATGATGGTCTAGTGTGGTGAATGAACATAGATGAGAAAGGAGGTAAAGACGAGAAATGCTGAAAGAAGCAGAGCCAGTGAAAGAGAAGACAGACCTACTGTATTGCTGAGCATGTAAAATTTTACCATCCCACAACACAGCTCCTCCCAAACACCCAGGGAGGGTGAGAGGCTGGAATATATCCCAAACACTGGCAGTACACATCTGATCCAAGGGGGATTCCCCCATGGAGCAGGTGGGGCTGATTTCCCTCAAGAGACCAAGGATCATTCCCAGTCTTACTCACAGTGGCCAAATGTGGCCAACTGCAGGAGAGTGGTTATACTTGGCAGCATGACTGGTAATTATACACACATCAAGGTGAGGACAGCTGAGCTCAGACTCCTCATTGTACCAAAGACCAACGCAAATGTAAAATGGCTTTTCATGGGCTATAAACCAACAAATATTCCTCATCTAAACTCTCAACTTGCATTGTGCATAAAATAACCCTACAAACCCTGTTCAAAAAAGCCTTAGACAAGATAGAAAAGAATGGTATTCTTAAACATTTCCTTTTATATTTCAATATGCCTGTGTTTTTGGTTAGTTACTTACATATGCTGCATGAATTATCAAATACAACGCCAAAGTTTATATAAGTTTATATTCATTTGTGCTTTACATATTCTTCCAGATTAAGCGGTGTTTTAATTTTTCCAATTGATGGACTGTTCATCCATAGTGAACAGTATACTTAAACATCTATGCCAGATGTGTCAGTCGTGTTAGCCACCTTATTCTACCCATCTTATCAAATGACATCATGTAATTTTTTTTTTTTTTTTTTAATTTATATAGGCTTACATGGAGACGGGGACATAACGCATTTGTTTTGGGACTGTTTTTACTTGGAAGCAATTAATAGAGGAAATACTATCAATAAAAGTTATACTGTTTTGCAAAAGTACAACACCTACCCTTTCCTACTGTACTGGGTAGCTTCCACGTGTGAATACATGTAACTGCAATTATAAAACAGGGCGTAGGTTAAAAATAAAAGATCAAATATTCAGGTACAGGAGAGTAGATAACAGTGTGGTTACTTATGCAAATTTACTTGATCTTAGCACAGGGAAGACTTTCCACAATGAAAGGTGGCAGCAATGCTGTCCCATAAAGGAGTAAAGAGGAGGTAGAGTTAAAAGAGATGCAAGCTGGGAAATGTGTCATTTCATCTAGGAAAAAACACGTAGTGAGAGAGGTTGACGGAAGGAAAGAGTAAGTGAGCATCAGTTACAGAAACGTAGAAGGTCTTGACATTGGGGATAAGTAGCAAAAGGAGCAGGCTGGGGGGGGGGGGGGGGGGGTAGTAGCTGTTACAGCTCGTCAAGGAATGTGCATATCAAGCCCATGCTTGTCCAAAAGGAGATGGAATTACGCATTCACAGGGGAGCAGGAGAAACCAATACACTCACACCCTCTTCTCTGGTCACACTGTTTTTTGATTGCATACCATTTGTTAAAATGTGTGAAGTCCTCCTTAGCAGTTTGACAAACAGCAAACAGCTCTGTGTTTCTTTCATAACCATGTGAAAGTTGTTTCATATCTTCATACAGTGGCCATATTCAGACACCTTTACTTTGTCCACTCTTGTGGTGTTATAACTACAGATTATTTTTTCCACCAACCTACACAATGCACTATAATGACAAGCAAAAACATCTTTCGAGTTTTTTTTCAATCTATTGCAAAAAAAAAACAAACAAAAAAAAAACAACCTGAAACGTTTCATTTACATGAGTATTCAAGCCTTTTATTCAGTCGTTTAGTAGTAGAAGCATGTTTGACAGCGATTACAGCTAGTACTCTTCTTGGTATGCCTCTACCAGCTTTGCACACCTGAAATTGGGCAGTTTTTCCAATTGTTCCTTGCAGATCCTGTCAAGCTTTGTCACCACAACCTTCATGAAGGTGTTTGTGTCAGTTAAGGGCATTCACAGACTTGCCCAAATCCACAACAGCATTGTCTTGGCTGTGTACGCTGGGTTGTCGTCATGCTGAAAGGTAAATCTTCACTACCCTGCAACTCTGCACTCGGGAGCAGGTTTACTGCAAGGACCCCTCTGTATTTGGCTCTATTAGTTGTTCCCTTAATCCTGATCAGTCTACTAGTCCCTGCCACTGAAGCATCCCTTCAAGCAGGATGATGCCACCACTATGCTTTACTGTAGGGTTAATAGTACCCTGGTCATGTAGCGGTAGTGTGCATAGGTTTGCCAGATGTAGGGATACAGAGTTCCATTTTTGTCTCATCTAACCGGACAATCTTTTCCCTCACACTCAATGTTTTCTGGCAAACTGCAAGCTAATTTTCATATGCCTTTTACTCAGGTGTGGCTTCGATTGAGCAACTCTACCGCAAACACATGACTAACTGAGTCCTGCAGGGATGGTTGTCTTTCTGGCAGGTTCTCCTTTTCTGCATAAAAACTCCAAAACTCTGTTTGTGCAGCCATTGGGCTCTTGATTGCGTCCCTGACCAAGGCGTTTCTCTTCCTCTTTCTCAGCCCACTCTAGGAAGAGTCTTTGAGATTCTATACTTCTTTCATTTCATAATGATGGAGCCCACTGTGCCTCTGGAACTGGGAACCTCTAATGCACTCAGCAATTTTCAAAAAACACTTTCCCAGATCTAGGCCTGGACATAGTACCTTGGCCAGTTTTTGGACGACTTGTTTTTTGCTCTGATACACACTGTGAATAAGACAGACCTTATACCACATCTAATGAGTGATCAAAGGAAACTGGACGCAACTGAGCTTAATCTGGGCAGTCCAACCAAAGGGTCTATATACTTATGTAAATGAGATTTTTTAAAAGAAATTAAAAAAAAAATGAAATGTGTTTTCATTTTGTCATACGGGTTACACGGTGCAGATTAATGTAAAAAATGCTTTAATCTGTATTAGATTAAGCTCTATAACATAGAGTTTGGGAAAGGTAGGAGTCTGAATACTTTCCACAAAGGAAAAATGCTATGAGAACACACAACAAGACCTATAGTGTGTGTGCTGCTTGCCATGAAGAAATGAGTCAGGTTGTATTCGGAAGGAAAAGAGGTTAAGGTTTCATAAAAACTTATCTACATGATGCTAAAAGCACACAGTCAGTGGTTTTTAGATGTGAGTAGGTGTGTGTCTGAGAGAGAACTACAGAGAGAGATAAAACAACAATATGGTGCTGCCCTGCCTGTTGCTTCCCTCTGCTGGGTCCTACATGATACTACAACTTGTTTTGACCAGAGACACTGGTACTTATTCTGTAGAATGTGAGGATGCTTGGGACTAGTCAAAGAAACAGAAATGTCTGAAAACAGCTATTTAGGATGCACATGATCAAGTTGGTGATTGGACTGTCAGGATTCTGGCCGACCTCATTTAGAGCTTCCCGAACAGGGTGGCCTAAAAGTGTAGTCAACTTTCAAGACTGGCAGGCTGTCAATGCTAGATGCATGACCACTTTGTTTTAAACTTAGATGTCAATTGTAAGTGCTGGTTCCAACTAGTAATGAGGGAGAATTCTAAAATTCAGATTGGCCTTGGGTAGCTGGCACGTTTACTGAACCCTCAGACAGTGTGCATTTTCCAGTGAAGCTACAAAATGAACACTCCTACCTCACATCAATGAGGTGGAACAGTACAGGTCCTATGACAAACCTGTTCAGTACTATGTCCTTAGTTTGGGATGCAGGTGTGTGCAGCACACCTCCAGTTTTGTCAAAGCTAGGAGGCTTTGTCCTCCTTCTCAAAGTATTTTTGTCTTGCCCTAAAAAAAGACAATTCTGCCTTTTGGGACAGAAAAGAATTAAGCTTGTACTTCATTCTACTGAGCCTAATAAGATTTTCAGGCATTTCTGTGTCTTTTGTCTTTTCTCTCTGCAAGTCAGATGTGTTTGTCAAACTCTGTCAAACTGTTGCTTGGTCATCTCTCCTTTGTTTGAGGAAGTATGCTGAATTATGCAGCCTACTAAAAGGCTTCAAAGTCTGCCTCTATGGCTAGTGCTGAATGTACAGCAGATGCATATCTACACACTGTAGTTATTTGTTCTTAGAGATCCCTGGAAGGTTATATCAAAAGACAAAGAGAAAGAAAGAAAGAAAGAAAGAAAGAAAGAAAGATATAAAATAAAATTCACCCAGGTGCTATATTGGGGCTGTGGTGTGACAGCATAGGCTGAGCCCCAAGCAGAAACTTTATTCTCTTAAAACATGTCGTGGCACAAAGAGAAAAGGCATCATGTCTTGATGGCTAAGGAACCAAACTAGATTATACAAAGATAAACGGAATCTGGAATATGTGTGTTGTAGAAAACTAAAGTCAGCTTCTGGTTCAATATATAATATAGAATAATAATAATAATAAAGTATATAATGTAGGGTATTGCAAACAGAGGGCCCAAGTCTTGATCAGGTACAACATACTAGTTTAGTTTATCAACAATAGATAAAAAAGATGGTGTAAAAACAAACCTTGGGTTCTTTAAAAATGATCAAGGATAAAACAAAATGTCAAAGACTGGGTTCCATTGTGGTTCTTGGTTCACAGCAGTGAAATATGGGGTTGGTCCCAGCGCATCATGCTCTATGAATGTTAATAACACTTGTACCCTTCCACACTCGTTAATGGTCTAGTCATTTAAGGTTAACTGTTATTCAAGAAGCTATCTGAAAGTACAAAAACACAAGTAGCACTGACTAAAAGAGAAGGATATTTCCTGATTGTGCTATTGAATTACTTGTGGAATACCTTTGAAATAACCCGGAAAATTGATTTTTGATAAGTTCCACATTAAAAGCCGTGCTCCATTTAAATATACAAGGGACCTGTATTGCTAGGATCTCATATTCAATCAAGCACACCCAGTACTCACCCATTATCTTACAAGAGACCCTTTTCACATCAGCCATTTTGACATGAAATAGCATGGTAAGCACAGATGCTTCTAATGACATTAATTAAGACTACTGTTTCATTTAAGTTGAAAATGTGCATGCTGGATCACTAGAAAGGTTGTACTATACTCAAAAGGAACAGAACATCAATATGGCATTAGTAACAAAATGGCTACTATGAAAATGTCTATAGTGGTCCAATACATAACTTAGTAACCTAAACCAACTAAAGGTGACACTACTCAATTAAAGATGGCCTATAAAACAAGTTGTAGGGTGAAGTGCTATGTGTGCACACACTCACACGTTATAGAAACCAACCAATAAGAGAGGGGTTCTTGTAATTTTAGTTGTCTTTGTGTGTTTTGTGTACAGCCCAGAACCTTGTTATCTTCTTAGAACACTGAAAAATATTACGCCTAAACATTAGTCTGACATCAAGAACTAATACAGACTCTTAGCTAATTGAGAGGACTGCTTTCCCCTGATAACTCTAGGGTGTACTGTAACTGGGAACACAACACATTCAAAGTGATATCGGGAATGCAGTCTCTTGCGGGAGCCATTTTACAAACTTATAAAATGAATGCATTAGATCTTCTTGGCGACAGTTCAGACAAGCTATGACTACATCATCCTCTCCTCATCCTTCCATATTTCATACTAACACAGGTGCATATCAATAACACACAAACACACAAACACATTGGTGAGGGTATGAGTGTACCTCACCTGCCAGAGCTTTAATGCGGGAGCGCTCGAAGAGGCGTGCTGAACTGTTCTCATTGTCCCAGTCAGTCTCCGCTGCCAGGTCCCAGCGGTTGTTGATGTCATTATACTGCTGCTGGATCTCTAAGCTGTCAAAGTCGGTCGGTGAGATGGTGCTCATGGTGTCCAGGCTACGGGAAAACGCATTCAACCTAGAATCCAAAGAAAAAGAGACACAAAGGCCCAAAGTCAGCGAATGGAGCAAAGGAGGTAGATATGGCACAGTACCCACGACTGAATACTTGTTGGCTAATATTCAGATTTTTTTCAGCTCAGGAATTAAACGTCCATCTTTCCACATCAGGGATCAGACATTGTTACAACCTGACATACTTCACTCACACTCTCTTTTGACATCAGCCTCATGCTCTAACTGTGCTCTACTTTGATATGCTGAAAGTCAAATGACAGGCCCATGCAAATAGAAGCTTGAACAGTACAACTGGCACAGTGCATGAAAATGAGATGATAACTTTGAGATAAGGTTAGTAACTGTCATGAAGCAGTTAACAGAGCTAAGCATCAACTTCAATATAACTGTCTGCTTGTGCAACCCAGTGTAACTCCAGTAATCCCATTTCAACTTGAATATAGATGGCAACCTCAGCCAACACTGATTAGATCTTGGCTTAAGCATGTGCAAAACTTAATATAGATTGCTACAAACAAAAAAATGACATGAACACAAACTGGAATCTGTTTGAAGGACACATAAAGGAGAAACTGCTTACTTAACACAAATACACAGAACCACATGATGCATAATCCTACTCTGGTGCCAATTATTTTCGGTGATATGTGCAAAAGGACGCCTGGCCAGATGCAAATGCTACTTCCAATCATTCAGTTATACCACAGACATGACCCCTTAGTTTAAAAGGAATACTGACATTCCTGTCAAAGTAGGTGAAGTGGAGGATAAATACAGAATCTTACAATTCAGTTTGCATCAAATACTTTTTCAAATAAATTGTGATAACTGGAATTTGGCCATTAGCTGGTGCAGTGATATAA
This sequence comes from Myripristis murdjan, assembly GCF_902150065.1. Lineage (NCBI taxonomy): Eukaryota > Metazoa > Chordata > Actinopteri > Holocentriformes > Holocentridae > Myripristis > Myripristis murdjan. The sequence continues at coordinate 26,215,349 of NC_043993.1, forward strand.
TGACTAAGACAGCATGAAATATGGACAGCATCACCTAACATGAAGGAAGAGAACTATCTCACAGAACTTTAACCAACTCTTGGTGGGCTCTTTTATTTTCCTCATCATGTGCTCTCTGATAGTTGTGCATTAAAGGAGCTGACTTACTCTTTTCTAATCTGACGATAAAACAAATCTAATTTGCATGTCCTTATTGGCAAAATTTAAATTATTTGCTTGACAGTTAGATGGACATGAACAACATGAAGAACCAGATGAATAACCAACTTAACATGCAAATATCTAGGGATCTACTCAAAAGCACAGGACAGGAGGACACAGAAATGGGAATGCCAGTTAATTGTGGCATACTCTTGGATATTCTGTCTAACATCTTATCCCTTGCATTGTACCATCTGTGTGTTGTGTGACACAGTCAGAAACAACAAATTATCACACCACAAAGCATCATATCACAAAGAAGCAAACAGGAAATTTGGGATGGGCAGACAACATTACTGAGCGCAAAGATGGGACATGCAACACATGATCGTTGCCCCAATTCTCTGACAATCCCCAACAACAGCTACAGTTGTTAGTAGTCAGTAATGCCTTAGGCTGGAGTGAAACTGGTACATGATGTAAAGTCATAAAATTACATTCTCCATTATCCATGCCCTCTCTCTTTAATGCTGCTTTATGTTAGAATTAAAGTTTGTTAGTTTGTTAGTATTGGATAATAAATGAATTTGATTGTCCTTGGAACAATGATATTGAGTACTCAAGCTAAATTTTTCCTGGTCAATCATGGATGTAAAAAGGTTGACGTTACTGGCAAATAATCCCAAATCAGTAGCAATGCTATGACATACTCCAGCTGGCAGGTTTTGAGTCCAATCAGACATCTTGATGTGTACATGATCAATATGTCTCTAAGAGGAATGGTGAGGGCTGGTTGAGAGAGGATTTTCTGGGAAGTTTTTCGGCTAGTGTATTACCTGAGGGGCTGGACAGTGAGTGAGTCTTCTATCCGCACCACAGCAAAGCACATCAAAATACTGACATCTTCAAGATGCAGTGAGATTCAAGAGGCTGCATTTGGAACTGAGCAGGGAAACTTAAAGCTACAATATGCAAGTTTTTGCCTTGAGGCAGGAAGTGTATTGTTAGTCTTGCCCTCCTCCCCCTCAGTCGGTCAAGTTCACGCCCCCACACTTGTCACTCATCTTGATAAACTACCTTGAAAAGGCATCTAGCCTGAGGCTGAGGCAGCTGGCATCAATAAAGCCCACAACAGGCACTGAAGAAGAAGACGGTAAATGTAGGGAATCTGCATTTGAAAACAATAAAGCATTCAAGCAATAGGAATATTCACCCGTGTCTTGTCTGCTGTGCATTCAGTTTTGCTATTCTCTCATTTCTTGCTGCATTCCTCTACATCTGTTGTTGTTTTGACTCCCTATGTGTTACAGTTACAACCTATCTCACCTGTGGTAACAAATACTTAATCTGCACACACGCAAATATACCCACCAAGCACGAAACCATTCAGACTCATGGCGCACCTGTACTGCAGGTGAAGGTGCAGCAGCACAGTGTTCAATGAGAAAGGGTGCAACAGCAGACTAATAGCAGGTGCAGACCAGAACAACAAGGCTGTAATTTGTAAAGGTTACTTTTCATCCTTTACATGACAACGCTGTTAGCAAGGCTAAAAAGAAATTCTGCATGCCACAAAGGCTTGCCTTAAAGTGTGAGGCACTATACCAGGATATTGTCATCTGAATTCTGCACTTAACCCATTGTAACTTTTTAGTAGTAGGCAGCCACAGGGCAGCACTTAGGGTTTGATAATGCTAGTAGTCATAATTTTAAACAAAGCATCAGTAATGTGTAATAGAATACATTTTAAAAGAAGCTAGCCCAGGCTTGCAGGTAAGAGTTCGTGCCAGATATAACGGTGAAAACAGACAGGAGGCAAAATGTGACAGTGCAGTAAAAGCCAAGGAACTGATCTCATGCTGTCATAATCACACTGTATTAATGGGGGCAATTTTGCTGTTTCCACTACATGGTACCAGCTCAGCTCAATGTTACTGAACTCACTTTTGGGTTTGGTTTTCCACTGCAGATAGTACCCCCTCACGGTAAAGCCCCACTGGTCATTTGTGGGCATGTTGAACACAACCAACTCAAAATGTCTGCTTCACTTGAACAATATTAGTCTATGCGGACACTCAAGGAAGAAGGGGAGAAAAATATGTAAACTGCTGATGGGTCCTAGACTCCACACAGCTAAAGTGATGCGAATATTTCATATGACGTAGCCTAAATTCTGATACAGTGGTCCCTCGTTTATTGCAGGAGTTACATTCTAAAAATAACCCACAACAGGCGAAATCCGCGAAGTAGTCAGCTTTATTTTTTACAATTATTATAGATGTTTTAAGGCTGTAAAACCCCTCACTACACACTTTATACTCTTTTCTCAGACAGGCATTAACATTTTCTCACTTTTCTCTATTGTTTAAACACTGCCAAAGTTCAAACCTTCGTAGAAAAATAAGTCCAGTATTATAGAATGAATGCATTCTGTACTGTACAGGAGACACGGCACGGAGGAGACTGATTGACAATGGTCTACAGTCCCATAGCCAATCAGGACGCAGAACAAAATGCGCTTAAAAAAAAAAAAAAAAGCATGCAAAATTGCACTAAAAAAAAATCGGCGAAACTGCGAGGCCGTGAAAGGTGAACCGCGTTATAGCGAGGGACAACTGTACTTTCAAAATTTTCACAAGCATGTGAGAATAGGACAGGAACAGCAGTCAATATTCTCCCCTCATACACTCTGCACTGGTTATAAGAAATAGTGATGCAATTAATTAGAAGCAAAAGGAGCTAACATCACTTCACTTGACTGACACAGAGTGTTTATGACTAGACTGATGCTGTCCTTAGCATTACTCACCAAGTCCCAGTGGGGGATCTACACTGAGATTACACCCTCTGCCAACTGAGGCCTATTACCTAACTGGGCTATTTGTTTAAGAGTGCTGAACAGATTAATTGACTGAGTTCACTTGTCAGTTTGCTAAAACTTGTTCATCTACTGTTGTGTCTGGTTTTTGTGGCTGACTCTGGTATTGAGCCAGGATGTGAAGATGGTGAAGGTAGATAAAGAATGGTGGCAGAGAAATGGTGGGGTGTTAGGAGGTATATCCAGGTAAAATATGTCTCAGCAATGCTCCTGCTACCCTCTGTCAGGCTCACAGTGAGACAGACTCCTGTCCTCTCCTCCACCTAGCTCGGCAGGGAACTGCAGTAATCCAGTAGCCCTTTATTCTCCACAAGTCACCATCCACCAGTTAGAATCAGTAATCTCTACACACATACACAAATGTTCAATCAAGTTGGTAGTGTGCTCCATCAAGTTTTCATGATTTTCCTTCATTTTTAGCAAGCTGTGCGCATCACAGTACCATAAAGAGCTGAGGTCAGATCAATTATATCAGTTGAAACCCTTCATTCCTCTATGCCTTGGTGCAACTAAAACCACTGTCACCTTCATATACCAGCAGAATGAGTTATTCCTTTCTTTGCTTGCATGAACTGTCACTGTGTATGTTTATAGTTTAATCATTTGATGACTGGAGGACATTGTGGACATTATTCCACTGGTGTCAGTGGAAAAGCATGTATTAGTTTTACAACTTAGCAGCCCTATGTTACCAGATAAGTGTGTAGGTACCACAGATAATATTTCTACAGTGATAGGACAAGTGCTCTAGAAGAGATTAACAAGAGCAACTAAGCAAGGCATCACACATCAATGAGGTTATTCATTCATGCATTCTGGTCTTTTCCTTGAGGTGTGACTGATTAACATGAGAATGGCTGGTGAAAGAGATTTATGAGGTTGAGTGTAAAACTGTAATGTGTCTACCAGGACCCTCCTCAGACTATACATCTTATTAGAACTCACTGCATCTTCTAAATCAAACCCAGAAAACAATGAAATGCCCCTACCCGCAACAACATATGCACCTTACTGGTCAAACCAAATCCAACAAGTTACACGTATACCTATAAAGAAAGAAAAAAAAATCCAGGCAGATCCCATTAGTGACAGCTTAAGAAGAGGCTGTGAATAGAAACTAAATACAGGGATTCACACTGCCCCCAGGACGGTTACCTCCCCATTGTCCTCCAGGAGCTGGCCAGGACCTTGGACACAGTGTGTGTGTGTGTGTGTGTGTGTGTGTGTGTGTGTGTGTACAGTATAAATATAGCTGGCAAAGTGCACTCTTACTTAAGTTTCTATTTTCCAGGGGAAAACTAATCTAAAATGTCTGCTTAATAATGTCATCAGTCACATACATCCGTGCACAGACAGATCCAGTATTTGCCTCCACCCAATGGTCCATCAGCTGGTTGGATTTGATATGCACGTATTAAAATCAGTTGAACCGCCTACACTGGCCGTTACATCTGCAGACAGATGTCTGCAGATGATCGGATCTGAGACAGATGCTGCGCTCAAAGAGCAGCCATTCCCATCCATTCATTTTATTTTCTATCATGAAAACTGCAATGATTAAACGCATCTGAACGCATTCAGTAAGGGCTTTGATATTATGAGTGTGACCATCTAATAAGTGTGACCTGTATGTCATTTCATTCAATGCTACTGAAATAGTATTTTTACAACTGAGTTTTAACATTGGAGTCTATGACACCTCCATGTCTAATCTCCCGGAGTGATAGGCCTATATGTTGACCAAACATAGTGTTGAGATGAATGTATGAAGCAAATTGCAATACGGTCATATTTGTGTTTCTGTTTAATCAAGATAGGCAACGCATTATTGATTAATCTGTCGATTATTTTCTCTTTTCATCAATTAGTTGTTTGGTCCGTACAACGTCCGAATATTCTGAAAAATGCCCCACAGCCCCAGGGGATTTCCTCAAATGTCTTGTTTTGTCCAAACAAACAGTTCACAGCCCAAAGATAACGAGTTTGCTGTCACAGAGGACTAATTGAGAATCTGGAATCAGAGAATTTGGAAATTCTTCCTAAAAACAACTCAAAATGATTAATCACTTATCAAAATAGTTGGCGGTTAATTTAATAGTTGGCAACTAACCAATTATTTGTGTAATCATTGCAGCTCTAATTTAATCAACTCTTCCATGGCTTGGCACCTTTCTGCAAAGTTTAATGTAAATCTGTTCAGAACTCTTGGGGATGTCTTGCTCACAGGAAGATGGACAGGGCAACTACATAATATCATTGTGTTAGGCTATCGGGCAGTTCTTTCTCTCTCTCTCTCTCTCTCTCTCTCTCTCACACACACACACACACACACACACACACACGAAAAAAGATTAGGCCTACATCAGATGACAGATTGTGGTGTGGCGCCGCAAATAGAGCCAGGTGGTGAGACATCTATGCAGCTCAACCTCATTAACCAAAACCTCACTTCTTGGAGCCAGGAGCCACCAAGAGGACACAGCTATCCAGCACAGGCCTGGTGGCTGCATGACAATGTGGCTGTGGGTGTTGAGCACGATGGGTGAAGGTGAAGGTGGGGTGGGGCCAGTGAGGTGACGGTAGTGTAGCTGAGGCAAATGGAGGGCAATCCTCTCCTCTTTGTGGGTAGGGAGAGGCGCACTAATCGCTCCTCAATGGATCAGACAAACAATCCCCTGACCTACTATGATACAACCTACTGTACTCATCCTCCCACACACACACACACACACACACACACACACACACACACACACACACACGCACAGACACAGGCACAAAAACACACATGCAAGCTAAGCTGCCCCCTCCCCACACATATCTCCCCTCCCACACACACATACACACACACACACACATACACACACACACAGAGCTTGTAACAGACACCCATGCAAAAACACCCACACAGCATGTAACAATTTAACACACAATATAGGTCAAGTTGACACCTACACTCATATTTGCCAGAGTGATATGCAAAAGCTTCCCCAGTAGTTAATACAGTGCAAAAATATATATCCACAGAAGGAATATAACTCATCAAGAACAACAATTTTGCTCTGCAAAGCTAAGGAAGTAAAAAGGAGCGCTTCAAGTCCAATATTTTTTGAGCATTAGGTCTCCAAAGATGACAAATACATTATGACAACTCCTGAGCTATTGCAATGCAACTTCCATAAATAATAGAAAAAATGTATCACAGATAAAAGTGCTGTCATTTAGGCTTTAGCACTTGTATATACACATTCATTATTAAGACACACACACATGCACACACATGCATAGACACAGAAACACACACACACATTTCCTCACTCAAACCAACCAAATGACTAATCCCACAAACACAAAGACCATCCGCTATTAAACAGCAATTATGTTACACTCAAACATTTGTGTAACCCTCTGTTACAGATAATCAGATAAGCCTGTCCTTGTACTCTTCTCTTGATGCACAATTCATGTTGAGGGCCATAACAGTTTTTGTATGTCAGAAAAAACCCTTAATGCCTAATCCCATACACTGCAACAACAATAAACTCATATGCCTAATGAATGATTTAAAACTTGTCATGAATGAGTCCCTCATATGTAAATAATGCCTCTGAATAGTAGTCCTATGACCATTTATTGAAGCAATCAAGAAAAAAAAACAATCAACCTGCCATGACTGGGCAGTGAGGTACTGCTGAGACAGTGGACCGGTTTTAAGCAGACACCATGAAATGTAAGCTGAAGTGGAGTCACTGCCGATGAAATGGTAGATGTCCTGAATATTGTTAGCGAATACCCTCAAGGTGAGTAACAAAGAACGGCCTAGATGAAAACTAACCTTTTCAAACATAACAGCTCTGGGCTTTCTCCAAACACAAAATCGAAAGCGGGGCATGTAAGTGTGACGGTTCAGAAGAATAGCTCTTTTCAGAAAGGCGAGGGTGAAAGTGGGACATCGAGGAATGCCTTGGAGCTAAAGACTAGCCTTTGACCAGGCAGACACGCATCAGGCTATCGCTCACAGAGAAGTGACAGCAGCTCAGAAAGCAGGGCAGAGCCAGCAGCATGGGAGGCAGCGCCACCACCTCCGTCTAGCTCTCCTCCTCCCCCTCATCCCACCTCCCCTCCCAGAACTGCTTTCCTCTTGCCCAGCTGGTCTGTTTTTCACTGCACCAGTTAATCAGAGAGAGGGAGAAATAGAGCCTGGCACAATCAGTCGCCCGCAGGGAATTAGTCCTGTGCACATTAGACAGCCGCACGGCAAGCCTTTACCCAGTGAATGGGGGAACAAACACACACACATACACACACTCACTAACACACATACACCTCCCTCCACCTCCAACAAAGGGGCTATAAGCTGAGCCATGCTCCACCCACCCAAACCCATCACAAAAATAAGATTTCCTATCTACTTTTTCAAACTGGAAGACAGAGTGAAAATATACCAAACCTGAACAACATGCCCTGCTGGCCACATAATCACACTGTTTTGCCTATGAATCACTTTATCAGCGGATAACTGTGCTAGAAAGTCATTAATTACATTTGCTCATGTGATGTGTGAGTACTCCTGTTCTTGGATGCACATTGTACATATCAGTGCTTTTTGTGCTTCATTTCCAATTTAGGAGAATTTATGCATTCTCTTTACTTTGTTCATTAGAAAAAAAGGTTTAATGACATGCAAGCATCATATTTCTCTGCGATTGTATGGCAGCCAAGAACCTCCACTCTGTATACACCAGCTGATGCCCTCTCAGTGAATATGGGGGTGGGATTCAGGGTGGCAAAGCTTCGTGTTGCTCCAAGTTAGCCTGGCTGTTATATTAGATGAAGGAGGGGGGGTGGGGAGTCAGATCCCAAAAAGCAGTGCACAAAGCCTGTCCCGCCAAACTGGCCCCATACAATGGAGGAGTCAGCAGAGAGTTGGGGCCAGCAGTTCGAGCCTTTCCTGTTTGCAGAGATGAGGCAGCCAGAGACACATATGCATCAGAGGCCCCCTCCACAGGCTTCTGATCCCAGCTTGAATGCCCTGCTGAATAGGCCAGCAGTAGTCCATTGTTGACCTGTAGCATCACATTCATCAAACACTCAAGCGGCCAGCATGCCCTCCACACACAGACACACATGGCATATACTGTGGTTTGGGGTATGAGCTTATTATATACTTGATCAGTCCTATGACAAACAGTTTACTCAGGAACTGAGACTGTTTGTTTTCTAGGGTCTTATCTATGGGTGGCATTTACTGTACCCCATGTTTTTCTATCAAACTGCTTGAAAATATTTCTAGTGTAGGATAATCTGAAATAATTAACCCTGTCTGTTAATGAAAAGGCCTACATTTTTATTCAGATGTTGAGAAGTCACTTGCAGGAGAATTTATGCATTCTCTTTACTTTACTCATTTACATAATATTTAAATACAAATAGGTGAAGCACAACTCTATATTTGTTATGCTTTTAATGGGATGGAGAATGGGGAGTAACAGTCACTTCAAGAATGCATACATATTCCTGTGGTCTTGGACAGCTTAATCAATATTTGTAAACATGAACAACTCTCATGGACTTAGAAACCAGAAAACAATGATTTAATATGATATACTTGTGTATGGCCTGGAGCTACTGCACAAATGCAGAATCTGACTTTGTACGCCCTGGCAATATTAATGCTCACATCCAAATAAGCTTTATGTTAAATGAGCACTACTGACTACAAATAGATAATGCACTCCTATGCTGAGAAAAACACTCTGGATAGTGTCAAAGTCATGGCTACAATCTTTAGTTTTTAGGGAGCGAGACAAGCTCCACTCTTTTATCTTTGACAATGGGGAACAATCAATCAATCAATCAAATCAAACATCGAGTTTGAGATGTTACCTTCTGGGAGAAGGTATAGAGTTCCTCACTGCAGATTAAATAGATTTAGAAATTCATTCATACCTATGGCTATCAATCTAGTAAATAAGGCCAGTTAGACCAGTGGGATGTTGATTTGCGCGTCTTGCACAGGTGGCACTTTACTCTGTATTTATTTATTGGTCTATTTATCTATTTATTGGTATTATGTTCCTGTACTTGTATTATGTATGTATTTCATGTTCTTTTTTTTTTTTTTTTTTTAAGTACTATTTATTATTGGTATTATGTTCCTGTACTTGTATTATGTACGTATTTCGTGTTCCTTCCATGTTTTTTTTTTTTTCTGTTTGTGTGATGTGCAACACTCTGTTTATGTACTGTTCGATATGTGTGGCTGCAGCATGGGCGTTGGGGCCCAGAACAAATTTCTCACTCTGCGAGACAATAAAGGTAATCTAATCTAAAAAAAAAATCAATGAAAACTCTCTAAAATAGACTGAACTATGTGTAGGAAGAGTAGGTTTCAAAGCTGAAATCCCTAAGTATTTTCCTTAAGAACCCCCTCCAACTCTGTGATTTTAAGCAGAAATGCACTGTATGCATAAATAACTTATCTTTGAAGCGTTACCTGGCCATGTGACTTCGAGAATATTCTATTTTAATCCCACTGATTTGAATAGTTTGTATCTCAAAGGGTCAAAACAGGGATGCTGAGATAATAAACATGTAATGCACTGCCTTCTTCCCACTGTTGCAATTTTGCCCCAGCTGTTGCATTAGTTTTTTTTTTTTTTTTTTTTTTTTTTTAAATCAGAACCACATTTATATTCAAAATTGGCACAGCCTGAGCAAGGCAAGACAAAATTATACTGACTGCTGCTTGTGTCCTGTTTCTGTTGCTGAATAAGTCCTGATCTTAGCCTGTGCTTTGAAGTGAGGTTGGTTGGGGAACTTGTGATCAAATTAAAAACATGAGAGGATGAATTATTCATGCAGATCAGGCTAATCTATTGTGGATTGGCTCCTGTCATTTTAAAAACAGTTAAAACCAACCATGCGTGAGCACTGTCAGCATGCCTGGGTCACATCCTGCGCTCATTCTCTCCCCATGGACTCAGTAGGCTCACTTGCAGCAGTCTGTTATTGTGTGTGTTATGTGTTTCTATGTGTGACAAACTGTGTGTGATAAATCTAACTATTGTTACGCAAAACCGTCACAAAGGTTTTTTTAAACACTATTTAAACTATTTTACACATTTTCTCTTCTATACACCATACTTTTATTAGTGCATGACCCTAATCCGTACCAACCCCAAACAAGTACATAACAAACAGAACTGAATTTCAAAAATTTCAGCACATCATTTTGCATGAATGAAAAAGCTCCATTAGCTTCACTGCCTCTATGCTGGACAGTGTGTATATGGAATTTGAATTGATGGACAATACTACAAAAATATAAAGCAGCATATAAAATGTCATTAACCAAACATTAACCAAATCACACCCTGCTATCTGTTCACATGGTTTCTCATGAAAGTCATACTACACAGACATGAATATGGACTCAAACAACATATTTAAAAATTACAGGGGAGCTCCCTTCTTATTTTGATATGTAAGAAAACCTTATATTGTCACTATTTTTATCGACAACTGTCCATTAACTACCTGTTTACTCCTGGGACCCCCACCTGTCCCAACTATTTTGTGTAAAGAAAGGTGACAAATAAATTTTTAACCAAATAATACTGATTTTCATCACAAACTGCAGTTACAGACAACGCATCCAATTCTACTGCTATCCAATAACAAAACTAATGACTTGAAAGATGCACAAGCACAAGCAAATTAGGAGTGAAAGTGAAAGTAACAGTAGCAAACATCTAGACCATTGATAATGTGCCATCCAAAGCAACATTAATGCTAAAACAATTTTCCACAATGCAAAAATAACTAACTAAGGCAGGAAGCCAATAAAAAGTTTGTATCATGGTTCCTGCACAGTTTCAGTCTCAAAGTTCCCTTTTTCTTTTCCAAACATTAAAGGTGCAGTATCACTGCCCCATAGCAGAAAATGACCCATAATTTATCTGCACCAGGATGATAAAGTGGTTGTTCAATACGTATGACCAAACAACTACTTTTATAGATACTGAGATTCTTTTGAGTGGTGGAGGGAAGAAATTTCCCTTTTTATTTGATAGTTAACAACAGACAGACAGGAAACACTGACACATAGAGTGGGAGATGACATGTGACAAGGGTCCCAGCTGCACTTGCATGATGCATGTCTTAGTCAACTGAGCCACCAGAACATGGTGCTGAGATGTCTAGCTTTCAAAATTAACTCTGTCTTGGAGCAAAACTGCCCCTTGACACACAGATTTTCAAATATCCAACAGTGGGGGAAAGTGCTACATGTGGGCTGCTAGCATCGAAAGACATTTTGTTTTCAAGCAGTAAAAGCAACTAACATTGCAGTGTTACTATCACAGTGCTCTGCATTGTGATACCGCATGTTACCTCTTCACTAGATAAGCCTATGTCTGATGGATCCCTGCTCCAATTTATCTTACTAATCTCTATTTTTTGACAATGTAGCATCATTGTTGACCAGCCACCATAAGCTGTGCTAGATACCCATTGATCTTGTGACAAACACTAGTAGAGTTTGATGAAAGTTATAGATTACTCAATGACTCTTTGACTTATTGAGTGGATTAGAAGATTTGTGGTCAGTGTTCAATATGATGCATCCTAATGACAACTGGGCTACATAATCAATAAAGCCATGATAAAGAAAATGGAACATTTTTTTTTTACAAATGGAATTTGTAAAATAAAACTTTAATGATAAGTTGAGCAATATAAATCAGTCATCCATGTGGGTGATTCCTCATAAAAATTCAGTGCTTTGTGGAATACCTCCTGGTAATTCCTGAAAAAAGATTTTAATCATTTTAATACTCCATATTATCCTCAGGTATGGGCCCAGCTGTCATACCCCCAGATCACCATACTGTAAGAGCCCTGGTATATGTGTAAACAGTTGGAGGCAATAACACAAGATGAGGAGAAGAGTAAACTGTCCCATTGTATGACAAGCTACCATCACAGCCACACCCACCAAATACAAGCCTCTGTAGCATGGTTCGTGACAGCCCACCAGACTGACTGGCCTTCACAAATACTTTTCTGTGACTGGTTTGTTTTTTTTTTTTTTTGCACTGCGTGTCAACAAGGTGGTGTTGGGACGCCAACTAGAGGCAATCACAGTGCTTAAAAACACAAAGCTCCACCTATCATGGAGTTGTATCATGTTAAACAACTGCACAATCAAGTGACAGGTGCAGACAGTTAATATGAGCTGAGGAGTTGCCAATCTGTATAGTGAAAAGTCTGCATTAAGACCACACTTTCAAATGTGCCCACCCATGCCCGCCCACGGCTTAGGGAAAAAAACAACTATGTTGCCAAAATCTGCTGCAGGACTCAAGGGACCCACAATCTTGCCTACGCCGTGTAGACCTCCAGCTGGGGTTTCTTATGAGATGGAGTGATGTTTGACCTGTCAGACAATATTGATGACCTAATATTCAATGACCTGCATTCCACAACTCTTCTACTGTCCAGTACTACTACAACATGTACTGACATCCACTGCAACAATCACATCAACAAGGAGCACATTTGTAATACCAGTCATGCAGCACGTCCGGTGTCTCAACTATTCATCTTATGATGATTATGTCACATCTGAAAATGACAAACTTTGCGACTAAGCTTAAAGTCTTATCCAAAACAAATTTACAAACACTGAACTCATATTTAGGGTCTCTTGCTTAATGACTCTTCAACAGGACACATGTCTGGTATGGGGACTGAGCCTACATCCTTTGGTTATAAAGTCATTCAAAGTACCTCTTGCAGTGCTAAAGCAGTTTCAGACTGTTCTCATTCACAAAAGATCTAAATTGTGCTTATGTGGCATCTATCAGCAAATTTTATTATTAATACATGCAGTCTGACATGGTCAGTACCAACAATTTGTCTACCCCTTCCAAAGAATACTTTCAATAATCAAGAGCATAGACAGAACTGATAGTGCTAGTTGTGCCTTCTGCTGTTCTGTGGAAAGCTTTTCAACTGTTGTTATATAAAGGATGAAACATACAGTTGTATATTGCAATTTATGATGAATATAGAACAACATAGGTTGCATTTTTCCATGTAGTGTGTTCAATTAAGACTGGATAGCATTCCTACCATCATCAGACAGTATGAATTTTCAGATTTCTCGAAAATTGCACCATCTGTGACTGGCATTACTCATCTGCAAGGTGTGCCCACACAGTCATACAGTTAAGTCCACCTACTCTACTGCCACATGTGCCCCTGCCAGCCTGGGATCCAATCCTGTCATCACTTTCTCTGCCCTTGTTCTGTCTCTCTTTCTCTCTGCTTTCCAACTATCTGAATATTTAAAAAAAAAAAAAATTAAAAAATACTGAAGTTGAGTGCATGGCTTTCTCTTTCTTTTTATGATACAAAATGTGCAACCATCTACATTCCTTGATGAAACAACAGCATAAATTGGAAGTCAGCAGTCTATATTCAGTGCACACCAAATCCAACACAGCAAAGGATGAAAACCTCCCACTTGCCTGCCACCCCTTGTGACTCATTATGGTCTCCCCTTTTTAATGCAAAGTGGCTTGATGGTTATCAAGCCACTTTGCATTTTTGAATCTTTGCATCTTTATCTGGGTCAAGGTCATAATTTAATTTTACTGTGGCTCTCTAGTAAGTATTCTGAGTTGTATTTCAGGTCTCTGTCCTGAACAGTCACACAGATCTTTGTAACTGTATTAACATTAAGATACAGCTTGGTTTTCTGGCAGACAGAAAAAGACAGAGATGGCAAACATAATACATAATACATCTCTCGTGTACACAACATGTAACCACCGTTATGGGTATTATAAATGAGTATCCCTTTGTGAAGTGAGCACTCCCAAATACAGTATCAAACTTCTGTATTTTTGTATTTTGTATTCTGTGTGTACTATGTAGTTCAAAGGTATGGCCAAAGGTACAGCTTGCTTGTTTGTTTTTTGTGTGTTTGTTTTTTTACAACTTCTAGCCACCAAATCTATGAAATTACTTACAAAAAAATCCTTGTTATTGCAGGGAATGGCTAGGACTGTCTACTGTATGTTCCACTAAAGAGCACATGTCGTATGAGACATCAGAGCCATGCAGCTTCCTTCTTCCACTTTAAACTGTCTGATATGTGTGTTGGATCTCAGGTCAATATGTACTACTGAGCATATAGCTTAACTGCCGCACCATTTATGCTTCCACACTTGAGTATTATGCACAACAGTCTTTAAGTCAATGCTCCCACAATGTCCTTCATAGTGCTGCAATCTACACGATATCGAGGTCAGGTACAGCCCTTGCAAACATGTGATATTCCCAATACATGTAACCGAAATAAAGTACACACAATATTGAACTTTATTTCTGAATTTTGTGACTTCCATTTGACAAACATGCAATAAGCAACTTGTCTATGAAAACACTGCTTTTGTTTTAAAGAAATCCTCTATTTAGCTAGTTTTCTGTTCTGTCAGCTAGTCACATTCACTTGTTACTGCAGCCTTAAGTCAGGCCTCAACTGGACAGCTAAAATGAAAACTACTACAGAAGTTCTCTGGATATGGAGAACCAGATTTGAGAACCACTGGTCTACATCTTGACGTAATAGCAAGGAATGAGAACAAGCTGCCTGTATTGTAGTCCTATTAACCACACACACAACATTACATCCATTTATGGATCAGTGTACACTATTTTTGATCTGTCTAACTACTTAGGACAGTGGATACTGGCACAAGAAATCAAGAGCACATGTGCAAACATCGGCATCATTTGAGCGTGGGAGGCACTGGGGCTAACAGATGTGTCTTAAGCCTGTAAAATATACTCAACCCCCCTCTTCACCCACTTCTCCATCCTAGATACTAAACCCCCCAGCCTTTAGAAAAAAACATGTCCATACCACAAGTGCCACAAGTACAAATACAAACTCTGCAGGCAACCTTCAATAGGAAAACATCAATAAGCTAATTGAAAATTACTTTCAGTCCTGACACTGAAAAAAATCAATACAAATAAATAAATCCTTTCAATATGTGCTTGTTTCCCTGCAATACACTTAAGAGATGTGCTATGTTTCAATGAGCAAAATTACAGGTAAAAATGCAAAAAGGAAGAAACAAGAAAGTGCAGTAAAGGTGCAATAACCTTGGTTCACTGAAAAAAAGACTATGGGCCCTATCTTGTGCCACCCGCTATCCGCTGCCACTACCCGCTACCCGCAAATTGCGGATTTAGGAGCTTCCGCTATCCCTAAACGGTATCTTGCGCCACCCGCTACCCGCTATCCTTATGCCGACTCCGTCATTTGCGCCTGGAGGTGTGTTCGTGGGCGTGTTTCATGCGCTATCCCTAAAGTTGCTATCTTGTGCACACACTTTAGGGATAGCGGATAGCGGGTGGTCAGGACCACCCGCTGCCTCTTGTGTGTGTGTGGTGTGACCCGGGGATTTTACTCAATCAGTACAACCTTGTGACACGTCCACTTGGACACATGTGGCTCCACCTCCCGAATTAACTCGCCTATAATATAATATATAATATGTATATAAAGCCAACTTGCTTTAGCCTCAGTAGAAGCCCTGAGAAAATCTACCTCCCTCTCTCCATCGCGGGTTTAGGATTTAGGATTTAGGATAGCACATCCTGCCCTTAAAGGCAATGGCACCTGGCACACTGATTGGTTTAACTGGCATAACGCCCAAAACACGCCTATTCATAATATAGCGGGTAGCGGAGGTGTTTTGCGGATAGCGGGAGGTGCACAAGATAGCAACTTTTACGGGGGAACGCCTCTTCCTAAATCCTAAATCCGCAAATAGCGGGTTTAGGGAGTCTGGCGCAAGATAGAGCCCTATATCTGAGAACTCCCTGAAGTGGCATGTAAGCCTACTCTAACTGCAACAGCCACAACACTGTATCTAATTGAAAATGAAAATTAATATTAAGGCATGTTTGTTGAAGCTTGGCTTGCAAACTCTGGAAATTTGTAAGAAACAAAATGTGTTAACCCAGCCTAATAAAAGAATTTTTTGTTTGTTTGTTTTTAGTTTTGTATTTACTCTCTTGTCTTTACCATAGGGCACATTGAAGATTGACAGATTTGCTTTCAGAATGTCAAGTTTTAAACATTATTTATTTATTTATTTACTGGGCATTTCTACTTTATTTGACAGTCACAGTGGAGAGAAAGAGGACAGCTAGGGAAGAAAGAGGGGATAACATGCAGCAAATGGCCTGAGGTCGGATTTGAACCAAGGATGTTGCCATCAGGACTCAGCGTTAACACACAATACGCGTTCTTATCCAATGAGCTACTGGGGCGCCCTAGGATGTCAAGTTTGACAGGAGTGTAGATGCTTCTGATTCTTATGGAAGATTGAGCTGTAGAAAAAACATAACATAGACCAAAACAAAAAATGTTAACTTAACAGCTGCACATCTGACAACAGCAGTAGTTACACAAGGCTGAGGGTAGCAGTCTCCAACCATGTGCTGTGGTACAACCAAAAGACTGCATGAGGTGATTTCAGTGATTAGCACAAATCACCTGGTGCAATCAGTGGCTGGGACAAAAACTTGCGGACTCTCTGCCCTCCATGGCACATGGTTTGAGACCCCTGGCTTAGGGTTACTAATATGGTTCACTGCAGCACAATGCATGTGTGAATGGCAGGAATTGAAAAAAGCTTGTTCGGGACGGATTTTAAGCATCAGCACTATGGGGGGCCCGCATTCACATTCCCTTTGAATTGTCGAATGCAGTCCATCGCGCCAGCCATCCAGCGAGCTAACAAGCCAGTCATTCCTTGTTCATCGACCATCACGACCTACTATTGTCTCACCGTCATGAGGCTACACAGCTATTTGAACCCACGAGCATGAATACAATAACTAGGTATGCTCTGACTGTGATTTTTTTTTTAGGTGACATTTTAATAAACAAAAAAATAAAATCACTGATGTTTCAATTACATAGGGTTAGGGTCCAATGATCGTTTATTTGTATGCAGGCAAGTTTGTTTATGATGTTTTTCCATGGGTCCAGTTTTGGTAGTTCTCCCAAAGAAAGCTAGAGCACAGTTCAAACTGGCAAACTGACTCACTGCCATTTTCAATAAATATGCAAGTAAATAACTCAAAACACCTCACAGAATGCTCATCAAATCAATTCAATTCAAACATTTTTTTTTAGCAACCATCTTCTCTCTTCGAAAAGGCTATTCTCTGTATTTTGGTGACAGATTGCACAGGCAGAACGGTAACATTTTAATTTGTTGGTAAATTTTCGGTGTAAGAGTATTCAATGTAAGATTCAACATATAAATGAAAATCATGGCGGCAATCAAACAGTCTGGTGATATGATTTGTGATGGCTGTTTTTAATTTTAACAATTAAAATGCATTTATTCATTTATTTATGTAAAATCAACTTTTTAGACACAAAGACTACAAAACACATCCTACATTGTTCTTTTGCACTTGTTTTGAGGAATTACGGTCATGGAACTGCTGTATTACCCAGTTGGGTTTCTATATCTGTGGCATCCCTCGAGGTTGCAGATAACCCAGATAAGACATAGTTTACATGAGCACTGCTGAAAATAGTGAGTTAAGAGATCTAGGGACCAATGGGTTAGTTATGTCACTAATTTAAAATGGTAATAAGTTAATATCTGCAGTTTTGTTTTTGTTTTATTTCCAAATTTAGGCCTACATATTACAGGTTCATAAGACAATTGTTGTGTTTTGATATCAATTACTCCTCACACACAAGAAATAGGGTATGACTTCATTTCATATTTATGGTAAATGACATTAGTTCATTACACACTACTGGTTGCCAATATAAGTAGTAGGAAGGTTTCGCACAACTGATCTTGTATTTCTGTGTGCATGGTGAAACCTGTGTGAGTACTGTGTGTTATCCTGTAGTTGTGTTAGAGGCTCTGTTGTGCTGACTTACATTTCACTGGAATTATGACGACAGGGTTTCCAAAACATGGCATGAGGGATGTAAGAACTGCACAATAGCCTATACCTTACTGTACTGCAAAACATATTATCTGTAGTGTTATTTTCCCTGTGATTAAAACACCACTGTGTTTTTGTCATATCATGACATGTTGGCCTGCCTCTGCTGACACATTTCAGCTGCAGCTCCACAGGGATTTAGTTAATTATGAAATATGCTTGGCCCCGTATGCATTTACACTTCATGTAAGCCCTCCCCAACCCACCACATGATGCATGCAGGCAGTGAATCATATGAAAAGTGAACAGGGATGCAAAGTCATCCTGTCGCCCTCTGGTGGTACCGTTACCATGTAGAGCTCAGGGAGAGAAG
Organism: Myripristis murdjan; assembly: GCF_902150065.1. Taxonomy (NCBI): domain Eukaryota; kingdom Metazoa; phylum Chordata; class Actinopteri; order Holocentriformes; family Holocentridae; genus Myripristis; species Myripristis murdjan. The sequence goes on from NC_043993.1 coordinate 26,233,747, forward strand.
GCCTGGCTGATTCTATTTTTGTATGCATTTTTTTTTTCTTTTTAATTCTGATTACACTCAAGCTACTACAGACAAAATTGGCAATATTTAATTTATGAAGATAACTGCTGATTAAATTTTATAAACATAAGACTCCAATATTTTATGTATAACCTATAAAAATCAAGTTTGTTCTGTATATTATTTGAGAAATTATTTTTAATTGTCAATGGGAGGACAAATGGGGATTTTATGAAGAGTTATTGCAACAAGCAAGGGATACTTGAGATTGTACTGCTGACATTTGGCTGATATTTGAATTTGAATATGGTCTGATGTGGATTCATTCAAACCAAATTTTGGTAAAAGATGGCATCTCTGTTTATAAAACTGCTTGCCCGCCCGGTCCTCAGGACAAAGAGCACTGATGGTTTTCTATCCTACCAGTTAGTCAGTGGCAATTAATTGCACTCACCTGGTGCCATTGGTTGAAATCACTCCCTGATTAGGTGGCTAGAATGAAAACCAGCAGGGCTCTGAGCCCCGATGACCAGGAATGAAACCCACTGGTTTAATGGTGATCATCCCACGAGGAAAGGTTTGATCCTTAACAACCATACGTCGCACCAAAGTGCCCAAGAGCGAAACAGTGAGCCACATCCTGATCCACAGTAAGCTGCTCTCGAAAAGGGGCTACAGCTAAATGCCCCACATTTATATTTTTCACCAATTACATCTGTTTAACCGATCATCCCCAGTTAGCCAATGTTATTGATACACTTTGTCTGACAATGCATCTCATCCATACATTTATTTTTCCCTGGTTTGTTATTGTATAAACATCTATCTATCTATCTATCTATCTAACAATCTAACAATCACCCCTCTTAAGTGTGAGGATATGCCTTTATCAGCAAAGACCACTCCTCTCCAATATGGCATAACTGATTTTAATTGCCATATTTGTCCAAAAAAAAAAAAAAAATCTGATTTCCAAAGGCTTTCTTATTAGAAATTGAGGATAATAACTTGATTTTACTATTATACACACCTATGTATTTTTAAACAATACATTTTCAATAGGTTGCCTTGTCCTTAAGCCATGAACCACGCTCTACACGTGGAGGCCAGCAAAATGTCAGCTCTCAAACCCTTCAAAGGCAGTATTGGCAAAATTAAGGATAGACTGTTTACATGACTGGTAGGAATATGACGCGCTTACCCTTTTCAAAACAAGTTGCTCAACAAGCTTTGTTTGATCATCTTTTCCTGGTATGGCTACCTTTCCATACTTTTTACCTGATGCTTTTCTGCTATGACTCACAGCCTAGGCCATGCACGCAGTAAATCTCAGTCCCATCATAACACAACCACATACTGTAGCCCACAATGTCTACCAAAAAAAAAAAAAAAAAAAAAAAATCCAGCCATGCCTTGATAGGATACCCATTAATAATAACCTGGCTGGCACGCAACAAGGTATTTGGGTTAATAGCTGGTGTTACACCAAAGATCCACAGGCTTGTTGTACACGCAGATAAAATGTGGCTGCGTTTGACATCGATTCAAACAAAGGCAACAGAGACAGGGAGAGAGAGAGAGAGAGAGAGATGGTTCCCAATGAATAGCTAGTTAACGTAAGGCGCTGCAGTCAGCTACGCGTTTCAACTAGGCAGCTAACACAACAGACTCATTTATCTCCTCATTTAAGACACAATCTCTTTCAGAAGACTTGCCAAAAATGCAAAAGCAACAATACAATAACGTTATGTGTTGGCTAGACAGCTAGCTAGCTAACAGCGGCAAGACACCTGAATACAACAGACAGGAGCTTCTCTCTCATTAGCCCTTGTGGTTGGCGTTGTTATTGGTGGGCAGCCTACTGGTGGTAGAGAATGAAAATGGAAAGAAAAAAAAGAAAAACACCGCTTACCCCTTATTTTTCTCTTCTGGCAAGGAGGCAGTCGATTTTTTTTTCTCTACCGCGTCACTAAACAGGGTATTTCACCAGGCATGAAAAACAACGTCCCTCACTACCGACACATTCGTCTAAGCTATTTCAAATTTAACGGTTAAAATCCCAGGTGACACTGATAACGTCTTTCCGTTAAATCCGCATCCTTGAAACAGATCTTTCCGCGCTGCTCTCAGTGCAGCACCGCATGTTACGAAACCAAACCAGTCTTTTTTTTATCTTGCCCGCTAGCTTTACACATTTAAGACAAACGGGTAGCGGAGGAAAGGCAAAAAGGCGATGGAAGCCCGTTTCGAGGCAGTTTCAGATGGATATCCGCAGCAGCTTCCCCCCCCGTGGCCGAGCATCCGAAGGGCCGTCCCTCACTCACTCACTCACTCCCCTGTCGCTTCACTCCCGTTCAACAGGGAGAAGAAAGAAAGAGAGTGGATGTGGTGATGATAGTTAGGGGTGGAGGGAGGTGTGATGTGACCCCACGCAGTCACATTGGAAACACCGTGCACACGACAGCTTCCAGTCTTCTCCACGATGACTGCGTGACATTGCATGAGGATGTGTCCTGTCCTGTCCTGTCCCTGGTGCTGTCCCTGGTGCTAAACCCGACAGCTCACCTCTTTTATAGCCTTCACATCCACATCCATCTTTTTTTGTATTTCAAGTGAAGTTATTTTGGGAGGATGCAGTAAAAAAAAAAAAATCCCACATGAAAATGACCTGTAATCCAGCTAACATGCAGTATTTCATAATGATACTAGACAAATAGGAGAGCAAAACTACATGTATGGATAGAGAGGTGGCATGGAGCTTACATAATATTAGGGACATCTTCCTGCTGTTGTGGCAGGCCCTTTTAAACAAAGCATTGTCCCAAAGCTTAAGCATTCTTCTCTGATTGGTCTGATTCTTCTTACATCTCCTCATTTGTGATTGGTACAGATTTAATTAGGAAATCAGTAAAGGGGTAATGGCTTTTCACCTGGATTGACCTCATCAGTGAAGTTAATGAGAAGATTAAGCATCATACCTGACAGATTTTCATGTACATCCTCTGTATGAATCCATATTTCCCACAGGAATATTGTAGGATTGTATTCCAGGGGTACCACAGGAGTTAAACCTAGGAACACAACTGGAGAGAAAACTGCTGTAAATCACAATACAAACACCACAGACAGTACAAGTCTTTGAATAATACTGTAATTTTTCTTTGGATTACTAGAGTACACAGCATCTTGCAGAGGGGGCACACTGCCTGTGGATGGAAGGCGAGCCATTTCATGCTCTGAATACCTGTGCGACATGTTCAATAAAACATGGACTCCAGCTTTGCTTATCACAGAGCTGCCAGGCAGATCTTTTAATGAATCTAACCAGTTTAAAATCTCTGACGGTGTGATAGCAGCTTACTACATCCACATGCTCACTTGCAATGACTCAAAAAAGTCCTAGACATTTTGTTGTCCAAACAAGTTGTTTCAAAATACATATATTGGGTATGGGTATCTGAGCTCCATGCAAAATATATTTAAGTATACCATCTAAGAATCTAAGTAAAAGGAAACAAGCAATTGATGGTAATGCATAGCAGTAAAATGTTGGAGAAATATAGTTTGTAAATGGTTGTGGGCAGAACCCTTTTTGGGAATGCTTGGGTACAGTGTAAAATAAATAATTTCTCAATGGACTGTACCTTGGACTTTGCAGCAAGTCAGTTCCACTGGAGAAAAAATGACTATATCATTTTTAAACATGCTGCTTGTGCAACAGTAGTCCCAGTCAGTGACCTTCTTTTTATTTTAATGTGGACCATTTTTGAAGTTTATGGCTTTAAATAGAAAACTAGAAAAAGAAAACTCACCCAACAGAATGGCAAGTCAGTCATAGAGGGAAAATAGTGACAATATGTGGACAGAAATCAGCTCCTGCAGTACAGGCTATTACAGATGGTCATTAGCCTAATATGATTAATTTTACAGTGCCACACTATAATCCCAATAAGAAGTGGGACAGTAACATCCTTCTTGGCTTCTTGCTATTAGAATTAATTTGAATATGAAATAGCATAATGACCATGCATTTCAAAATGTATATCACATCAGGGTATGTGCAGGGTAAAAATTCTCCCTCTGTAGTCATTTTTACATTGGAAATCCTTTTTGCATTTCAGTATATCTCTGTGACAATTCAGCTATGACTCCATGTGGCTTTAAATCACTCTGAGGCTGTGTGCGGTATACCAAGTTGGCTATAAAAAAAAAAAAAAAAAAAAAATCGGATGTGGGTTATTCCTAAAGCTCCAAATGGTTTTGCTCATGCAATAGAGCCTCGAGTATTTTTTTTAGTAGCTATTTTTTCTATGAAATGCTTTGAGTGGCAGAAATCTGATAGCCATTGCAGGTGAAACAGAGAGGACACAGTCAGTGATCATGGAGAGAGGGACAGATAATTTTTGGTGGTGTGTAAACCCTACAACTAAACCACTTTTGCTTGTGTTCTCCCTCTCTGTGTCTTTCTCTGCTTTTCTTTCTCTATCTATATCTGTGTGTGTGGGTGTAGCAACCCTCTCAAAGTGCTGCCGGTGAGGGCTTTATGGGTAATGGCTCTTTTGTTATCATTATTATTATTATTAAGAGGGCTGAACAGATTGGAAATAAGGTACCGCTGATTATAATTTTACCATATGATGTTAGCATGGTTCCAGCATTTTGTGTTTTTTTTTTTTTTTTTCTTTGTAGGTATTATTGTATTTGAAGCTGTTACCAAGTTGGCAGCCTCCTTTCAGCTGTGGCTTTAGCATCAGTTGGTCTGCATTGATTTGTGCTGTCAACATGTTTGAGTAAATGTGTTGCTGCGTACTCAGTTATTTGCATTACACTAAGCACTTGACTCAACACACTTTGTTTTTTTTTTTTTTTACTGAGGCTGATGGACAATATAGAGTTTAAATGGGATCTGGCAGCACCACAGTGGTCAAGAGCTCTTTGCAATATGCCTCAAACAGCAAACTGTTGGCCAGTGCAACATAGTAAAACCATGTGTTGTATATTTTTTTAATGGATCAAAATACCCTGGCAACATTTGAAAACCATTGATAGGGTTCAAAATATCTGAAATAGCTCAACAGTATTCAGTGTAGTATTCTTCCTTGAATATTAAATGGCATTGACCATGAGGTTAAGATGAAGTCTACCTCAGTTTGACACTATTTTCATTCATATCAGACATACAGCCAAAGTTCAATTCTTGAAATAAAATTAAACATAAAAGACTTTCATCTCCCTGCAGTGAAATAAAGTCTGATTTTCCACATCCTTTAGTAGTGTGTTAGTATAAACTTTAAGGGAATTTGCACAGAGTCAGTCTCTACATCCTGTAGTCTGTGGCTGAGTCAGATTTAGATCTGGATGGTATACTGTTGTCATGCAGAAATTTATGATGGGAATTCACCCAACCAATCCAATGACAAGCTGGAGATGATATACATTTGTTTCCTCACATCTTCACTTGGTGAAGTTGCTAATTAAAGCTCCTCGGGATATTGCCCTTCAAGAAAGAGCCTGTGAGGTTGTCTTTCAGTAAGTGTTTTTTCTATGCTAAGGCCCGATTTGAAGTCATGTAATTTTAATAAGCCCATCTGTGAGATATTTTGTCTCAGGTCACCAATGTGTTATTTTCTTATATTTTTCAAGGTGGTTGAGAATCATTAGCATATTATGTGCTCTCATATCTTTGATGCTCTATCTGGTTAAATGCACTCCACCGATTTTAATGTAACTGCATACTGTGTGGCTGTTCACTGCAAAAAGTCATGGCTCAGTTTTACTAAAATGATTGGTTGCTTTCACCAACTCAGTCTATCCAAATTTGATGATATGGAACTATTAAAACTAGGCTGAATTTGTAAATTTGAGCAGACTCAAATCCATGATCCCCCTTGGATCAAAGCAAACATTGGCAATCTTAAAAGGGATTATAGAAAGACAGAGCAAAATGTGAAAAACTGTTAAAGTTTATGTCCATTTCTTGCCAAAGGACTTGAAAATCAGAACGGCCTTTGACACAACTGATCATGCCACTCTGATCAATAGTTTGGCATGATCTTATGAAATATTGGGAGCCTTGCTTGATGTTGTATTTAATATACCTGTCAGTGAGTGACAATTTTATTTATTTATTTATTTATTTATTTTTACAGCATTTCACACCTTGCCTATTTCCTCATAAGCAGAAAATAAAAAAGTATAGTTTGAGTTTAGCTGGATTGATTTGTTATTCCTCTGGGGGTAAAGTGTGAAACACACCCATCTGTCTGTCCAGATGCTATACGGTTGGAGAGAAAGCCCCAGGCCTACAAACACCATGCATCTGAGTTGTGTGCATGTGTGTATGTGTATCAGCATTGATAAAACACACACACACACACACACACACAACCTGTTTACAACCCCGGCCCCTGTCCCCACCCCTACCAGCCCCCTCTGCTCACAAACCCACACCCACATCGCAGCGAGAGCTCATCCACAATCCACTGTGACAAAGGGAAAGAGCTGAGTGCAGGATATAAGGCTGCCACTGGCTGCCAGACAGTGTCCAGCACAGTGCTTCTGAAAGGGTGCTTTCTGCAGATTGCAGCAGTTTGAGCTAAACCCCCCTGTGTCCGCTCACTATAGACGGGACCCCAAGGGGGGAGCGGTGTGTGTATGTGGTTGTGTGTGTGTGTGTGTGTGTGTGTGTGTGTGTGTGTGGGGTGGCAGCAGGCAGGGTGGGGTCGGTGAAATTGGTATGATTGTGTTGCTGTGTGTTCACAGCTGAGTTGACATGATCTCTATTTTTTCTTCTTTGCCAGCACAATGTGCATGAATGTGTGTGTGCTGCTGATACTCCCAAACCTTCAAGCTGGATCATTACAGAATGAGGCCGGTCCCAGGTAACAGAGCGCTCTCTGTGCTGCCTCTTGGTCGAATCTCTGAGGCTCAAGAGTCATGCTGAAGGAAACACGACGAGGGCAGAAATCAAACAGGTCTCTGTGGCCTGGAGCAGCACAGTAAACACATATCCTGCTGCAGAGCCTCTCTCTTAGCTCGCTTTCAGATATGTGACAGCATACGCTCTGAAAGCTGAGTTATTAGAATCCTTTGCACAAATATAGGAGTGAAGAGGTTGTCAAACGGCTCAACAGAGAAAGCATTTTGTTGATAACCGCAAACACTTACTACAGCCTGCAGTTCTCACTTATCAGTTGACAATCAAAGGCCCAAAATTATTTTTTACTGTTCTTGAAAGATATAGACGATTCATCACTTTAAGGTGCACTCTAAATCCTCTTTCAAAGAGCAGAACTCATAGTTACAGTTGCATACTGTGGTTGCTTAGTTGTACATGCTGAATGGCCCTGTTAAATCATATAGCAGTGACAAAAAAAACCAAAAAAAAATCATGGTGCTCAGGTACTTCTGTAGTATGAAACAGGGGTAAAATTACACTGAGTTTACTTCTTCCTACTCCTTTTCAAACATGATTTGCCATCATAATTTCCTCTTTATGACTTTCCCCCCCTTTTTTATATTGTGAAACAGTGTTTTTGTTTTTTTCTTGGGGGGGAGGGGTTTGCTTTGTTTTTGATTTTTTTTTTTTTTTTTTTTTGGTATGACTTATGTTATGTGTAAGAAATAAACGATTCAATCCATATCAATGTCCTATTTGATTTTATATTATGGACTTCCTCACCACAAGGTTGTTCCGGCTTTTGTTACCTACTTGGCAACATATCTGGTGCTCTGATCTTCCAAATTTGCACAAATATGAGGATAATTCTTCAAATCCACCCCTGTGCCCCCACCCACCTCATACAAAGTCAGTGCAGTCCTTTCACTTTTTGAAAATTAATGTGTTCATGAAGCGTGGCCACACCAACATCTGAAAAGATTGGTGACTTTTTGTCCATTCATCCTAGCATTTATTCGATCAATTGCTTATGCAGGCATTTGGTAGACTGTCGTTTGCTCACGATACACTCTTCATTTTTCTATTTTTAATTTTTTTCCTCTGTAGTGTAGCTTCTATTAATAGTACATTGTCTAGGCTGCAGAAACAGAATTAGAAAATAGGTTGACTGAAAAAAAAAAACATGATAGATGATCAAAATTAAGTCAGGTTAAAACTGCTAAATATTATTTGGTTGTCATATACATTAGTTTAGCAGCTTGCTACCCCTCTCCAAGTTGTATTTGACCAACAAAGAAGAAAGTTTTGATGCTGCTGTCTTCAGCCACCAGTGCCCATGGGTTACTCTCCGGTCAATGCGACCTACTAAAAGATATTTATATTCCTCAACCACTTTTTGAGTCATCTCCCAAGGACAGCTAGGCTATTTCTGTTGTGGCTCTCGCTCATTCTCTGTCTCTCTTTTCCCTTCCCTTATCTCTCTCTCTCTCCCTAAACTAGTTGCTAGAGGTCACCCTGCCGTTCTAGTTTGAAATTATATAATAATTCGACAGAATGAAACCAGGACAGTGATGGTGCCACAGCAACGTGACTCGTCGCGCTCACATGATGGGGACCGTCGGTCTGGGCCACACATTTCCTCAGAGGAAGACATAGCTGCAGTTCTAACACCCAATTTATGATCTGCAAATCACTGCACACACTGTGTAACATGCAATTAACACATTTGGGGATGACATGCGGTGGCTAATCAGTGAAGACCAGGCACTCTCCAATACATGGGCCACAGGAGATGAAAGACAGTGTTGCTAATTTGTGCCACAAACAGTCCCAGATTCTACTGAATACATTTTCTGACACTCCCAAAGCCTTTCACATGCAGTATGTGTTGCTATTAAGATAGGCAATCCTAAAGTCAAACATGTAAAGGAAATGATTATGATTCAGAGTTTGTCTCTTTGCCACATGTGATATATCAGTGGAGAAAAACTGGCTGGAGTTCATATGTGATAGGAAAGGATTTGATGATTTGTTGTTTGTGGATTTATGAAAATTAACTGCTGCATAAACTTCTGCATATAAAGTAGGCTGACCAGTTGTAAAGGCAGATTGATCCCACGTGGTATTTGTTTCTCATTAATCCATGAAAAATCGATTATGGAAATGAAAAGTTATGCACACTAAAGTAATGCAATCAGTGATTATAGTACCTGCAGTGGCATATCTACACTGAGACACAAAATGACCTGCTATTGTGACTAACCTCTGTATCTCAAATAATCATAACCGTGATTATCATTTTGCCAGCAGATTACAGCACAGTAAAGCAGTGATGATAGCCCTGGTTAAAAAGAAAGAGTTGGATTAATGGCAGTTATGTACCATGTGTACAAGCAGCTCCCCCTAGTGAATGATCCTGTGAGTGTTTTCACCCTCCCAATTTTGAATGGTTGACACGTTTTGAAATCAGAATAGAGTAAATGAAAGGCTTTCTTTGGTTAGACTAAACTACCGACTTGTTTGAAGCAAGAGAAAGACTTTTATTTACGGTTAAGACTGAGGTTTGCCTCATGTTTAGAAATCTGGTTGCTAGAAAACAACTTTGAAAAGCTTTATTTCAAACATGGGGCTGGAACCTGCCTGTCAAGCCTGATTCATGAGAATGAAGTTAAATTATAGACAGTGGGACAGGTATCAGATAATGCTTGTGTGTATATGAGTGCAGCAGGTATCGTGTAGGTGAATGAGAGACTTGGTAAAGAGGATATTTTCCGCTCACGTCTGAAATGTCCCTCTGTGCTCAGGCTTGATGATAGAGATCTGCTACCTCCTCGCTGGGAAATTTCACTCTAATTATAAGCTACTAATGAGAGGCTGCACCTCTGGGGGCCTTAAAAACTTCAACAGGCTATTTAAAGCCTCAATGTGGACTTTTTTCATTATATCAATTATAGATCAACACTGATATCTAAAGAGCAGGACTCGCTGATCGTGAATATTCTCTTGTCATCTGTCAAATCCCAACGGAACTCAAAATGCAGTCCCATTTTTCCTTGGATGTTTAGAAAAACTAAAAAAAAAGAGAAAAAGAATTTACTCGGTGATGATCATTTGAAACTTATGGTTTGTTGTGCCGACATGGTGAAATAATGTTACAGCCAAGCTTAAGTCACTGTTGCACCGTGTTATTAGCCACCCTGTGTGACTCATTTGCATTCAATGTCACGAGCTGTTTAAGGCTTTTTTTCTTTTTCTTCTTTTTGGGGAAAGACTCACCCACTGATGTAATTTTGGGCATGAGGAATCATTTTTCCACTTGAGTCAGAGAAGCACTCTGACAAACAATGTGTCATTTTGAATACAAAGACAGGAAAGTTTTAAATTACAATTGTGCTGTTCCTTAAACTCACCATTTCAGAGCAACGCTGACTCAATAATCATTACTCTGAACATATAATCATCAACATATAATCATCTATACATGCGCTCAGAATAGACTTCACGATAGTTTTGGTCACATTTAAACTGTGAGACATGAATGACTCCCACACCGTGCAGATAGATGTCCCGGTGGTGTCCTGAATCACAGTTTAATTCACCAGTCTAGCCTCATCCATTTTCTCCCGTATGAGCCTTTATACCCCTGGCACCTTTTCCCGCAGCCACATGTCTTTTAAACAGCAGCTTTAAATGATGCTGCTCTATCAAATCTAATAACTGCAATATAACACAGGTTTCACTGATATGGGTCTTGGGTCTTTTAAAAATCAGTATCAGTGATGATATCTGTAGACTGAAGTCACTGAAAGCAGTATTTTGTGCTGATATTTCACCTCTTTAAAAATCTGATAATTGTTATGTAAAATTACAAGCATTTCATTTATTTCATGCTCCCCCAGAATTTTATTCTTTGCAGGAATAAACAGCATCTTAACAGTTTGACATATGTTATGTGGCACTAAAACTCTCAATTTAACTTGAAATTTAATCTTCACAAGGCAGGGAGTCCCACGATGCCTTGTCAGTGTCTGGGCATATATTTCAACTTTAATGGTGTGATTCATTTACCAAAAGATAACTGAAAACAATTAAACTAATATATTTTTTTTATAGCTGTTATCACTGTGGGATGTCCACTTTATCAACCATGATATTTAGAGTCCCCATGAAATGACCTCACAGATTTCTACTTCCTGTAAAACGGGGCATCTTAAATAGTGACATCATCCTGTAATAGTGGGTGTGCATTAAAATTTCAACCAATAAAAGCTTCACAAATCTTTACACATCCTCTCTGATCCATCTGTCCCTTCAAATAAAATTGTTTCTCTCCCAAACTGATGTCCTGTTGGTTTGCATGTCTGAATAATCCTTGTCCTGCCCAAACATCCTATTTCAACAGGAAGCACATAAAATCAAGAAAGTAAGAGTCCATTTCATGGTGTATTTAAATACCAATATCAGCCTCATCTCTAACCCTACTAATTTCCTAAAAATGGTGATGGCAGAACATGTCAGAGCGTTTTCAAAGGAAAGTGGCATGCATTCATTAGTACAAGCAACAAGCTGTTCACCAAAGACAAAACAACGGATAAAGGGATGACAACATGTGAAACCCCGAACTGCAACCCCTGTAAAGATAACCGCATTTATTCCCTTCTATGATCCTGTTCAGCTGTTTAGTCAATTATATTTGTCTGCGTATTGATCAACATATTTGTCTGCACATCGATTCAAATATTTGTTTGCCTTGTTAGCTAGTAAAGAAGATAGCTGGAAAGGAAAGAGAGGAAATACGCTGCATAGGGGCTGCTGCTGCATCTCTTTTCCCTCTCTCAAAGGGGATTATAGGGAAGGTATTGTCTGTGATTTCACTTGCTATAGCATAAAGTGCACTGTACCAGCATGGTCCCAAGACAAAATGACTGCATTACGCACTGGTCCCAAGAGGTCTTTCATGAATAAATGTTCTGCTATATGGGTAAAAACACAGTAATGAGCTGGTTGTGATGTGCTGCTGAGGCAGGCGAGCTGCAGGCCGGCTCACCTGTGGGTCGCTGCTTGCTCAGAGGTGCAGACTGAGAGTTAACTGAGGCCTCAGTAGCCTGTCTGGGCTGAGACGCTGCGTCAAACTCCTCCACTGTGCAATCGGCTGAGAAATTGTTCAGTTTTGTATCAGTTTTGCTGTCATTGTTATTTTTTCCACCCTGTGACTCTAGACTGTAACCGGTGACCCACAACAAGAATAGAAAATAGAACAACAACAATATCATAAATTTCTTCCCCTTCGGATTGAGCTGTTTATTGAATGTCACTGTGCTCAGAGCCTGCCTTCAAACACTAAGTACACAACCCTTTCCCTCTGTCATTCCATTTTTCTCCTATTGTATTTGGGCGCTCCAGTGCTGGAGGAATACCAGACCACTGTGTGGCACTGTGTGATCCCTACACTGCACCTCTTACTATTGATCAATTGAAAGCCTTTCTGCTTTTGCACTGATGTCATTGTGGATGTCAGCTAAATGCCTCAAAAGCAAATATAGTAATGCTCCTTTAGACGGCAAAGACATTCAGTTGCTTTAAAAATTACACAAAACGCTACAATGTATGGCAGCCACCATACTCCTATAATAAAATACAATGAAGTTGCTGTCAAAAGAACTTGAAAACAACCTGCAAGGCAAAAACTAAAAGTTGTGGGAAAGGTGAAAGTCAAGTTTGTGAACCGAGTTTGCACAGTGTTGGCTGAGGAAGAAACATGTGGAAAGCCATAAGCAGGCCTCCCCTGCTGTGTGACGGGTTTATTTGCTTTAGGCCTGTTTGAAAAGGTCTCCCACACCAAATCCCACATAAGCAGTCCGCCACAGATAAATCAACTGCATGGTAACTCCTTGCTTTACTTGTTCAAAGAATCTGCCTGTAAGATATATAGGCTTTGATGCAATACTCAGTACTCACAGAAATCCATTTATAATCGAAAGTTAATTAGAAAGCTTATTTATAACCACATGATAACCATCAAAATCAAAACACAAACATACACAAACAAATGTCTGAATGGTTTGACATCTGTGTTTTTTTAATTAAAATTGTTCTTTTCTCAAGAGCGTCTTTGGTTTTCTATATGCATAGATGCAGCGATTTTGTCTAAAGATGTCACACATTTTCTTTGTTTTCCTTGCTACATTTAGCAAACATTCCCCCTCGATTCATTGCTAAGCGCATTACCTTTTTGTCTAGCTTAAAGTCCACTTAGGTGCACATGTCAAAATTATACAAAACATTTAATTTTCCAATATTATACATCAACACAAATACAGGGGGAGATAGGCACCAATCTTTCAGAAAAGGATATTCCACTGAACAAACTGTACAATCAATCAAAATCATCAATGCATGGTTAAAAAATACAATTCAGAGAGAGAATGAGATTTCCCAGACAGAGGAATGTGGCCCTAAGTGAAAAAGTAAAGGGGAATACGACAAAATTTTAAAGATCATGAGGCATTCAAATTCTCTGGGACAATCTAATCAATATTTGTGATAATGAACAACTTTCTTTCAGAGATGGAAACCAGAGAACAAAGACTTGTAATGAGACCTGTTTCACAATTTAGGTGCAAAATGTCAAGGAGACTTGAAAAAGAGTGTATTGGCCATGATGATGAAGGTGAGAGCACCCTGGAGAATTTGTGGAGATAAGGATGCAACTTCTGGTTCAGTTTCGATAACTTTACTACCATATAAAAAAAAATCGAATTTGTTTCAAACTTAAATAAACATTCTGGCTTTAAAAAATCGGTCTCGCATTCTTGGCCAATGGAGCAGATCCATTGGCCATATCTTCCACATGTGTTCGTTTTCTGGCTTTGGCTGGTGTTTGAAGTTCACAAATATTGAGTGGGCTGCTGTAGCAATAACAGCAATAACCTATAGATTCATAAATGTGTGTGGGTTTTTGTTTTGTTTTTTAACACATCATTAAAATAAGAAAACATTTGACATTAAGGAGTGAGATTAAGGATGGAAGATCAAAGCAAAAAATAACATAGAAATTCACAAAAAGCACACTGAAATGTTCATTAACAAACAGTTTAAACAAAATACTAATTACAAAACGCGTAACAAAACAAAACCTATGTCTTTGTCTGCATTGTTTTACTTTCCTAACTGTGCAATGGGGAGTGAAAGAGGAGCATGATACATTTTGTACATTTCAAACGAGCCATTCCTATGATTTGGCCCCAAACGTAAAAACATGTTTTTTTAGGAAAACCGTGTACACACAGTCCCACCTTTTAATTATGAGACAGAGGTGTACTATGTGCGTGCATGTTTGTGTGTGTTGGATAGATACAGATAAACAGAGTCACAAGGAGAGGTTATCGAGCTCTGGGACGGACACACAAGTTTGGCCTTCGTGGCACAAAGCCGTGTTTACAGTGGCACTTGAATGAGCCTATGGTGTTCTGGCAGCGAGCGTTCTTGCACAGATTATTACGAACTCCCGGTTCAGTACACTCATCAATATCTGAAAAGACAAAGGGAAAAGAGTGCATCAGTATGTGCGTGTGTGGGAGAAACTGTCAGCTGATTTGCAGAACACACACACACACACAATATATATACATTACTTGATGAAGATGATTTTTCACCAACTTTGCTTTGGTTTGCAATCAGGGTTAATAGTAAAGCACAATAAAAATACATTAACCTGCAGCAAAATAAAGAATAAAAATGCCATATAAAAGAAATACAGACACATAACATAAATTCAGATTTGAAAAAGCATGAGTTGAAAAGGCAAAATCTTCTGAAGAAAATGTGTGTGCTTGCTTTAGGCTGAAAGGGCAGTCAGTTGGAGTAGCTGAAGCAGCAGCTGACGCAGTTGGAACAGTTTTACTATGCATTTGAAAAGCAGTGATACCTTAAATGGTGCCAGAGACGAAGAAGAAGGAGGACAAGGAGAAGAGGAAGATGAAAAAAGAAGAAGAGAAGGTAGAAAAGGGAGAAGAAGAAGAAGAAGAAGAAGAAGAAGAAGAAGAAGAAGAAGAGGAGGAAGAGGGAAGAAGAAGAGGAGGCAAAAAAGAAGAAGGAGAAGAAAATGTAGGAGAAGAAGAGGGAGGGGGAGGAGGATAGGAAGAAGAAGAAGACAAAGGAGAAGGAGAAGAAGATGAAGAAGAAGAAGACGAGGAGGAGGAGGAGGAGGAGGAGGAAGAAGACTAATAGGAGTATGCAATTGTGGCATACTGTACACACACACAAATAAACTGATACAAACACCCAATACAGTCAAATATTTAGAGGACTAGATGACCTTGATGCCGCATTATGGTCCCATAAAAAAAAATCACTCATCAATGTGATAATCAAAGTTCTTACACAGACATACAATCATAAATCGTTTCATAAATGTTGCCACGCATTATTTTCCATATTACTACACCCGAATACCTGTAGTGACTGTTTTCCTCTTAATACAAGAAACTACTGATGATGAAAAAGACAGACAATGAGAGCTCGTGTTAGCCGAGGTAAACACACCTGTACAGCGGGTGCGGGAGTGGTCCAGCCTAAAACCTGGGTTACACTCACACATGGTGCCCAGGTAGGACGGGACACAGCGGCCGTTGGCACAGCTGCATTCGTCTGAATCCTCCTCCGAACTGTCACCTTTGGAGCGTAAACAGACCAGATGAGAGAAACCGATTTAGGGAGATAAACATAAAGGGAGAGGAAGATAAACGAGAATGGGATCAGCGTGGACGTATCATTGTCTTACTAAGTCTGACGTGCCGGGTGCTACCTGGGTTGTAGTTGGGAAACGGTGCCTCCAGCTCCCCTTCAGACTCTGTCTCTAGATGCATGTCACACAGACGGCTGAAGATCACTGAGAAATAAAGGACTCGTCAGCCTCGGGGGCAGTTAAAGGAATATTTCAACGTTTTGGGCAAAATATCCTTTTTCCAACTTACCCAGACTGAGACAAGATGTTGGATACCATTTCCACCTCTGTACATCCAGTGGTTCAGTTTCTATGGGTAGCATTTTGTGTTAGCTTAGCATAAAGACTTGATGTCTATGGGAGTCGTTAGCTTCGCTCCAAAGCTGTCTTATTTACACAGTGTATCATGTGTATTTGAAAAGCACATCTTGGGATTTAAAAACAAACAAAGGGGATAAATGTATTCAGAGGTTATGGTTCAACCATCTAATTTCTCCTAAAATGACTCTTGTTTTGTAAAACAATTGCAAGACGTGTATTTCAAATACACATGATGCATTGTGTAAATAAGACAGCTTCAGAGTTGCTGTAAGCTTTATTTTTTCACTTTGACAAAGCTAGGCTAATGACTCCTATAGAAGTCTTTATGCTAAGCTAACACAAAATGTTACCCATAGGAACCGAACCACAGGACGTACAGAGGTGAAAATGGTATCGAACATCTTGTCTCAGTCTGGATAAGTCAGACAAGGGGTATTTTGCCCTGAACATTGGAGTATTCCTTTAAACTGGAACTTTAAAGTGGAAAGAGGACAAAGCATTCAAGAGCCAAAAGCCGAGGTGAACAGCCGGCTCGCCAGTCTTCCCCACCTGAGTTTCTCTGCGGACAGGTGCGACACTCGGGCCCCCAGCCTCGGCCGTAGTGACAACAGCACTCTGAGTAGGTGAGCACCATACCGCTCCTGGGCACGCTGCAGATCAAATCCTCATCGACCTGCAGGAAACACACGTCCTTATGGGCTGCGGTGCGGTCTGGGTGACAAACAAAGGTGGAAAATGTGTAAAATGTTACTGGAGTTTAACAATTAACACTGACTCATTTTTTTTTTCTTCAAGACAATAATAAAGCAGGTGTCACAATTCTTTTGCACTTGCATTACAGTTCATACTGTAAGCAAGCATCATCATGAGACTCTTGATTTCCATAATGAAAATACTACAAAAAATGTCCACAGTGATATCGTCACAATTGAGTTTGCTTGTTTAAACATTAGTTTTTAATTTTACAAAGCCATGTCATGAGTGTGCACAATAAGAATTGCATTCAGCGTGTGAAATTTCATTCAAAGTTGACAGAAACTCAGCTTGTTAGTCCCTCACTAGATAATACAGCACATAAGTTACAAACATACATTCGGCTTGGAGGCAAATAAACAAATCGGTTCAAATTTTCAGCAGTAGGGCAGACCTGCGACACACAGTCCAGATGATGCCATCTCTCACATGGGCACGATAGCTCAATAAATGTTTAAATTATGAATCCCACTTCATGTAATAAGACTCAGTAGAAAATAACTGTCAGCATGAATAAGAGAGAAGTAAAATGTAACTGCAGAATATACACCACCCCGATAATGCATGCATACTGGTCCATTTCACTGATTCATTTACCGTGCCTGCCATAACCTACAGTAACAAGCCATAAGATAGGATTTATTTGATTCTTTTTAGCTCGCTAGCTTTTGCATTCCTCTTGTGAATAACGGATATAGCAAAGAAAAATATTGCCTTTATATTTTTCCCCAGCCGGACCAATTATTTATACCAGTGGCAGGCTGTTTAAACTGCATGGACACAACTGGAATCTGAAGACTAATGCAAAACCAACAGACTGATCTAAGAACCAATGTATTATCTGAAAAGTGGATGAAAACTGTTTAAGCTTGCCTTCAGACGTCAGGTCATCACCTCAGCCTCCAAGTGACATACAGTGCACAAGTGTGTAGCCACTTAGTTGCCCATTACGATCATCTGAATATTTTTCTATACATAATCGTAATCTGAAACTACTGCAGGCTCCTGTTGCCACCAGCAAATAAACTGATAAAAACATTACATATGAGATTATGGGAGGGCAATCAAATGCTGCTCTTTTTGTATCTTCTTTTTTCCAATAGAGCAAACAAATGGTGATTATGGGCAAAATCACCAGTGTCTAGCCACATACCATTCTCTCATGCACAATGCTTACTGGTGCAAAATGAAGTCCACAGAAGACATGCAGAGTCATTTTTTGTTCTGTTATATCAAGATAGCAAGCTGTTCTCTGGAGATAACCACACTGTACTCTCAAGATAACAACATGTTCTCTCCCTGCATTAAAAAAAAAAAATATCATATATTATATATTATCAAGATATCAAGATTTTTTTTTAGAGAGGTTGTTTTCCAAAGATACAGCAAAAGACACTGTATTGACAACTTATCTCGAGAAATGATTTAGCTCTAAAAAATGATTTCCTGTCTTGAGAAAACATATTTTGTTATCTCTAGATAACAGTTACTGCTTTCAGGAGACAACAAGTTCTTCTGGAAAATACAGAGTGGTCATCTCTTAAATACAACTTCCAGAAAACAACTTATCTTGAGATTACAGGACAATTGTGCAGTATGTCCTCTGTGGGCTTCCATAGCTCACAGTGTTGCGTGGCAGACTTGATGCGATAATGCTGACTACATGTGTTACCTTGACGCTCAAGACATTGTCAGAATAGCTTTTAATGCTTTATTTCCTGTGGATCAATTTGCTACCGCCTCTTCACCTTCTCACTTATAAGGCCACTTTTCTACATGTGTGACGATAGAGAATATGCTGGAAAGCACTATAGTTCAGTGTTAATCATGTCGGTCACTCATCTGCAACTTATGTTTCATGTTTTATCAATTTCACTCATAAAAGTGCATTATTTTACCACATTTGTACTGTGGCGTACAGAACAGTAGATTATACCAACCATATCACCATTTTCATAAAAATGGTGGTGCACCACACATCAAATAATCACTGACACATATCCACAACACTGTGGATATGTGTCAGTGATTATTTGGACCTTATCTGTCAAGTGACCTCCATTGAAGCCTGCTGAGTAAAGCTGAGACCTTTCTCCGCCTGAATGTATAGTTTTATTGATCATATTCCTACTGTATCAAGGCCCAAAACAACATTATTGTCTGTTATAGATTGTGCTCAAAGTACCACAAAGTGATAACACAGACATGCGGACAGAGAAAAAAAATAGGGAAGAATAAACATGCAGAGAAAATGCCAAAGGCAATCACATTTTCTCACACTGAGCATAATTTGACATTCCTTTGCGTGCATAAATGCATAGATACGATGTGTATTTGTGATATGTAATTTTCATAACGATAGAAAGGGATATGATGTCATCTCTCACTAGAAATGGGAGCTATTTCTATAGAGCAGGTAAGAGGGGAAGTGTGCATGAACATAAAGCCAGTACTGGCCAGATGGGAGGACAAATTGGGGAGGGGTTAAAAAGAGTAACATGAGTGGCAGATGTCAAGGTAAGCCAAAACTCATTTTGATCGGTCAGGCTCGAGTGAGCCGACGCTCAGTTGATTTTTACCCACCGTCATAGACGCACTGTTTGAGCGCTGCACTGAAGGTGAGGGGCTGGTTGCAAATACAGTGAAAGGAGCCGGGCGTGTTCACACACCTCCCATTCTTACAGTACGAGGGGTCCTGGCACTCATTCACATCTGCAAAGGGCACCATAGACACTGGTTACAATATGAACATCTGCTTGGGGCCAGCTGTCAGATATGCACCACAAGCTGTGGGTAGATAATGTAGGCAGATCACTGGGTTTACTGGGTTTGATCATTAGTATGGGACAGCCTACTGTAGAGCTGAAGATACAATAATTTATTTCATGGGTAGGAAGTAAACATTAAGCAGGGTTTGTGACTCACACTGTAATCCGCACTGTGTGACATCGCTGCCGGATGGATTATCAAGCAAAGGACCAAATAGCAGAGTCTGTGCATAGAATATCAAATTTTCTTGCTTAGATGACTCAACCAAGTTATTCACCTTGGGTGTTTGTTGGCGTGTGCTACAGATGATGCTTAAGTCACGGAACTGAGCGTTCACAACGGCTTCAGGCATTACACTGCAATCGGGCCTCTTGATACCATGCAGACACTCACTGCACTATTTGCAATACAGCTGCAGGCTAAAACAGAAAGCTTGGTTGCAGTGACACATCAATCAGATGATCATGAATCTGCCTAAGTAATTTGAAGCCAATGAGCATGAGGGAATAATCGCAGAGTAAATGAAGCTGCCGTGTAATAACCTAGAACGACCTGAACATCAGAGGTTCTGTTTGTATGGCTTTGAATTTTTTAACAATCACTTAGTTGCCAAAAGCAGCAGTAGATTATACCTTTACATTTACTAAATCATGCTTAATTTCTCTCTCAAAACCTGTTTACCTTTTTTCAGCTAGTGTCATACAAATGGTTGCATTGCATGGTTATAGTAGCACTAGTCCAGACTGAACAGCTCGGTAGATACTTGGCTAAAAATGAGATCTCCTGGATCAGACTGCAACATCCTGTGTATAGCTGAGCATTTAGTGGGCTATTCACGCTCAAAATTGAGATCCAGATGTGTATACCAAGTTTTGTAAAGATGATTTGCATTCTCTTGGAGTTAAAGGCCATTATAGGCCCAGCCATACCCACGTTCACCAATCACAACCAAAAATTTAGATGTTTCTTCTCAAATCCGATGAAACCCAACTGACCAGATTATTGAACCGATGGTTCGGCAGTGGTGGTGCCCCCAGTGCAATGTGTTTTAAGAAGTTTTTGCAGACATGACTCTTTATCTGTCCTCAATAAAGGTGCCATGTTTGGGACTGAGCTTGACTTGAATGATAGGCCAAATTGTTTTCCAGTCCATTAGTCAATCACAAATATTGTTTATCCAACTGGGCGGTTTTACAAACATTAATGTTTGCAATTCAAATAATATGTATCAACAAATGCAATGGGTCAAAAAATTTAAATGTCTTCTTATGAAAAATATGATTCCAAATCTTAAGGGTTAAAATGTAAAAGTAGCAATGACAATTTGGGTGTGACAGCAAGTTGAGGAAGTTTTAAGAATATTTCAACGTTTGGGCAGAATCCCATATTTCTGACTTACAGAGACTGAGACAAGATGTTAGATACCATTTTCACCTCTGGACGTCCAGTGGTTCAGTTCTAATGGGTATCATTTTGTGTTAGCTTAGCATAAAGACTTGATGTCTATAGGAGTCATTAGCCTAGCTCTGGCAAAAAAACAAACAAACCTTGAAGCAACTCTGAAGCTGTCTTATTTACACAGTGTATTGTGCATTTGAAATAAAAATCTTGAAATTAAAAAAAGAACAAGTGTCATTGTAGGAGAAGTTAATTTGTGTTGAATCTTCCTCTACCTTCAGCAGTGTATGGATCTCTGTGATAGACAGAAGGATAAATGTGTTCAGCAGTTACACGTCCACCATCTAACTTCTCCTGAAATGACTCTCATTTAAAAAAATAATAATAATTCCAAGACATGTATTTCAAATACACAATACACTGTGTAGGTAAGACAGCTTTGAAGTTGCTTTAAGGTTTATTTTTTCACTTTTACGGTGTTAGGCTAACAACACCTATAGACTTCAAGTCTTTATGCTAAGCTAACACCAAACGCTACCCATGGGAACCAAACCACTGTGCGTACAGAGGTGAAAATGGTATCAAACATCTTGACTCAGTCTGCATAAGTCAGTCAAAGGGGTATTTTGCTGAAAATATTAGAGTACTGCTTCAAGCACTGGTGGATGTTTGTTATTCTCCAAGTACCTTTTCGTTTTTTGTGGTTTTAAATTCACAATTTTATCTTGTTATTTTTATCCCGCTATTTTGGCTCTCTGTCAGCAGTGAAACACAAAAAAATCCCCACAAAAATGTAAATACATCAACACATCTCTGCAGATGCCAGATGTAAGATTAATGCTGGATCTGCTGCTAATCTCAT
Source organism: Myripristis murdjan (assembly GCF_902150065.1). NCBI lineage: Eukaryota > Metazoa > Chordata > Actinopteri > Holocentriformes > Holocentridae > Myripristis > Myripristis murdjan. Next base: position 26,255,473 of record NC_043993.1, read on the forward strand.
GAGCCAATCCATGATTAATTTGCTAAATTTAGGTAAACAAAACACAATTTAGCAGCCTCACAGTTATTTAAAGTTTTAATAAAATGCTATCATGTAAGATGGTATAATAGATCAAATGACTGTAAATACATCACTGACTTGCCTGAAAAGGCCATTTTCATGAAATATTTTCTTGTTTCCTCGACAGTAAAAATCAGCATCACAACATTAAGAAACTCCAGGGTCTTAGTTTCAAAACAAAAGGTCCTGCAGCTTCAGAACTCCAGGGCTCATCTCATTACAAGTATAGTTTACACACACACACACACACACACATGCAAGTACACATTCCATATGCCTACTATATTAATCACTGACCATAACCTGTTTATTTCAGTATCACTACTTACTGATTAAAGCTAAAATGCAGAAAGAAATGAAACAGCATTTACACAGTGCTTATCATATTCTGTGTAATGTTACTGCAGTGTCTTATTTGACTTTATAGTTAAGCATTTATGACTCTTGTCACTATAATATGTACATATCAACTGATTAATTAATTGTTTTCACCTTATCAGTAGATGCATCCAAAATTATGACAAGGCAGCAGTTTCCTGATTGGTTTACTTTAGCCAAATTTGTTTTTTAATACTTACTTGGGTAAAAAAAAAAAAAAAAAAAGTCACAGCACAGCACATGGGATTAGGCCAGGGAGAGGACTGACTCAAAGCTGACTGATTCTGTAATCTTTTTATAGGACACACAGTGAAATGTTTGTGCCAAAGGACTGGGGAAGATGCATTGTTTGTGATCTAGTTTAGCGTGACTTCAAAGAAACAGTAAATCATCAATCATCCAGCCATGACTACTGGTGCAAATACATACTGGTGTATATGGTATGATGCAGTTTTGGTGTTCTTATTCTTTGCCTTACATGATAAAATAGCCAGTTACATATGGAATGTAACATCACAATGTAACTTGGCGAAAAAAATTCTGATGATGAAAACACTCTGACCACGGGTACTGTAAAGATTCAAATGAGCAGAACTAGTTGCTCACATAGTTTTCTAAAATCTCCACTTGCACAGGACATTATGGAGAGGACGTTTGACCACTCAACTCGGAATGATGATACTGACGCCACCTAGAAAACTGGTGTAATGTTCTTTATGCAACCGGGCACTGAGGAAGAGTTTAAAGTATTATCAAACTGAAACCAGCATTTCATCTCATTCACGCTCCCTCCTACATGTGTGCACAATTCATTCATTGCATTGGTGCAAAGAATGAATTGTTGCATCGCTAAGCAGATCCATTTAATTGAAACGATCTGCTAAATAAATGGGATGAATGGCCCTGATTTTGGCTATGAAGTGCTTTGAATCAAATAATTTAGGATTCTTTTAATTTAAAAAAAAAAAAAAAAAAAAAAAAAAAAGACCCAATGTTGTGGTGATCTATCAGACTTGCAACTTTTGTTTGGCATTAATGTTTTTTCCAGAATACATCTAACATTATTGCATGCATTACTTTAATGGATCTAAAATTTTTCTTAAGTTACTGAATCAAATTCTGGTTAAAAATTCAAACTGACTTGAATTGTTTTTGAATAGTTTCTTAAATTGCCAACTAGTGAGTCATAAATCAAAATGAATTGTGTAAAGTCAAAGATTTGCAGAGGCACCACTGTGATTTTTGCTCCCCAGTATACCCTGCCCATGTTCCATGTTGCACACCACTGCACAGTCACTCGTTATAATCTGCCTCCACTCACCAGCCTGCTCCTCTGGTGTCACACAGCTGTTCCGGTCGGTGGCCAGGGTCCAGGGCGGGGAGCAGATACAGTAGTAGGACCCTGCGGTGTCCACACAGCGACCGTTCTTACAGTTGGCTGGGTCTTCACATTCATTCACATCTGCACGACAAAGAGGTCAACTCAGTGCTCAACACTCACTCAACACTCGAGGTAAATCCTCCAGCAGCTGAAGCAGGCTCGCCAGTTTAGAAGCAGAACTGAAGGTATGGTTCAACAAAAATGCAAAAAACTCTTCACTCCACGAGGGAGCTGTGGATTATGTTGGATAATTGTGTAATTTGTGATTTGGTAATAGTTGCTGCCGTTGAGTTTTCCACATTTATTTTTTGACAGTCTGAGCTTCACAAATGAATACCAAACGTCATTGTAGAAAATGAAACAGAAACAGAAACTGATCTACAGAAAAATATAGAAATAGACTATAAAGACACAGAGACAATAAAAACACATATGCTGACCTAAAAAATCCCTAGAAAAAAAGGTGAACATTTCTCTTTAAGTTGTCGTGGTATTAAGGGAAAGGAAAGCTACAAGCTGAGTCACCTGCCACTGTGGTGATCACACACTTCTTCTTGTTGTGGTCCGGGGTCCAGGGGGCGTTGCAGTTGCAGTAAAAGGAGCCTCTGGTGTTGACGCACTGACCGTTCGTACACAGAGACTCGTCATGGCATTCGTTCACGTCTGGAGGAGAGCACACAACGTTCAACAACATCAGGATTCAATGATGAAACATTAACAAAAAAGGGTGAGTCAGAGTGTTGCGTAACTCAGCACAGCTCTGCTTTGTTTCAGTATTTACAACCTTCACAAATATCATCACAACAATGAAGCTTTAACAGCCCTTGACAGTGTGTGTGTGTGTGTGTGTGGTGAAAACCATGCGTGCCAGTTTCATGGCATGTATCTCAGCAATTACCGATGCACTCGAGAAGGTTGCTGTCATAGTAGAAGCCCTGCTGGCAGTAGCACTCGTAGCCTGGATGTGTGTTCACGCAGCGACCCTCCTTACAGATCTCATTGGCAAACAGCACACACTCATCAATATCTGGAGACAAGGCAGGACATCCCATCTCAGTGTCAGGAAGATTACTCACAACATTTGAAGAGGGATGACTGAAGGCTTCTTGTCAGTGGAGGGTTTTAAAAAATATTATTGATTATCCCTGACTGTCTAGATTAGCAATCCATCTATGTTCAAGGCTTGGTAAAAAAAAAAAAAAAAAAAAAAAATCAGTAAGGATTAGGCAATTTAAATTATCAATAAAAAAGTTGCTACTCTTTATTGCTCAACTATATTGAAGTAACCCTTCAAAACTTCAATTACAGGTCTGTTTTGTTTAAGTATTTACAGTATTTACATGCATTACAAAACTTAAAAAAAAAGTTTTACAGCCTTGAAATAAATGTAAAAATCATATTTAGCTGTTCAACTAAAGCTGCAACCATGCAAAAAACTCCTTACAGGTACAGTTCTACTACAATTTTAGATTAGGCCTTTCAGATAAACAAAACATCAAAACTATCTTTTGCCCCCAACTTGTTTGGTAAACTCCTTCAGGGAAAAACTCCAAAATAAATTATGAATAAATTAAAGATTAAGGCATATACTTCAGAGATAAACTGTGATGTGTGTGCTAATACAGAGACTCAGGTTACATAATATCTACCCCGGCGGAGAGACAGGCTATAGTCAGCGAGTCCTTCCTCATGGTAGTAACCTCGGCCCTGCGGACACAGGGAGTGGAACTCAGCTGCGTGGAAAACACAAAGAAGAGACCGATCAGTGAGTTCAGCAAACGAGTAAATTCAAATAATCCACACATCATACATAACACAATATAGAATATGATATAATGTAAGGCTGGGCGATATGGTTAAAATCAGTATTACAAAACTCAGGATGATTTTTTTAAAATATAGAGCTAGCCTATATAATCACTACTAGATGATTTCTGTTTATAAAACTACATTAACAACGTGGCGTGAGTGACCGGTATGGATCATGAACAACTGTGAAGCCTCATTGCTCAGTTATAATCATTTAATGACATATAATCTCATTTGAGCACGTAAATTATATTATTTCTTTAAATAATCAAATTAATGTTCATGTCTTTAGTAGTAAGGTTAAATGTAATGTCAAACAAAACTCTTACAGTTTACAGTTTGTTAATAATAATTTGCTCCTTGTTAGTTCAGACAGCAGAAATATGTGGTAAAATATCCCCAAATCACCATATGATTCTGCTGAAAGCCAAACGATAATACTGAATTGTCACCAAGCCCTAATATAATGTGTTTTATTTGGTGGATGCTGTTAGCTGAATATGCACATTTCTATCATGGGTGACCCAAGTGGCACCCCGACCCTCACAGTGTTTGTATAGAGTTGGAAGCCCATTAATACAGCATATGTGCACATGCAGTGTATAAAGCACAATTTGCACACGAGCACTGGAAACGTACCAGAGTGGTAGACTGGGCAGGGGTAGATCTCACAGTGATCTCCCCATCCCACCCCGATGGAGCAGCAGCACTCCTGCTTGGTGACGTTGGTGGCCAGGACGCTGTCGCAGAACACAGTATCGTCCAGGTTCAGGTAGCACTCCTTTTTGTCGTCTGTCTGTATCTGAACCGCTGCAAGACAGAAAACAGGGAAAACAATGTCTGAGACTGTGGTAAAGATCCAAAATGCGGTTACTAGACAGGATCCCAAAACTGGCTTGCCAAACTGACCTGTATTTTACATTTCATTGCGCCCATTGAGGTCAGGCTCCCATTCCAAAGTATTGTTGAAAATAGAGGCATTAGTAATTCATTATGGCCCATTTCAATCATTTTGGGGCTTTCAGGTCCAGAGGTTTGGTTTGGGTTTGGACAGAAAGGTTTCGGTTTTGGGTCAGGCAGGGATCAAATTTTCAGGTCCGAGTAAAGCTGTGGGATGAATATGTTTCAACAAGGTTCTAGAGTAAAGTAGCAGGTATCAGAGCAGGCTTACCCTCACAGCTGTGTTTGTCCTCTGACAGCACAAAGCCGTGGTTGCACACACACACATATGAGCCCGGTTTGTTCTCACAAGTTCCAAAGGGCTGGCAGAGACTCCTGTCTGCCGCGCACTCGTCGATGTCTGCAAAGGAGATGGCGAGATTATACTGTTTCATCAATTATCATGCAAACTCTGAAACATCATAAAAAAAAATAAAATGTGAATTACATGCATTATCATCAGCCGAGTCGCAAATAAAAAGGTTTCCTGGATGTCGAAAACGTCTTTCAGTTGACTGGCATAGTAATAGCATAGCACAGGTTTAGTGTAAGTCATATTTCATGCCCATATCCAAAGATGACAACAAAGAAATACAATATTCTAATAGAGCCACTAATGGTCATGAAATCAGGCAGAAAACGATCTTCTTCCTCAAGGGGCCATACCACCGGGGGTCTAATTTGATCAAACTCGGCTGGTTTCCAATTCCATTTCATTCAAATATTATATTTCATGTTAGAATTTGCTAGCCTGGAAGCGACTGACAGCAGGCTTTTTTTCCCCTACAATAAAGGTCGGATCATAAAGGCTCCAGGAGCGGGTGGAGACTGACCTTGGCATCTCCTGCCTCCAACCAGCGTGTAACCCTTCTGGCACTCGCAGCGGTACGAGCCCATGCTGTTGATACAGATTCCTCTCTGACAGTTAGATGGCCTCGCACATTCATTGATGTCTGGATGAAAGGGAAACAAGGAAATAAACACCGGTGCCACAGGATGATGCAGACTGTGGTTCAGCAGTCTGAGGTGCACATGCTTACAGGTGGATATGTAAGACTGTCTGGACAAGACTAAATGGATCCAGTCAAACTTTATTCGGGCAGTCCAGCGCGAATGATGCACAACTTGACTATAAAGTATCACTGAAAAGTCTTATGAGTTTCAGCTGAATGTCACAAAGCTTAAAAAGTAGTTAACTAATATTCAGCATCTGGATTAGGGTTGTAAACTGTAGTAAAAAGCCAAGTGACAATTAGCTGAGCATCTTCTTTTTGTGCTGTCAACAGTAGACAAGCCGAATAAAGTCTCACTCTGGACCCAACAGCTCATCTTAGTTTAAGATCAAACTGTCAGCTAATTGCTTGAGGTTAAGTCAAGCTTGGGTTCTATCAATACTCAAAGATTATTTTAGTTTATTTAATGTAAGTAAATGATCAGGACTTTAACCAGCTTTTTAAACAAGAAGGTATGCACCCCTTGGCTCAGTGCAGCCTGGACAAGCTCTGCACTCCCTGTGATACAATCTGCTGTTCGCCTGGAGGATCAAGGACACTGTTTCCTTTCCTTTCGGCAAAATGATACTTTGTTTTACTTTTTGTCTCTGGGAACCAAATTTTAAAAATATTTTTTTTACATTTTAACTTTGCATGGCAGCAATATTGTATTGGTTTTGGCGAGTCAGTGACTTCAACGGTGTGACCTTCCAGCCTCATTCAGTGTTAAAATCTTTTTTTTCTTAAAACAACTGAGAAAAAAAATCTCCCAGGAGGATGAAATAAGTCCACTTGTTTCCAGTGCAGTTTCACTTGTTTTAAGTTTTTGGGAAACAAGGCACACCAGCCCACAAGTATCACAAAAATGGCATTTGATTAACGAAAATTCTGGAAAACAAACTGATTAGCATTAAAAAAAAAAACAAAAGTGTCCGATTTTTTAATTTCTTTTAAGAAAAACAACACTTTAACACTGTATATGAGACTAAATGACTTTTGTAGTTTAAGCAAAGTGGAAATATACTTGTTATTATTCCCATAAAGCCCTATATTGTGCGATCAAGTTGTGCTGCAGTTGGTGTTATGATGAGATACAGTATATGTTGTGATTATTTTGTCAAAGCCCAGGCGCCACAAATGAAAATAAGATTCAAAGCTTTGTTTGGTGCATTAGCCTGTGAAACAAACAATCAGACTGCTGTTGGACTGATGAAAATTTACCCAAAACAGTTCTGTGTATCAGTCACTGTTATCACCCCAACATAAAGGGTTTTTGTTTTTTTTTTTAATCATGAGAAATAATTCATGCCTTCACAGTGGCTGCCTTCCTGTGTGCGCTGGTATCCCGGGTAGCACTGGCACTGGAAGGAGCCTTCTGTATTAACACAGCGCCCGTTGGCACACAGCCTGTCATCCTCACACTCGTCAATGTCTGTTTGTTTGGGAGGAGGGAAAACACACACGTCTGATGTCAATACACTCCAGTTTCTCATTCACTGTGCCTTTAATATTGTGTGAGCGCTGGCACAAACTCAGTCCCATGTGCAGGGGATGAGTTGGTTACTAACCGCTGCATCCTTTGCTGTCTGCAGATGGGAGGAAGCCCTCGTCGCACAGGCAGCGGTACGTGCCAGGGAGGTTCTCACAGCGGCCGTTGGGACACACACTGTGCTTCTGACACTCATTGATGTCTGGAGGAACAGGCGAACAGAAACAAAAAATGTTGGGTGGAGTTAAGAAGCAGTGATCCAATAACTCACCAGGAGCGCTGGAGAGCTGGCTTTGGTGTGGATTTTCACATAATGAAAAAAAAAAAAAAAAGCTCTCCAATCCAAGGGCTTTCAAACTTTTTCACATTCTGGACCCCCAAGTTCACTTTCAAGAAGCCGTGGACGCCCACCTGGAGTGGTTTTGCCCTTTGGGGACGCTTATATGAGGACACATTTTTGGTTTGTGTTCAGTAAGCTGCGTTCAGGCGTCTTTCACAGGGATTTAAACACAAGAAATCTGACATTGATCCAGCATCACTAATCTGGCTTTAAATTATGAATATAGTTTTCTTGTATATTTTTAAAATCATTATTGAGATTTTTTAAAAGTATTTCATTTATTTATTTTATTTATTTGCTCATTTTCAGGTGCTTTTTTCGGATTTTCTGGTGGGTTTTTTTCCTCTTCTCTTTTTTAAAAATTTTTTATAATTTTTTGTATTACGAATGCTCCAGTAATTTTTTTTTTTTTTTTGCTGATTTGCGAATTGCCTTTTTTCCCAATGTTTTCTGAAGGAAATCAAGTGAATTTGTGCAGGTTTCAAAGGCCTGAACACAGACAAATCGTGATGAGATGAAACCTGAAAATGTTAAAATGATTTCTCACATATTTTCTGCATTCTAACAATTTCTAGTGAATTACGCAACAGTGAAATTAAACTGTTTGTTTTGCTGAGAACCTCACCTGAGCTCCCCACTTTGAAAAGCACTGCTCTAATTGCCCTTTACTGAATTTCTTTGAATAAAGCCAAATGATGTTTTCAATTGTTTTTGGCCCTTAAAAGATAACATCTGATACGTTCACCCTGGGCCTTATGCTCCTTGTTGCCCATGTAGCCAACAACATTGTTTTGTATTCACAAGCAGGTTCTTACAGTTTGCTTGCATGCTAGCGGGCATTGCCTCATAAAAACACACTGACAGGAAGTTCAAATGTTAACTCAGCGATACAATAAATTTTTCTGTGTGACAGAGCGGCTCTCACCATAGCAGGTCCCGCCTCGCGCCTCATGACCGGGTAAGCAGGGAATACACTCATAGGAGCCTGGCGTGTTCTCACATTGCTCATTGGGACAAGTGTTGGGGTTCAAACACTCATTTATATCTGAAATAAGACAGTGCATGTTTTACATGCTTAGATAATTATGTAAAAAAAATGCGTATCTTATGTTGTTATGGTTAATTTATTAGTTAATTTATCTCTGCTTGTGTTTTTTTTCTCCTTTTTTATGATCTATCATAGAATTATTGTTTTGTTAACTCTTGTCCCTTATTTTCTTGTAGATATGCTAGGGGAGGATATGTATAAGCCAAAGAGTTTTATACTTCTGCATCATTTTTTACAATTTACCTATGTATATATGCAATTTAAATAAAATCAATCAATTGTGCACATAAGGAGTCGCACAGTTTAAGTGATGCTATAATACAAAGTTTTTCTAATACAGAAAATGACCAATAGTGAGATCCAGTCGTGTACCTTCACAGGTTGGGTGATGGTGCGACTTGCTCCTGAATCCTTTGTGACATTCACATTTGTAGGAGCCGACCACGTTCACACACTGGCCCCCGACGCCGCAGACGTCTTGCTTGGAGCATTCATTCACATCTGTAGCACAGAGACATTACAGCAACTGTGAAATCTGATAAAGCAGATTAAAAACATTTCAGCGTGTCAATCACCGCAGCTTCACTCACCCACACATCTCAGCCTCCCAAGATGCACCAGGTGTTTGTAGCCTTGATGGCAGCGGCAGTGGTAGCCTCCGTCTGTGTTGACGCAAATGCCTCTGCCGTGGCCGCACGGCTCTGAGTCACATTCATCATCATCTGACCGGCAGGAGTGGGAGAGTTACATTAACTGCACATTATCGTTTCAATGTGACGACATATTAAATATTTAAGACGGTGAGAGAGGATCCCGGAGAGGACAGAGGACACACTGTGATTCCAGGAAGGGATTTCTCCCATTTTCTCCACCCAGTGCAACATCGATCATGTCTTTGGCAAGAATTTCCTCTATCACATAATTGAATTGTCTCATACTTACAGTAGGAAGTATGAGACATAATTTCTACTGTACTTATTGTACATACTTACATACTTACAGCAGTATCAGGGTTAAGCCAATTCACATCTACAGTACCATAACTATAGAGATAACTATATCTATAGAAACATATTACCACCCACAAGTCTTCAGACAGATGCCCTTTGTCTTTCATTCTTTCCATTTTTTATTTTTTGCAAGTAAGAGACCCTGAGAAAACATTTTGCATCACATACGCTTTTTGAAATTTGCTCTCTAAACATGTTGTCTGCTCAGGATGTCTTACTTGCAAAAAATCTAAAAAATAAAGGAAAAAAATTAAAGATTGGGGGCATCTGTCTTCTTTGTGTGCTGTGATTTGTAATTTATGGACACTGTGCACATGACATGCAATGTCTGTTAGTTAGCTACAGTACTGAAACATTTGAACTGATATAAGCAAATATGTCTGCGTACCCTCTACTACAGTGACTATAAAAACATTCAAAATGATAACTATTATTGGATTTTTGATTGTTTTTAATGTGCAGAGACAACAAAAAAATCAACCAATCAAGTTGTCATTGCAGGAAAGAAGGTTTCTGGGGAATCTGGTAAGTCACTGCAGTGATGCTTCATTTGCTGGAGAACTTTATCAAAGATGCTGCTTTATTGTGAACACGAGCATCAGTTTATCATGAGCTACAGGGCCTTTACAGTGAAGACGTGGAGACCAAGACCAGGACTTCACCCGGTTCAGACAGACAAGACCAAACCCAGGAACAAACAACTGCTTTCTGAAACTCGAGATTAGTAGAGTGTGCAAATCTTTTAAATTGCTATATGATATACAAAAATGCATCGATTTCTAAGTCAGAGCATATACTTGTGATAGCCTAAATACTGCTGCCAGACTAAATTTGCAACCTACGTGCAGAGGGAATCTTCCACAAATTTCTGAAAAATGTAAAAAAGGCATCGGTGTGTGACAAATCACGCAGGAAGAGAAGGTGACTAAAAAAAGTCAAGAAATTTTAGAGCCAAATTTTAGAGCCAGAGAGACGAGAACAACAAGCCAAAACTAATAAGGTTTCAGACAAAAAAAACTATTGTTCTCACTGCTGATACACACGGCAAATAATTTCCTGGAAACAGAGTATTTCTCGCCTTTCTCTCATTCCCACAACTTCCTGCTCTTTCTCTCTTACCCACGCAGATGTTCCTCTGGCGGTGGAGGTGGTAGCCGGGGTGACAGTGACAGGTGTAGCCGCTCGGGCTGTTTTCACACTCTCCACGGCCACAAATGTTCCTGCTCAGCCTGCATTCGTCTGTCTCTGCTTCAGGGAGGGAGCACAGAGAGGACAGTTTCACACACCAGTGCAGACATGACTGTGATGACGGCAGATGCATCATACAGGAAAGAAATTAAGATGCATAGCTGTGATTTAGATGCATTTTCCGGATGCTGGTACCTTTCAACCCAATTTCAACCCAAAATTTGTGCCAAAGCCATTGATGGAAATAAAGCTGCTGAGTATAGATAGAAATAGCTATTAGAGAAGGGTAACAAACAACCTTGCTCAAACCAGTGCTGTATTTGAAGGCCTCTGTTCACACTATTTTGTTTTTTGTTTTTGTTTTTGTCAAAATGTTACAACCCTCAGGTGGCATCAAGGCAGATAGAAAGTGAAAGCTGCTTGGCTTCCTCTAAGGCAGAGTGGAGCTCTTTCAAACATTCATGTGCATTCAGTGTCCAAGAGGAAAACCACTTTTTTGAGAGCCGACAGAGCGCAGCAACAAAGTGCCGAGTTTCATCGTATGTAGACAATTAAGAGAGCTTTTTGTGTCTCGCAGTCAAACAGAATGGATTTGCTAATAAAAAATAGATTTGAGAGCAAAACTTTTGCCACTGAAATCAAAATTTTTTTTATCGCAAGTAAAATGAATGTATGGTTAAAATGCAAATCCCAAAGTTTTGTTTGCAAATCCAAAGGTTTTGTTTTCTGCTGAGCAAAATCTCATGGGACGTACACTGAAAGCTGTAAGACATGTCTCTATTGGCCAGTCTTGATCGCAGTGAGAGCTTGGCAACATCCATAGTTACTTGTAAATGTACGTACTTGCAATAAAACACTTTTGATGGCAGTGTCGATAGTTTTGCTCTCAAATCTATGTTCTGATTATGAATCTATTCTGTTTGATTGTGTAATGATGAAATAAAAAACACAGAGAATATATTCTGTGTTTTTTTGCTGGTGGGCTTGAGGCGTTCAGAGGAACTCACGTGAGACTTGCGTGTGTGTTTCGAAGAGCTCATAGCCCTGGTGAAGCTGGATGATTGGCTCAGGCGTGGGCTTCGCCACTGTGGATCAAAAAGAGGAGAAATGTAGAGGGCAGACAACAAGAGGGATCATTACTTAGCATGTTTCTGTGTTGGAACTAATGGGTGCTACTGGCAGCTGTATAGCGCAGTCATACTAATTCAGCAAATGACACTGGTATTACACATTTGAAGTCAGTGTCTATTACTGTATTAGGCCTAATGTATTATTAGGCCCAGAACAAGTAGTTTCTGTGACCATCCCGTATAAAATTAATAGAAATGAATGACGAGGGGGATCCATTCTTAGGCAGGTAAAGGCCACAACGTGTGGTATCTGCTGAATGCTCACGTTTTTCAGCATGTTCTGTCATTGGCATTATAAATACATTTTGTGTTTTTGTGCAGAAATTACAGATGAACAAATTATTTTCTGACTGATTATAATGAAATAGAGATTAGGGGGAGATTAGGATTAAATAAGTTTTACTTCTTCCTACTCCTTTTCGAGCATGTTAATGATGATAGATGCATCTTATTTTATTTAATTTTATTTTATTTTTCTTTATTTTACTTAATTTTGGACCTTTGTTTTCTTATTTACCTTTATTTAGTATTGATTATTATTTTGTTTTTGTTTGATTTACTGCTGTTTATTTTCAAAATAAAGATCTCAATCAATCAATCAATCAAATAAGTAGTGAATATGGATGGTGTGTTTGGAGGTCTGTGTACCAGGCACACGAGGACTGTGGGTGCTGGTGGGAGCCTGCTGCACGGCGGTGGTCGTCTCCGGCGGCCTCTCCTGGTCGAAAGAGACGATCAGATTGTATAAGAGCTAAAAAAAATAATCTTTGAGTTGAAATTATCACTGTATTCAATAGATTATTAGAAATAATCGATGTCTTACCGGTGGCTTGATTTCTGAAAGACGAGCAGACAGACAGGAGAGGAGTTAACACTGAGCAGTGATGATATTTATGACTTAGCAGCAAAGTGATGCAATGTTTGGTGCCTCAGAGAGGTGTGTGCTTTGTTTGGGGACTCACCCTCCTGTTGTGTCTTGTCTGGCTTGCGGATGCCCTTCTCCGGGATGGTATAAATACGGGGAGAAAAGGCCACAGTGTCTCTCACATGCTGGAGGAAGTAGCCTTTCCCAGCGGGGCATATCTTAATGAAGGCCACTGAAGCCCACACGGGACAGGCGAAAAAGGAGAAAGAGGGGATGCTTACAAGTGAAATACATGCAGTGTCATCAGATAAGTCCTGTAAGCAGCTCTGCTCCTGAGGAACAAGAGACACTCGAGCTGCCTAACGTCCTGCCATAATCACTGTGATTTGTTACATAATGACTGCATGAATTAGCAAATACTTCCATGTTAGTATTTTATATGTTATGCACAAAAAGCACTAAAATGAACTCCATTTCTCAGAGCACTGAAGGACTGCAGCAGTGTTTTGCATTTTGCATCCCTGCCGGCCATTTTCCAAAGCATACCACGCTGTTTTAGATGTCTGGAAGCATGGATCCTAAATTCTGGGCAAGCCAATAGCGTCTGTTTATTCGATTTATTTCAGTATGATATGAAAATCAACTAGCAGGGGACTTGCAACTGTCTTGAGACTGGTAATCCATCACACTGAGCATCCTGCCTGGGTTTATTTTTATCAAAGTTCCATCATAATTTATTGTATTGTATTGTGGTAATTTAGTTTAATGCCACTTTGAATTGAAACGTCTGATGTATTTTGCTGGTAGGGAGCTCTGATATCCAATTTCCCAGTTGGCTGCCGAATAGTATTGCATTCACGTACTCTTTGGTTGAAAAATAAAATCTAGCAGACAAATGATAAGCAAACATGTGGACTATAAAAAGGGCGATGTATATTTGGCCTTTTCCTGCTTTGCAAAATGATGGGATAGTTCATCTGGATGGCTTTTTTTGTGATTTACTCACAACACATGCACAGCCAGAAGATAATCCCTAAAGAAAAAATAGTTTTACAAGCTAAATTCAAACATCTATGACCGGTAAAACCCGGGCATGAATGTTAGCCAGAACAACACAGGTAGCATTTTAAGGTACGTTTATCACCTCAACATTTGAAATTTTTAAAACATATGGAAACTGAGGAAAAATCTAAAAAGCATGTTAAGCTTTAAAAAATGGCCAGTATAAAGGTGAGCATGTGTCTGGTGTAGTAAATGGGCTAAGGCATGTAAAAACACTGGTATTTCCTTTAGGGAGTTAGTTTAGCAGTTTCCTAAAATCCAGTCTGTCCTCATTAATATGCAAATTTATGCAGCAAGGTGATCCAAAAGGGAACTTGTGCTGTATTACGTTGATGGAGTGCATGATGACAGGATATAAACAACAGCTTATTAATGGGACTTCTGATCATACGCCACACTGGAAATCACCAAGACATTTTCGCGGCCCCTCAGCGTGGACTCACCTGTGCCCACCTGCGGGCATCGCTCACAGCTGCTGCCCCAGGCTTTGCCCACCGTGCAGCAGCACATCTCCTGCGTCAGCGGGGTGGGCAGGGCGTGCTCGCAGCGGCCGGCCTCCGACACCATCCTGAAACACTGCGCCTGCTCCGCCGGAGACTCTGACACACACACACACACACACACACACACACAAAGCTTTCAGCGCAAAAATATGACACCTAGAATATCACTGCTCATTATCTCAAAGAAAAAAAGAGATGACTTTATCATTATAATTTTTAGTCAGAGCTCTTTAAAAGCTTTTAATAAGTCGAAGCTCTTTAACCCTTTGAAACCCAGGCGCCCTTGAGTGGTAAGGCTTTTATTTTTAAGGTTTTACTTCACCCTCTGGACAAAATGCAATTTCTTTTTATTTTAAATCATTTTCTTGTCATTCTTGACTAATTTTCAATTTTTTTTTGTAATGTCTTTAATTTCTATAATTTTCTGATCCTGCTTAATAATAATAATAATAATAATAATTATTATTATTATTATTATTATTATTATACAAAATTTCACATTATTGCTTGTCATTTTTCAGTTTTTTTTCTAAATTTCAGATAATTTTTCATACTAATTTGCTCTTGATTTGCTGGTCATTTTCTTGTAATCTATTGCAATTTATCTTGTAATTTATTTTCTGGACATTTCACCATGTTTTTGAAAGAAATCAAATTTCCTCAGGTTTCAAAGGGTTAATTCACATTTTTAAAACTCTGGTCCAATAATCATTTTGTAAGAGCATCTGTCAGTTATTTTTTTTTTTCAAATGTTGCATGTTGTTCATTTTGGAAAACAGCCGAATCCTAGAAAATCCATCTGAACTTTGTCTTGGTTTGTTGTTGAGGCAGGTTTATCCTCAGCGAGCAGCAGCACGGGGAGGAAAGCCAGAGGCGTCTTTACTCACCGACACATCTGTTCCTGTCGAGCACCAAACCGGCTTTGCACACACACTTGAAGCTGCCCAGCGTATTCAGACAGTCTCCGTTCTGACACACTCCTCGCATGGAGCACTCATTGATGTCTTCAAAGTGACGGGGTGGGGCATAAAAACATATGATTTTGTTAGAGAAATTTGGAAACACGGAAGATTTCAAGTAGTGACTTATTGTGATCTGTCCGTGCTCTCAGCTGCATCCTGCCTGTCTTACCTTGACAGTGAGTGCTGTTGAATCTTTTATAGCCCTGTGGGCAGGTGGAGCCATAGTCCTCCACGATCGTCTGTTTGACTGATGCATCTGAGGGAGAAGAAGACATGGCTGAATACGGAAGGAGAGGTGGAAGAAGTGTGAGTGGTGGAGCATCGGTGAAATGAGGGTTAAGCTGAAGGAAAGACAACAATGTGAAATGATGCAAAACTGGAAATATATATACTAGGCAAAAAAAGTTCTGCATCGCTTTTTCAGTCTATAATTTCTCCCCTTTATTTATACCCAATATACCCAATAGTGTTGTATCTTATACCCTTGTAAAGCCTGTTTCGTCCTCTTTCCAATGAGATACAACTTGTAAGGATCCTGCATTTCTGGAATGAGTGACACCGGTAATTGTGTGGGAAGCGACCAATTTTTTTTTGACAAAATCCCCTCCAATATTTCTTCAGTTGATCATTTCTCCCATTTAACAATACCGACTGGTGTTGTCTTTTATACCGTTAGAAAGCCTGATTAGTCCCCTTTTCAATGAGAAATAACTTGTAAGGATTGTCAATCGATTGGTATGACATGGCTAAACATGTCCCCTCCCCCCTTTTTTGAGGGGAGCAAAATCTCCTCCAAAAAAAAAAAAAAACTAACAGAAGAGGAGCAGCTGCACAGGTGGACCAAGAATAATCAATCACCACAGTGCCAACGGGCTGTCAAGGTTTTACAATTTGACTTTTATATTTAGAGCAAAACACTGGGTCTGTTCATGGTTTTCCATTTTTGATCAAGGAAACCAAGTTCAGGTCTTTTTTCTACATGAAGTAGTAGAAAAATCATCTTTTTCCTTCAAACAAGTGAAAAAA
Source organism: Myripristis murdjan (assembly GCF_902150065.1). NCBI lineage: Eukaryota > Metazoa > Chordata > Actinopteri > Holocentriformes > Holocentridae > Myripristis > Myripristis murdjan. Next base: position 26,271,655 of record NC_043993.1, read on the forward strand.
ATCTGCTAGCAAGAAGAGATAATCTGATTTGTTTCCAATATTAACCAACATGAGTCCATAATTTTCCTGAATCGAGAATTTTCTTGACACCAGCAGGCTAAATCTGCCTTATTGTGCCTTGTTTCAACATATTTATACATCTCCCCAGATTTTAGCAGCGCCTGTGAGACTTAAATGACTTGTTAAGATGGAGATTTGTCACAGAACACAAAGAATAAAAAGAAGAATCTCCAATGCAGTAATCCCAAAACAATGGATTTCATCCCCTTCAAGGCTCAAACCTCTGATAAAACCTTTAAACCTCTGATAAAGGAAATACTGCTCCAGCCTGTATGAGAATGTTAAAGATTTCACACTGTCAGGGGTCAGGAGCTTTATGGGGATGTTTAACGATTATCTTTTAACACTCACAGCGTGCTCCATCCACCCACTGACATGCTGATGTTTACTATGACATGTCCACAGACACCTTGTGCTCCTACTGTAGCTGGAAAGATGAGTTTGATTCCCACAGGGCCACCCATGCTAGACACCACAGGCCTGTGCTGTAAGGTGCTGTGTAAAGTGTCCACCAAACGGCATTTATTAAGCTAAAACAAAAGCAGGGCTGTGCGATATGACGATATATATTGTGGGACGAGAGAAAAATATCTATCAGCAGAGATTTTCCTGTATTGTTTCTGTTGCTGTTATCACAAAAGCTGCTTCAGGGCAGTATTTTACGTCACTGAGTCGGCGCTCCTAGTTGTCTTTGGATGAAGCATTGAACTCCCTGCAACATGCAAAACAGAACTCGGCCCAACAGAGACTAGCTGGCGAACTCGTACCTAAAAAGGGGGCTACTTCTGTTGTTTGGACATCGTTTGGATAAGAAATCTGACACTGACCAGGAAAAAAAAAGCGCTTTGCAGAGTACACCGCAGCAGTCAGATTCAACAAATCTCCTCTAGGTTTTACGGAGGAACCATGAGAGGCAGCGCAGGGAGAGGCCAAAGACACGGGCTTCTGCTCAATGTCGCTTACAAGTAAAAGGAGAAAAGAAAAGGTGCCTTTCATTCCTACATATTTCACAGAATTACCAAAAAGTAGTTGTGATTATTTTGCATAGCCAATTTTTTTTTTTTATCAAATATACAGAAGACACACTGTATTATGGTTTACTGAATATTGTTATCAAGGTATGAAATGATCCATATTATAATAGAACATTTTGTCCATATCGCACAACCCTAAGAGTGTGATAAACAAAGAAAAATAAAGAAAATGCTTGACAGAGGAAGAAGAAAGAAAGAAAGAAAGAAAGAACCTTGGTGCTTAAATCTCTAACAAAGAATGAAATGCCAAGGACCATGGCAACATTCAGCTTCTCTTGGAGACTGAACAGAAAGAAATCACAAATTAAGAAAAGAAAAAAAAGGTGATGTTCCTCTTTCCATGTGGGGGTAAAAACATGTAAGAATGTTTTAGCAGACAGCTGCGGGAAGCCTGCGCTGCAAATTTCTGGAAAGCAAAATACAGAAAGGGGCAGGATCCCAGTTCACATTTGCCCTTTCCATGAAAAAGAGTCGAGTTAAAAATGGAGTGAATCAATAGGAATTCCAGACCTGGCTGTCCCGAGCCTGAAGAATTACCAAAGCTATCAGGTTAGTCAAAGGCCGCATTGTCTGAGTCACAACTGAGAGATGGAATAATAGCAGAGTGGAAAAAAACGAGTAGCCAAGATTTTCTTGAAACTAAATCTTCAGCAATGTGATGACAGTCCTGCACGGGGCAGGCCCAAAAGAACACGCTTCAGTAGAGGCTTATTTTCCACATTCCCTCTTTCTGTCTCACTGTCTGTGCGTAATTCCCATAATTTCTTCCGTTTTCACCTTCCCAACCTTTCACACACTCCGTAATCTTTCGTAAGACTTTCTTGCACACATTCACACTCACTTTTATAGATATATAAACTGATTGTGCTGACGTTCACGAGGAAGAAAAGTATAAAGCGCTGCGAATGCTTGACATTTTTGGCTCCATAAACAATAATTTATTTCCTGGCACGGGCGCAATATGCAGATCTGATAAGCAGCTGCCAAACAGTGTAAAGGAACAACACACTGCACCTTCGCGTCTGATGATACAGAGCAGATAAGAGCCAATAAATAAGAGGATTTGACATCTAGCAAATCGGAAAAGGGAAATTAGAGATGCTTGAATTGCAAAAGATCAAGTAAAAAAGACCCAGATATGTCATGTGGAACAGATTTGCACAGATTTTAGTAAACAGGCAGACATTTTTAACTCACTTGGTAGTTTGGGGCACTGATAACATTTGTTTTGTCCCCATGAGTTGCCCACGCTCCCGCAGCAGTCCTCCTGGTTAGTCAGAACAGGAAGCGGCGTGCTGTTGCACTAAAGCGGCGAGACAGAAGGGGACACGTGATTGGTGGAAATGACCAAATGAATTTTTGGTGGTAATGTGGACGGCCGCAGCGTGTCATTATGCTCACAGCTTGTTTGGGTGTGGTCTCCTGGAAGCAGCGCCCCTTCGGTTTGTGCCTCTGCAGGCTGTGGCGCGTCACGGCCTTGTGGGGGGGCTTGGCGTCCGATTGGTCGAGAGGGTGAATGACTACGGAGGTGTCGGGGGCGTGGTGGACGCGTACGTTAATCTGCACTGGAGAGAGACAGGAGGGACAGAGGAGGTAGACATCGGGGAGAAGAATACATCACAATATTTAAAACACATGAGAGGGCATTCGAAAAAGGAAAAGATAAGGAAATAAAGGGGTTAAATAAAAAAAAAAAAAACTTTATTATAGTGGCTATACGGTTAAAAAAAGCTGCATCAGGACTTGTCAGTGATGAAAATCTAGCAAAGATCAAAACATGTTGGGCTTTTAAAGACAATGTAAACACGTTTTTTTAATTTACCCAGCCTTTATTTCTTTGTTTTTTCTCTTCTGGAATGCCAGGAACGCCTTCCTGTTTGTTTCCAAAAGCACCCCCGCTACGTTCGACTACCAAGAACACCCAGTTACCTACTCATTATATCACAATATATATTTTCCCTGTCAGTCAAACCCAAGTGAGAGAGCTGAAGTGCATGATGGGTACCTTCTGAGGAGTGGTGCCCTCCTTGTGCCAAGGGCAGGGTGAAAACCGAGTGTGTTTGTGCCAGCTGGGTGCGCCCCATGGCAGTCTGCTCCCCCTGGGTCTGGCTGTCTGTCTTTACTGATACGGGGTAGACAGGCTGCTTGTTGCCCCGCGCCGCCTGAGCTTGCTGCGTCTGCGGGAGTGGAAGCTGGCACAGCCGACCGGTGAAACCAGGCGGGCACAGGCAGTGTGTCCTCGAGCTGCATACTCCTCCATTCATACACGTCAGCGGGCACACAACTGCGGTGACAGGGAGGAGACATGTTTTTGTTTCTCTACGCATGTGTCTGGGATGCAGAAATACATGTTACAATATAAAATGCCGAAATACAGTTTGGTCCCCCATTTTATTCCACCTGACCTTCTCCCAGCCCATCAAACCAAACACCCAGCCAACCCACAGAGAGCAGCAGCTGTAATCTGTGGTGGATCGAAAGAGGTTTCAAAATAAAACAAGCACAAAATAAGTCAATAAAAAAGATAAAAAATAAAAAAATAAAAGGATGAAAAGATGAAGAAAGAAAAAAATGAAACACACAAACAAATAAAGAATATTACATTAAATAAATACACAAATAAAATCCATATATGAATAAACAAAGCACAAAATAACTATATAAATAAATAAAAAGATAAAAAAAAAAACAATTGACAGATATTACATTAATGAAATGAAAAAATACTTGAATAAATTAAAAAAAAACATGAATTAATAAATAAATAAAAACAAGTGAATTAAACACATACACACTAAAACAAAAAAGCAAATAACTGAGTAAAATATAAATGAAATAATAATGCCATGTCAATGACACACATATATATTAAACCAAGGAACCAACCAGCCAAGAAAACAGATAAATAATGATGAATAACCCTTGTAGTGCAAATCACATGTTGCCTTTTTGGTGGTTGCCTTTTCGTTTTTAACAAAATTCATAAACAATCCCAAGTATCATAAAAGTCAGATACGTTTTTTTTTTTTTCTTACTTGAGAGCCCAGGTTGACAGTAGCTTTTTAAACCAGTGGCTGAGCGGAGGGCAAACAGGACTGTTCCAATCCTGAGCAAATAAACACTGACCTTGTAACAACAGACACAGATCGACCATCTCGGCCGTGTGATTGTTGTTACACCAAACTTTTCCGACCCTGCAGGTATAAAGCCCACAGAATGATGTGTATCTACGAATCACATCACAACACAGGGATGGGAATAATGTAAAAACCATGTAAAACTCAGGACAAGACAAAGAACAGGAGGTAAATCTACTGCTAGGAAACGCAAGATCTGCCAGGATACTTTTCCCGGCGCTTTACTCCTAAGTTTCCTCAGAGTGGAACTGCTGATTTTGGACCGGTTTCCTCCAGAGTCGACTGAGGTTTATGCGATCTTGTGAACTGCCCAGTGATCTCAGTTTAGCGCTGGCTTTCTGTACAACTTCATAAACGTGGCTCAGCACAGCAGAACGGCTCTTGGCACGAGCGGAGGCAAGTAAAAAATTCACTTTGAATCGGACCACGGTAAAATCACATGGGCTTGGCGGTCCAGCGGGCCCCTGCAGCCAATCAGTGTCCGGGCTGTGTGTGCGCAGGAGAGCAGGTACAGCCACTGATCTGTCTGACAGCTTTCTGCTAGCATATGGGAAAGATCATAAAACCTGTGGGAGGCCTGCCAGCACGAAAAAGAGGTTTGTGGCAGATACAGTATTCACGACAGATTTATTAGGTTTCTCATTGTGTTTGCACAAAGTCCACTTATTCTTTAATTCTTGCAATGGAACAATCAGAGGAAACCGGTTTGAAGCGGAAACAGTAAACAAAAATATACCAAAGACTTTGATTAGAGAGATAAATTCAGCGACTACAACTGTTACACCAACAAATAAACCACTAAAGCTGTGCTAAACAAGATTATCTATGTGAAATATGACCTTGTTTTCAGCTTCGATTAAACAAAGAGTGACTGTAATAAAGAAGACAGCCTTGTGTTAGGGTTGGGCAAAATGGCCTATAAATAATATCACAATATTGTTAGGCTATATCATGATACACAATATATACCTCGATATTTTGAAATCTTCACACTCAAATGCTCAGTTTAATCCTCTGATGCATATGATCACATTAGTATAATGATTCTAGCCACATGAATCAAATATAAATGACAGTTTTGACCAGATGTCAATATTATATCAATAATATGACAATATGGTGGGGATGACTATTGGTGCTTTCACAAAATTTTACACTATGCAATAACTAAGTGGATAAAGGAAGTTATTACAAAAGCAAGAGGTGTTTGGTAAGTTCAGAAAATTACACCACTTTACTGAAATCCAGCTTTTAAACCAGGAAAAGACAACACTTACATCATATCACGATATTAGAATATCCAAATCCAAAGACGATATCTTGTCTCATATCACGATATTGTTATAATTTCAATATGTGGCCCAGCTCTGTCTTGTGTTGGGAATGCCCGCTTATCCACCAAACTTGCAGAACGTGACAATTGAAACTGAAGACCAAAATAAAATATTCTCTCCTTTACAGCAGCAAGAAAACAGAACTCACCGCAGAGCTTTTGCTCCTCTCAGACATTATATTACATTATTTACTAAGTGATGTACTGTATTTAGAGGACCACAATGCATTCAACACTTAACAAATGACCCTCAGTGTCAAGATACGATATTGGCTGCCAACATGGACGTCGCTTTGAGATGAGGATATATTAACATTTCATCATCATATCAGGTATAACTTCCCTCTCATCGTCTGTCTTATGGCCTCATGTTGTCTTTCTTGTTATGAGAAATAGGAGAAAACACACTGTCGCTTACTAAAGTTGTCATGATGAAGCCAAGTGCCATTGTTGCAAAGTGTTGCAGTAAAATTGTGACGCGCTTAAGTTTATTTAAATAAATTAAAAGCAACACGGACAAAATAGTAAAAAAAAAAAAAAAAAAAACACCCGTCTGAATGTGCGTATTTCACTTCTTTAACTGTCAGTTGAGTCAAAACAGGCTTCAGTTGAATCGATCTTCAGCAAATCTTCAGTGCACCTTTAAAGCTTGAATGCTTTTAATACAAATCTATCAGACAGGAGAGGAGAGGAGAGGAGAGCAGAGGAGAGGAAAGGAGAGGAGAGGAGAGGAGAGGAGAGGCCTCTCTGGCTCGCTGCTGAGCCAAGTGCACACACATGGAAGTTATTAGGTGTGGACTGCCAAGGAGTCTGGGCCACGGCGTAATTAGGGGACTAGATCACTTTAAACACAGCAGGGACATCCTCATCCAGTGAAAGTCAGGCAGAAAAGTTAAAAGACGTCAATGAAACAACAAAAGCTTGCTGGGGCGAATTTGTTCGAACTCACAGCAAGCTGGCGCGATCTGACGCGGCCCTCCACCGGTTAACTATACGGACACGTGACAGTGGTCTTTAACCATGGGATCCAGAGCAGGCAGCAACACGCAGAACCAGCCGGGGAGGCTCAGACACGGCAGGGAATACTAGCAGAGCAAGTCCAAACTGTAAAAGACAGACGTTGCAATGCTGGAAGACTGCTAATGATATATAAATGGCACTCAAGTTACTATAGGATCATATTTTGTCTGAGTGCAGAGTACTGGAAGGCAAACTGGGGGAGACAAGAGGGTTGAACAATTAGGACTGCAGACACAGAAAGAGAGGAAAAGAGGGGAAAAGACAGACGGGGCGTGCCCTCTTTCCAAATAGGATTATACAACAGAAGTCCACAGAGAGAGGACAGTCAGTAAAGTTTGGGCTGAAGACGAGGCCGGGCTGGCAGGGAGGCGTCAAGGAGAGCTGACCTTCTAACCAACACAGGATCAATCCCAAACCGGCCACAATAACATGCTATTTTCAATTTTACCTTTCTGCAAAATAACAAATATGTTGAAATGTCAGTGTTTCTGAAACAAAAATACGGTGCATATGAACATTTAGCCCATGTGGTGGAGCCTGCATCGACACCAAGTAAATGTTAACGTTTGCAAATGCACACTAGTTATTGTTAGCTCATTACTTTAGCCAGTTTTGTGTGAATGTGCTTATTAAAAATTAAATGGTAAAGACACGCCTCACACACAATAATAAATAACCAAATATGGCTCGACACAGGAAGGACGTGCAAAATGCTGAAGTTATGATCACTGTCTGTACTAGTTGAACTATAACAACTGAACAGAAGTTGAGAAATATCAATACAAGACATGATCATCTCAGAGGCTGGCGCAACACAGATGATGGATTCAGAGATTTCATACTTTCATACTAATTAAATTTTTATGTACCACGAAAAAAAAAAATTTAATTTCTATCAAATCCCAAGAAATGCCGTGTGGAACAGTCAAACTGACAGACATCCAAAAAACATCCACTTTTACCACATTCACTCGGATTTGGATTTGATGTCCACAACGGGCAAAATCTAACTTCTTGAGGGGGAGACGAGGGTTTCCAGCTCCAAACAAAACCAAACAACAGTTTCCTGACGAGGAGATGGTCTGCCTGACAGCTGCTGCACCAGCGAGGCTGAACCCGGAGGTCACCAAGGCCCTGCTGTAACTACTTGACTCCATGTTGCTTCCCACATAATGTTAACCTGATGATGCACGGGCAAATTTTAAATGCCCCGGGCGATGGGCAGTGTGTGTGAGTGATGGGCAGACGGGGCGATGGGCAATACGAGCTGAGACATCAGACGGTTGGAAATGGATGAAAAAAAAAGCACTCCTTCCATCATAGTCACTTTGGTCTTGTCTCTCCACTGCACTTTAAAAACATGTGCAGGCTTAAAGTAGTTAAACAATAAAGAAAAATCTGTTCTGCTGGCAGCCAGCAGCTAGTAGTTAGAGTTAATGGCTTAAAAAAGCTATTACTTTCTAGTTGTTACTATTTAATATCTTAATAACTTAACAAGTTGAAGTTATTATTGTAGTTCATACTGGATTAATAGATTAGAATCCATAAACTGTACTCATATTATCAAGTTATTGAAAATGAGCCTTTTTTGCCCATAAATCAATTTATATTGTTGGTTAAGGGCGGGTCACCTGACCAGTTTTCTTGCCCCTGATTGGCTGGTGTTGAAAGAGCTTGCTCTCTGATCACACTTGGCCACATTTCTATCAGCCAAACTGTTCTGAGAGAGAAAATATTTACAGCAGAATTTTTAATATTTGCTCATGTATCACCAGCTTCGCCCTTTGAAGCTGCACTTTCAATTAACGCCTGTAACATAATGAATGGGTTCCAAATTCAAATTAGGTGTCAAATGTCCGTGTCTGTCTTCACTAATCAATTTGTATGTTATTATCATATTGTAACTTTCCTCCTTCAAATATGCCTCCAAGCCATATTGGCAAGACTGACTGTAGGTGCAAATGATGCATGGACTAATGATTTCTGCAGATCTCCTACATGCATGGGTGTGTTCGTCCTTGTGTGTGTGTGTGTGTGTTTGTTCTCTGCTAGTGCTATTAAGTGGGGAGTGTGCTGTCTCCTGGAGCACTGCTGTGGTTAAGCTGACTGTTGAGCATTACATACTGCATAAGAGCACAAAGGTTTAAGGCTGAGATCATACCGAGGATTTTCTCTTCCACTGGATTCTTCCCTGAGAAGAATCAGCCCGGAGTTCATTAGCAGGATTTGTGACCTGCAGTCGCTCTCCGAGGCGGCCGCGCTCCGCTCCACCACACCTTTGTCTTTATGGATCTGAGACATTCCTGAGACTACAGCCGGTGTGTTATTAAAAATCAAACAAACATAAGTGTTATTTGGCGGTATGAATGAATGAATGCGAGGCACGAAACAGAGCTGGCTGGTTGTTCCTGCTCGGAGAAGGTGGGGGCGGGATCTGTGAATGTGGAGCTGTTATCGTGATCCCTTTTTCCACATGGCCAGGGCAAAGAAACAGTTTCTGGAAAATGTTAAGCACAATCCAGGATCCCATGCAAAGACCACTAATCCTGCACTGAAGGTATTTAAACCTTCGGTAACTATGTGATATAATAATTCGACGTATTTTTCCAATTTGAAAACAGACAAAACTGAACTACCGTTAACTAGAAAGGCCACGTTTTCACAAAAATATGGTTTCCATTAAGCTATGAGATCTTCCAAATTTGACTGTATTCCTCACTGCCGTTGCTTTGAACACAAATTTAATATTGAAAATTGGCTTGCATGTGTCTTCCAAGACAGCCAGGGAGCGTATAATTTTCCCATGCAGCATTCAAAGGAGCGAGCTGAGCGGAGGGCGAGGAGGGAAAGAGAAAGGAGAAGAAGAAATGAAAAAAACTGTCGCAAAACTCTTCTCGTCAGAGTGTTTCATGTGACAGAGCAGTGAGAGCTCCTTCTTCATAATGTCATGATTTACTCTGAGGCAGTGTGAAGAGAAAGACAGGACTTTCCACTGCACGAAATGGTAGAGGGGGAAAGGCTGAAATATCATTTGAAATATCACATATCAGGGAAAGTGAGAGAGAAAAGTTTAAAAAAAAAAGAGAGGCAGAGAAAGAGGAAAACTGTAAAATCCAGACTATAAAGAATAATGTGATGTTTCAGGAGGGCTTTTCCCCCCCAGATGCTTGTTTTTTTTTTGTTTTTTTTTACCTTAAGGGGAAAGAAATACATACATTCCTTCAGTGGTGCGTGTGCGGTTTGAGACTACACAGACACAAATGTAGGAAACAGAATATACTGGAAAAAGTAAAAACCACGTAGCATCCGTACAATCACCGTCTGGGATACACATTTTTATATTTTCACCAAATTAAAGGTGAAGCGACGGCTGTGGGGAAGATCTTGAGTAAGAGGAAGAGAGATTGTACGTCAGTGGGGCCTTCATGGCTAAATAAAGGATGAATAGAATAAACAGAAAAACATCCCTGACCATACATCTACTGTATGTAAGAAAGAAAGGAGACAGACGGGAGGGAGGGTGGGGGTTGCCCTCTGGGTGCCCTGTGGCCACCCACCCACCCGCCCACTCAGTCCTGTCTGTCTGGAGATGACGCACCGTCAGCCCCCTCCCACCACAGCGTCTCCTTCAGCCACAGCCGCACCCTCCCAGCTCAAATATTCCCAGCACAAAAACAACAAATTATAGCTCTTTAAACTGGAGTTCAAAAGCTCACCAGCTCACTGAAACCAAAAGGCTGAGCTACAGCAAACGCAACCTCTTCAGGAAATGTGACGGCGTTCGTCTGGAGCACCAATTTGAAGGAGGCCAGAAAATATCACCGATCCAGATTATTCAGCGGCTTGAGCACAATAATATTATGGCAAAATAACCCGCAGCAATTTATCCCACAGTCGGACTCCTGTTCGCTGGGAGCCCTGTGAGTCACTTTCACTAAGATTCAATGTCAGTAATAATTCACAGCCCGTCCTGAATCATCACACTTTAACATTTCCCTCTGGGCTAAAGAAGGTTATTTTAAAACTGTACTCCACTCACATGTTACCTCATCAAAAGTGTAATCCAATCCTGTAATATTACCCAGACTCAATGATATACTCTGACTGTACTTTGAGATTACAGTGCTTTGCTATAATTGAGGTATAAAGGAGCAAATCAGAAAAAAGAGACTTCAAAACCGCTTTTACTAACTTTCAGATTACTTTATTTGAGGTGTACAGGAGAAGAATAAAATCAGATTAGATTACCCAAACTGAGTAATGCTGGAAGATTATTTTGAAAGAAGCATTTTAAAAGAAAATGGTTTGGAAAATGTAAATTTTAACATAGAGAGAACATCTCATCAAGACTGCAATTAGTAATATAGTCCCCAAGAAACTCAATAATGTATCCTGATTACTTTTAGTTATTTTGGGATTACTTTGCCACAAGTATAGGAACAGTATAAAGGAGCAGAATACATCATATTGCATCAAATTTTAGTAAACAAAAATTGTAGTAACATGATTTGATTATTTGAGTACTTTTACTTTTACCCCCTCCCACACACACACATATATATATATATATATATATATACACACACACACACACACTTCTTGCACTGCCACTATTTAAAAAGCTTTCTAAGTTTCTAAGTAAATTTCTAAGTATTTCCAGAGGTGATCCGCTACCTTCTCATAACAGCTGTGCCTGTGATAACACATACACATTTGTGATACACATTTGCAGGTGACTTAGCTTAAGCTTTTCTTCGTATCTAGAATATATAACAGTGTTACACGTACACACTTGCTACCCAACCCTGTCCGCCACCAAAACGGAAAGGGAAAAGACAAAGCAACCCTGGATGACACAGAGAGTAAACACCACTGCCACTTGGGCCTCTGTTTAAAAGGGAACGGTGACAGCAGTGGAACGGCTATCATCTTGTGACGCGCTTCCCTTTACGATCGCTCGCGAAGCAGGAAACCGCGTCCCCCAAATACGCCTACGATCCGCTGGCACTGTGAGACCACATACCACACGGAGAGGGAGAGCGACGTATGAAGTGGGTCAGACTGCTGTAGTCTGAGCCAGTCTTTGGGGAGTAAATGACATAATCACTGCCTTTTGAAAACACCAACCTGACTATCCGTTCCTTACCCCGCGGCCCCCAAACCTCTGGGCTCCATCGGCCCCCGGGAACACTTGGCACAAAGTCCAGCGGCCCTGGGCTCAGCTATCCAAACAAAAAGTGTCTCCGTATGCCAGCGCCGGCAGCAAAGCCTTCATTGCTTGTTTCAGACAGTCAGAGACGCCTGCTTGTTAACCTTCGGGACGACGATGAGCGCTATTATCTTGAGAAGCTGTATCAGTCCTGATCTGAGTAAGAAGGTTCACAATTATCCCAAATCACACTCCTCATTGCACAATGTGAATTTCACATGTCATAAAACTATGTGGTGTGGTTTCCATAGCTCTTGGGTGGGCACGACTCCAGAGTTACCCTGTCACTCCCCTCTGGCAGAGATGTTTGTGGAAAGAGAGTCAGGGAGTCAGACAGGATCTTGGCACCGCTCCGCATGATGTCATATAATGAGTGCCTAAATGCCTCTGCTATAGGGACGTCTATAGCAGGCAGGCAGGCAGGCAGGCAGGTAGTGGAGCGCTGACACTGCTCCGCTGAGATTATGTCAGATACTGTACCTGCCCTGCGGGAGACCCGTGCAGCCCTAAGCACCGAGGCATGTGCGGCACTAATGACAGTGAGCTGCAGAGCCACGAGGGCCCTGCCTGATTCGGGCTGATGGCAGCGGCCCTGGCGGAGGCTGTGTTATTCTGTTTACCCTGGCTAATCGCTACAGCTACACAGGGTCCTGCGTGGTGCGGCTGCAGTTCTCTGGCGCTCGCATTCCTCTGCGCTGCTTTAAATAACTGCTCCGTTTCTCCCCCTCGCTAAGCAAATGGGAGGAGAGTGTTAAAGATGGCAGAGAAGCTTGTTTGTTTGAGCTGCGTTCAGTACACTGCTCGATTACCTCCACCCTTGCACACACACACACACACATACACATGGTGTCCCCTCGTGACGTTCCAAAAAAGATCTCTAATTGGTGCTTTGTTTTACCCTGGCACTTTTTTTCCAACCTCCATGGCAATATAGACTTAATTGCAGTTGGTGATGATATGAAAGAGCGTGATTCAATGAGAAACTCCTGCTGGGATCACTAAATAAACGTTAATATGCATCTGGGTACTATATAAACCCTAACAGATGTCTGCATATAGGATGTGAGTTTAACGAGAATGGCAGACCCCAAATAACCACATGTATTATTTTCCCTTCATACTGAGAAGCATAAATAGACAGCATCCATAAATGTTAAAACGCAGCCCTGAGGGGAAGTTGACAATATGGCTCCAAATACACACGCTCAATGCACGTTTCAGCAAAGGTGAGGCTGCAAAAAGCACGCACAGTTTATCATCTGCAAATGAACGTGTATTGCTTTCTCTTCTGTATGTGTGTGTATGTGTGTGTGTGTTTGAGTGTTTATGTGTGTTTGTGTTTGAGAGGGTGTGAGTATGGGAGCCATGCCCGGTTTCACCTCTGGGCGCAGTCCAACCTGTGGCAAAATCCGGAGTGCTGCAGGTTTTTGGTCGCCCGTGTCAGACCACCCTTCCCAAAGTCTGGCATAAGGGGAGGAAGAGCTTGTGGGGAAGGGCAGAGGGCTCTGAAAGGTAAAATAAACTAAACCTCCTAAATAAAGAGCAAGCAGCTCCAGCTCCGTCTTTGAGACTGACCACTCCTCATTTTCAGTCTCCCATGGACCTTTGACCTGTGCCAAGGGAAAACCAAAACAAACCACAATTACATACTCTGTCACTCACTACTGTCATGTTACTCACTAAATACAGAACCACATGGGATAGCCTGAAATAGCCATATCCCCTTCTCATGATACCCATCTGAGGGGCAGACACGCACAGAACAGGCTATGATAAGACTGTTTCCCCCCAACAACCTCAAGGACTGGGCTCACGGCGAGACGTTTACGGCTAAAATGCCACCAAATCAGTCATAAGTCAGTTTTTACTAGTCAAAACTCCACTTGAAAATGACATTTTGCCAGTAGAAATTCTAATTCAAGATATCTGCAATGCATTATTTACTGCTTATCACACTAAGTTTACATAAAGCAATGTTAATTACAAAAAACACCATTGTGACCTATATATTCTGTAAAAGTCAAAAATGTCACCACTGACTTGCACAGAATCTCATTCGCTCTTGTCTACAATTCAATAAAACGTCAATTAAAGATATCTCCATTTCAGTTTCTACTAGTGGAAAATGCAATCCCTGATATCGACCGCCATATTCTGTCTGGCTGTTATTCTACTTTTAGTTTATAAGTAATATCTAATCTGTTTAGTTAAACTTATTTCTAAAACTGACTATCTTCAGTCATATTTCAAAGATCCAAAAAGCTTTTTACAAGTAGTTGCAATTAAGAGATATCTTTTCTTACTATGTATTTTTGCTAGTCAAAATTCAAATATGGATGTGTGCACCTGAAATATTTACTCATCAAATCTTTAATTGGTCTTTTTTACTTGTCACATGTGAATTGTAGATTAAAGGCAACAAGATTCCATGTATGTCAATGGTATCATGAAACCAGTCACCGTGTGGACATGTAGACCTTAGATACTGCATTATACATATCTTGAATTAGAATTTTGACTAATAAAATGTTGTGTCAGGCATCTTCAACGGGATGTTTTCAGATGTTTGAATGGCGCATAAATTTGGTGTCATCTTAGGCTAAAACGTTGCACTACGCCAGGATCTTGGTTGCAGTTGTCCCAGATAAATCCAGCAGACCAGCCTGCACACCCGCAGCCCTACAATGAGAGGGGATGCTGCTGAGATGCAGAGGGAAGACGAGGCTTGCAGAGCTCTCTGGGAGCAGAGCAGCTGCTGTCAGTGAGGCTGATGGATGGGATGCCTCTGTGCTAGCAACGCCAGAATAAGCCAAGCCAGGCAAAGGCCAGATGCAGCGAACTGGAGGAACTGGAGGAACCAGAAGCAGCTGGCACTCAAAATTTCTATTTGCCACAGAAGATGTCAGCATGAACTTAACACTTGCTGCACAAACCGCATTCCAGTCAAAACAACCAATGTATCGACAATCATAGCGTTATTTTATCATTATCACAGCCACTTTATTTTGAAATGATGAGTTTTTTTGCCACCAGCTAAACAAAAAAATCTTTAAATGATGATATCATAGGCCTTTAACAATTGGACAGATGGGAAAACAGATCACTCTCACACATCCTCACACATGCACATGCGCGCGCGCACACACACACGCACACTCACACACAAACAAACATAAAACCACCCAGTCCTCAAGGGGCAGAGAAGGCTCTTCATTCACCTTGTACCACAGAGCTCTGCCTTGTGCTTTCAGCCCTTGCACTCTACCTCTCCCTGTCCTCAAACCCTGACTGCACACTTTGAAGTGTCCAGGATTAAAAATAATAATAACACTAATGTAGGTAGCGAGGCTTCATCTGGGAGGCATTGTTTCCTTTCCCAACCAGCGAGCGGAGAGAAGCGGAACATGGGGATCAGCGTGTAAAGGTGCACTCTAGGCTCTAAAAATATTTTGATTGAAAATCCAACTAACAACCCTTGTCACATGCCATTTCCTCTTTCCTCTCGCTCTCTAAGTGCTGCACTATGTAATACATCAGAAACGGCAAAAAAAAGGAGGGTGAAAGGGAAATTAAATGGCAGGGAACAGAAAAATGTGCGCCCGTTCTTTCAGTCCCGTTCTCGCTGTGCAGAACCTCACATAGGGTCGATGCACGCTCACTGCTCCCTATAGCTATCACACAGCTGAAGGAATGCTGTGCTTTTTTTTCCCCCCCCTCCGCCCCTGCTGAGCCCGATGACGAGTTACAGTGCCCTTCTCAGATACGAGGCAGAATCCAAGAATAGAGCGCATAGGTTAGAAACATCTCTTTTTTTCTCACTCTCTCTCTCTGCCCACCAACATGCAGGAGAGGCTTTCATCTTTCCACGCTGTCACGGTTTTTTAGGAAGTGTGCAGGTGAAATATAGAGATGGCATGTAGATTTTCACTCCATATCATTGGAAACACATGGCCGCAGATTTAACATATTTTGAATTCGGCGTAATGTGGTTCATGTGATGCAGGTAAAACATGCCAAGTAGGGCAGGAGCACACTGTCTCACCTGCCAAAGATAAAACTTCTCAAGCTGATGAGCAGCATGCATGACTGAAGCTCAGATAAGACATTTAAGATAAGCTCTGCCATAGCAATAATCCCTGTGGTGTTAAAGCTGCTCCAGTCTTTTACTAGTGAAAGTAGCAGTGCAATGCTGGAAAAATGTGCCAGTAAACATCCTGCAAATACAGTTTTACTCAGGTCCGATTGTAAACATATTAGCTGTACAATGAATTGCAGTGGTTCCCAACCCAGTCTTCAAGGATCCTCTGTCCTGCTGGTTTTTGTTCTAGCTCTACTTTTGCACATCTGAACCGATTAAGGCACCTTCATGCATGCCCTGTTCAGGTAGATCTGTTTCAGCCAATCAGCATGAGGCTCTTAAATGGTTCAGGTGTGAAGGAGCAGAGCTGAGAACTGCCCTGCAATCCAAATCGCATACTTCTACTTTTTACTTTTAGCATGTACTGCAGCTGCCCTTACAAAGTATGTAGTGTAGTATGCAGTATGCATGCGTATGCATACTATTGGGACACACTACAAAGGATTGTGGGTCAGAATGGCCAGAGAAGCACGCTGAAATGCATACTGTGAAATCTGTCCGGATGTAGTAGAACATCCTGGTACTCTTGGCATACTGCATCTGACATACTATGTATTGGGACATACTAATTCATTTTTGCCTACTAAATAGTATGGTAGTATGGGTATTGGAACGCAGGGCTGGTTTTGGAACCACTGATGTATTGAAAGAGTTGGTAAACTACAATATGTCATTTTCATCGTCATCATTGATTGGCTATGAGTGCAGCGATCCAATCAGAACACGACCTGTTTAGATTGCTCCCACCCCCGTTTGATTGACTCTCCAGCTTATCTTCCTCTAGGCTCAGCATGCCAGTTTCAGCTGTGCTTCTCTTGGATATAAATCTGAAATTTTACATTTTTTAGGATTATTTCACCAATCTAACGCTAAACAAGGGCTCACGTTAATAACATCTACTACTGCAAGCCTCCAAAGTGCAAGTTTAGAACGTGAACTCAATAGCGAGGTTAGGTAAGAAAACATTAGCTAACATATTGTTGCAGCACTAGTAGGACCGGTAGCTCTCGAGGGCCAAACAGTACGCCTATATTTATTGAGTACTGTTGACCCAAAGTGGTCATACTTCTGATCAAAATATTTGACATACATATTACGAAAGTCAAACATCAAAATATAAGTAGGTTGACAACCTCCGCCACCTGTCTTAGTTGAAAATATCTTTTTTCCACTTTTCCACTTTTGTGGTGCTGATAATGCAGGATGTTGCAGTGCATGTTGGGGTTTGTAGTGTCCACACTGTGGGCAAATGAAACTGGGTCAAATTAATAAAATATCACAAATCATCTTGTGGGCCCTAGACAATTGTGCAACGGGCCCGATCTGGTCCACGGGCCTTGAGTTTGGCGTATGTGGTCTAGACCCTGTTAAGACTTTGTGTTTTTACCCTATAAAGGGGACTAAAACTCACCCAGTCCTGCTGGAATGTATTACTGTAGAAAATACAGACCCTAAAACTTGACTTTAATTACACTTTTTACTCTGAGATCTTAGGAGATGATGAAGATACTACTCAAGAATAATACTAGATAACACTAAATAACAAAATCACCATTTTAAACTGGGTCTCCCGTCCCCGTAAGAATCAAAAGTGAAAGTTCTCCTTATGAAGAACGGCCTCTTTCAGTGTGTTAAATTCTTAAAGCATTAACCTCCGAGTGATATTTTAATGCTGTAGGTGGTCCAGGTGGTGCCACGTCAAGCTACTCCATATACTGCTGGGTAGTCTTGACTCTAACAAGGCATCAAATTTTATGAGCTTTTCTTCAGCTTTGCATGTAAAAGATTGTTCTGCAAAGTAACTAGTAGCTACACCTGTCAGATATTTGTAGTGGACAAATATTTCCTTTTGTAATGTAGTGGAGTGATTGTATGAAGTCACATAAAATGGAAATACCCAAGTAAAGTGCTCGTGCTCAAAAGTGACTGTGAATGGATATGAGTACAATATTACAGCCAAGCAGAAGCCTTTCTGATATATGAACTTATTAACCAGGA
Organism: Myripristis murdjan; assembly: GCF_902150065.1. Taxonomy (NCBI): domain Eukaryota; kingdom Metazoa; phylum Chordata; class Actinopteri; order Holocentriformes; family Holocentridae; genus Myripristis; species Myripristis murdjan. Next base: position 26,289,584 of record NC_043993.1, read on the forward strand.
CCAGGAGGCATTGCTCTGACAACATCATTGAGGTCCTCTGTCCCAGGGTGGGACAGCTACCAGGGGACAAACATACACACACACACCCACACACAGTGCTCTACAGTATCTGCTGTCTCATCCAGCCATGGGAGAGCTAATATAATTAAAATTACCTCCTCTTTTTATAAAAATCAGCAACCGCAGTTTATGTTGTGATTGTTTACATTCATTACTTGACTGAAATTAAGATTTGACTTAGACTTGAGCTCATATTTGTGAGTAATATTTGTTTATAAACAGCTTGTGCGTATAAATAAAGAAAGAAACACTCAGAGAGCTCAAAACAGAAAAAAGAGCATTGAATAATTGTCCAGCTTGGTGCTACACCCTATCCCTACGGCATCATTCCTATCACTTAAATTTCCATTTCAACTGATTTCTTGACCCTGCAAAGATGCCTTCAGAATTTGAAACCAGGTCTGTGTCTCCTTTAGTTTTGCAGTAATGGCAAAAAAGTGGTAATCATCCAGTCCCAGATTTGGAGCACCACCAAAATCTAATCAGCTGCTCCTTGGCCCAAAGCCCATCTGCCCACAAAAATACACAGAAATGCGTTTGTAAGCCTTTAAGATATATCGACAGGCAAATTATCTGACAGGGGCAACAACGTGGCCTCTTTGGCAGCAGTAATTAAGGCATGACTGTTTGTAAAAATGCTCTAATGATAGTAATAACATGCACTTCTAATCACCCTACTAAAACAATATATTGAAATCTATTTTTGCTCAGTCTGACATTCTGAAAATGTTTTGACAGAAAATAGTTTATGTTTTTTGTTTTTTTTTTTCCTGAGAAACAGCTCCGTCAGGTTTGCTCATTGTAGGCTTCAGCCTCAGAGCTGCTGACGTCACAGCCACGCAAATATGGAAAAGTCTTCATATTGTTGCTGCCCTGGGTGTTTTAACATGGACGAGAGAAATTTCCACTTGTCCGCACCACATTCCAGTCCACCTCCAACACAACAGCCTCCTCCTCTGCATCGCCTGCCAGACAAACCCAACCTGGGCAAAGGGCTTTTTTTTTTTTTTTTACATACAGCCTACCTCAGCCATGAGATCCCAGACACAGGTGACGGTGAGGTAGTTTGATTATCCAGACCAAATGTGAAGCACCATGAGGTATTCTTGGAATGTCAAACGCCTCTCTTGAAATATGTGACACAGGAGCTCCAAAATGTGACGTACCGCGAGGAAATCAGTGAAGAAAAGGGAGAGTTGGTGGCCCGCCAGCTTGCTGAGTCCAGAGCGGTCTACATGGAGCCGAGCAGGAAAAATACTGTCGTGGCATTACAACTACAGTTCACTCAGCCTTGATTACATTCACCCCACTTACTTCCACCTGCACATGTCAAAGAATACAAGCGCATGGGCTGCCAATATCTGAGCAGATGCCAGGAAACAGCCGTACATCAGTACTGTGTGTGATACAGCAGACATAACAACCATCTCAGCCCAGCAACCAGATGTAGTCTACAGCTTTCATATGATTCATACTCATTAACTTCCTTATTGACTTCCTTTATTGGGACCACAGTGCTAAAAATAAAAACCTACTGTGTGTAAAGGCATTGCCCTAAGAGTCATCAACACTGAGCTTCTCCTGAGCCCCACTCTCTCCTCACCTGCAGCTCCTTAGCAACATTTGATGTTAGAAAGACACTCATTCGGATTTGATCTAGCTCTCTGAAGCAAAAATAGAAAAAAAAAGATGGTTTGGGTGCCAATGTGGCAAATCTACAGGAGTATGAACCTGCTGACATCAAGGCGAGCAGAAGTGGATGCTACCCAAACTTTGTTAAACACGAACATGTTTCCTTAAAAGTTTTTGTGGTGTTATAGAAAGGGAAAGCTCCAAGGATGGACCATGGAAAGTTTCTCATGGTGTGCTTTACAGCGCAACAAAAGGTGTTTAATGTAGATAAAACAAGAGAGGGCAAATGTTTTGCCACATCATTAGTTAAAACATACTGCGCTCCCTCTAACACACACACACAGCTGCAGAACTATTTGAGAGTCTATGAATGAAAACTGCAGTGCTCCACTCTGGACATAAAAATAACAACTTCCTTTAAATCAAGAAAACTACCTAGGGCCAAGCTGCAGCAGGGCCATTATGGGCTAATTTGTAAAATTGGAATCCAAATTGAGGTTTGGGCTATACTTTATTTTAACAAAACCCCAAAGCATCCGCAAATAGTGTGCAAACAGTTAGGAAAAATGTTTTCTAACACCCTGTAACATAATGGTAAGCACATATAACGTTAAGTAATATTTATGAAGATGTGTTTGGCATACTCTGGCAGAAAGTGTTGGTTTAATTTTACTTTTATTCACTATTTATTAAAGGCTTCATCAAGGGAGAGGTGAGGTGAGGTTTGGGTTATATAGCAATATAGTTTTGACAACTTTAGGGAAACAGGGTGAAACAGAAAAGGCCCACTGAATGATAACTAATAAAGCAACAAGCACTTCTTGGCATAAATTGAGGAAATTATCTCCAATGGAACAACATCACCGTCCACAGCGATACAAGAGGAGCCGTCCATTGAGAGTCTCCTTCTCTGCCTATTGGTTTCATAATCATGGCCGGACTTCTTGGATCATTAATATTTTCCACTGCTCTGTCAGCATTAGCAGAGACACGGGGACAAGTGAGCTGTAGTGTGGCGTTGGGCTGATGCAGACTGCGAGGCTCCATGTCTCACCACAGCTGATCTGATACAGCACAGAAAGGCCCGAGTCATGCCAACCAGACATTGTGGAGAGCGGGCCGGAGCAGGGGAAAGTATACATCAGTAACGTGTATGCCTCCAGTTATTATGAGCCATGCCTCAGTAATGAAAGACTAACATATTCCAGGGTGAACCCACCTCAAATCATCTCAGACACTGGATGACAATAACTAACCCCTTGAACCCTGAGTTCTTCATAGTTAGGATTAAAAAAAAACATTTATTTCCATATTGAAACAACAATGGCACACCGTACTTCCTGGCCTACATCACATTGAGTGAAAAGTTCAACCCCAAGACGCCATTGTTTTACCTCTACATCAAATGGAAAATATCTGCATGTCTTGTGCATCATTCCTCTGTAAACTCAGCAGGGCATATGTGGCATCTTTGGAAACCTTGAGATCTCCACCAGAAGTTCTGCTTGTTAGAACAAAGCAGCATGGATGGGACCGAGTTGAAAAGGTTCATCCTAAACATCACAAACATCAAAGTGATGGAACCCAGGGCCTTAAAAAGACAGAAAAAGTATGAATGGGCGCTTTTATGGAGTTGTAAACCACTTTTGTTTACACTGGTGCTTGTGTGTCTTCAGATGATCATCTACCTTTTTAATTTTACACTAATTACGTTTAATAATGCTGTGGGGTGATTTTAAATGCAGCTATCCCCACAAGTATGGCATTTATGGCCCAATCAAACAGGCCTCCTCTTTTGTTATAAGGCTTGATGGCACAAAATACCATTAGACAAGAGGCCAGGGAGCAATATTACTTAATCGCAGCGGCCTAATTATATCCCAGTATAAATAAACACCATTGTTCAAGACTCCCACCGATCTCAGTGTCACTCACCAACCCTGAAGCCGGGTCCCGTGAGCGTGTCCGCCGCCTGGCCGTTCTCCCCGATGAGCGTGGTGTTGTTGCCTTGCTCGCAGGTATCCTGGCACTGTCCCTTCAGGCAGATCCTCTTGCAGATGAGGGGCGCGATGACCACTTTGAAGCGCTCCCGTGTGGAGGAGCGCTCCGTGCACCACGCCAGCCTGTGGACGCTCAGCCAGATGACAAGCAGATGGGAAATCAGAGAGGGCATCCTGGCATCCTTCACTGCCGTCCACGCAGAGCTGGGGGCATTCACGAAGCCAGATCACACGGGTTCAGCGGCTCCGGCCCGAAGCGCGTCGTTGACGGGGGTTTGCTCCGCTTGTGCCTCGGCCGAGTTTGATGTCTCATGCGGCGGAAAAGGGAGTAAACTCCAAAGCGAGTGCGTCCTCCCTCTTTTCCCCTCAAGGAAAAAAAGAAATCACTTCCCTCGCGTACATGAGTGATCCGTCTGGAAAAACCAAAATGTTGGGCATCTTTGAAACTTTTGTGCCAAGTTGCAGAGGTGAATAAAAGGGAGCAACGTGATTTCAAAGTTGCTGAACTCCTCTTCGCTTTCGTCGGTCTTCCTTCGCCCTGTTGCTCTGGAGAGTTGGAGAGTGCGTATGTGGGTTTGGGAAAGAAAGAAGGGAGGAGAGAGAGAGAGAGAGGGAGTGAGAGAGAGAGAGAGAGAGAGAGAGAGAGAGAGGGGAGAAGGGGTGAGTCAATCCTCTCTGGAGGAGCCTGGCTGCGGGCCAGCTAAGCAGTGCAGGAGCTAAGCTGAAAGTGATTTCCTTGTTGGTTATTTCTCCTAACACTCCCCCGTAGCCCCCATTCTGCAAACGATAAGAGCACAGCTGTGCGTGTCGCTCCGGAGAGAGAAAACACACATACACACATAATGTATGCCTGTATTACACCCCCCAGTGGTATTTGGTGAGCCCTTCAAATGTGTGAATGTACACGTGAGAGAATGCCAGAATACACTGTACTGGTACATAAAAAATGTAGCTCAACTGTGACCTCACATTACTTATAATAAGATAGTCACAAGATAACTGATCATTTATCTTCAGGTAACTCGCCTTAGCTTGATATTACTGACTAAAAAATATATTATTTAAAAATGCCAGCAAAGCAGGACAAAAGGATTTACAAGAGATACAACATAGAATGGGACATGTATACAGCAATAAAACAGCATAAAACAGGGGAAATGATAGAATAGAATAGAAAAACATTAAATAGAATAGAAAAAATACACACCAACCTAAAAAAAAAAAGTTATGAAGTATAAAGGTGAGTTGATGTAGGCTGCTATCCACTACACATCTTATTGTGATAGAAATAAAGGGAATACTTGTTGTTATAAAAGGAAAGTAATATCAAAAACAGTGTGTCTGACAGTATGCATCAGTGTAATATATTAGTTACAGAAGTTTGTGTTCTCTGTATTTTCACTCATTCTGTCCCCACACTTCATGCAAAACTAAATGAATAATTAGAAATTATAGACTATGACTCCAGTCCTGTTGTCATCATCATCATTTACAGCCATGACAAACTGTTACAATAATTTCATTTCCTTCCTTCTCAACATGGCTCAGTAATCAAAGACCCCCCCCCTCCAACACACACACACACACACACACACACACCCCACCCCCATAACTGCTACAGAGCATGTTTCCAGTTTTTGTAATCAGTGTGTGTGACCCAATAATCCTCAACCACATCTGGAGGAAACACAATTATCTACTGAATCTGATGCGCTGCCGTCCAGTGGCTGGAAGCCCAGAAAAGCAGCAGCCAAAGTCAACCTGATGATATTTGTCATTGTCTCTGTAATACCTTCGCACAAAAAGCAGATGTGCATGGTCCAGATTCAAAGACAGCACGCTGATTAATCGCAAATTGCAATGAAAAAAGTGAAGGTGAACCATTGTTAGGAGCTGTGGTGGGCCAGTCACTCTATAGGGTCACATGACTGGTCAGGGGGTGAAAGTGTGTGTGAGTGTATGTATATGACTGGGGGGGGGGGGGGGGGGGGGGGGGGGGGCAGAGAGGTTGAGTCACTTCCTCTCCAAAAAGTGAGAATGTTTACTTTCAGTCGCTAAGGAAATGACTGCATGGGCCTTAGGAGAGTTCACAGGCTGCTCTCACATTTCTCTTTAGCCTCTGCTACTCACCATTACAGTGACAATCACTGCCAAGACACACACACACACACACACACACACACACACACACACAGACACACAATTAAAGAGAGAAGATTAGTTGTAAATCACACACAATCCACCTTTAATCGTTATTCTATTTATTATTTATTTTGCATTGTTATTATGTGAAATTATTATTTACACACACGGTAGCTCATTCACAGGTTCACTGAAACCTGCAAGATCTCAGGACAATTTTATACATTAAGGGGAGTAAAAACAATGACTAAGAATTAATAGGCCATCATGAGAAGCATCAAAAAACACATGCTCACACAGAGAGGGAATATTGACAATTCTGTCTATCTGAGGGTGAAATGCAGTTTGCACAGAAAAGAGCGTGAGCGAGCTTACCACCATGCTTGTATTTGATTCAGATCATGTGTGAGGACATTTGTGTAACAGTCTAATGCTGAAATTAAAAACTTTCCTGCTTTCCTGGGATGAGGACAGGATTTCGGGACCCAGGCTAACCAAGACAGCTGGGCTCAAGGTAGGCAAGGACTGTGAACACCAAACTAACACCCACTGCTCTGCATATCAGTTTTCATTAAAAACTTAATTAAAAATTACATGAAATCCCTTTGGCAATATCTGGTTGCGGCTGATACACAGAGCAACTTCCATGCGATTAATTGCATGTTGTAAATTTTTAAATTTTGACTGTTGCTATGCCACCAAACCCATATGGAAACCCAGTTCTTCATTTTCATTCAATGGCACTCCAAAACAAATCAGTTTCACGGAAGAAAAAGCATGAAAAAGTTTCACTTGTGACCTCAGCCTCAGAGTGAAGCCTCAAAGATAGGAAGAATAGAGACATGCACACTAAATGCTTTTGTGTTGCTCAAGCGTTTTGGCTTTTATGTGGGATTTCTTTAACACTTTGTGGCTGTCATTAAAACGGCTGTGGCGTCCTCTCGGCTCTCTCAACACACTTAAACAAAACCACTGAGATGTCTCACCTTCCCGTCTTTGATGAATCAGGCTTTGTGTTGAATGTTCAAAGAGCTGCAGCTCAGGTGATACGTGCAAGGAAATGTTGTGTTCAAGTGACAGACAAGTGATGTAACTGTTTCAGTCTGAGGTCACGACTCCCATTCAAAGCCTCTCTCACTGCAAACACTTGAAATCATTCATAGTGACCGTTCCATTTGATCTAAGTGAAAGCAAAAGAAATCAATAAGCCTGCTTGAAATGCATATGTCAGTATGTGTCTGTCACAATGGGACTATGAACATAAATAGTTTGGGTTACCATAACTGTACAGCAATGTGGAGCATTGCTGTGATCGTGGGACAAATTAGTCTATATCAGGTGTGAAAACAATTTTATACAAGTTGAAATAACATCATACAGAGGTAAGAACAACATGCAGAGGAATATACTTCTATAGCAGATCTGACCAGCACAAAGGGGTCATAAAAGAAGATGGTTAACCTACAAAGATGCCATACTAGATTGGTTCTCCACAATATGATCCTTCAATTGTAAAGTCAAGCCACTATTACTACCGCCCACATCTATTGATTCCTCCTTTTAGCTTGCTGTGGTGTTGAAGAGCACGTTTCCTCACAGTTTAATGCATCACTCTACTCATCTCAGTCAGGTTGAATAGATGATTTTTCTTATAAGCTCGTGAGGCAACAGCATAAAAAAGATCAATGGCGTAGGCTACTGATAAGCTATTGGTCACGGTTATGTTTAAACATAACTATATATCTGTTGTATTAGTATCTCCTTGATTTGGGTGTCACTTCACTGAGTAAAAAAGCCGAACCAGGTTATTGTAAAGGGGTTATGATGTTTATACATAATGTCTTGTGCATTATAGTTCCAGGAGGATCATGCCATGAAACCAGGACACTGATGACTTTGCACACTGAATGCATTAAAGGGACATTTCAGCCAAATAATAATGTTTACTTAACATGCCCATGGCCACATATCCCAGAAATGTTAACGCTGGAGTTAACGCTGAAATGTTAACTGGAGTGACATGTGCTGGAGGGCATGTATTTAGATATTTTGCATGAAATTGCCTGCACAGCTAAGTGAAATGGTTATCATGGATGAAAACATCATGGTGTTGAGCATTACTGAGAGACACATCGGGGAATTGTTGAATATTGCATAGAGATTTAGATCAGATAAATCTTTAATGATCCCTGGGACAGTGGCCCTATAGGACAGTCTGGTAAAGAGCGATGTTTTAGGAATGAAACTAAATGTTAGATAAATCCACAAGCAAGCAAAAGTCTTTTGTAAGGATTGAACAGTTAAGATGTATTGTGAGTGAAAAGCCTTAGCCAAGTCCCCCCCCCCACCTTCCGGTAACATTAGTTAGGTTTTGTAATCATACCAAGGGTGACCTCAAATAGCAGTTTGCAAGTACACACACAACTTGTCATTACTCAGCATGGACTGAGGGAAGAGCAAGGTGTTATTTACGACTCGTCTGTGGGTGTGTACACGACAACTGTCAATTTAGGAAAGCTTGAGTAAGCGTGGAAAATCATTTCTAGAGTTGGTTATAATGGCCCTCCGCATTCCCTGCCATCACGCAAACAATGCAATGTGCATATTGATTAAAATAAAGATAAAATAAAGAGATTGGGCAAAACATCAAGGTCACACAAAGATAGCCCGAGGTTATGAGTTATTACTTATTCACTGTTATTCTCTCCCGACCCTACTTTGAAGTAAACCCACAACTTCAAATCAGTAAAGAACCACCAAAGCAGTACAAACAAAGGCCCTTTAATATAGTAACATTTAGGTAACAGTATGTATGAGATGGGAAACAAAATATTAAACACAGAAGCATAAAAAAAAATCATACATTTCACATTTTACACCAACTTCTCAGCCTGAAGGAAGTATGAGTATTTCAGTTCAACTCAACATGCAAAGGCCCCCAGGATGTGGTACAAAAAAACAACAAATATGATATCGGGGGTAAAGACGACCTTGGCAAAACATCTTCCAGGTTTACAGTGACAGATATTTAATACTCTGAATGTAATTTAAAAATGACTTACACTTGTAAATGTACATAGTATAATTACATGGTGGTCAACATAGTACTATACATGTTTATATGACACCAGAGGCCCAAAAGGCTGAGAGGCAGAGACGCTGAGTCGCGCTCTGCTGTTCATCCTGATGCGTCGATCGTGTCGCATCAGAGCTGCTCTGTGTGTGTTGTAACAGCGTGCTATCAGGAAGCAACTGGAATAGGATTAAATACAATATTTACATTATATAGTAGCATACTAATGGCTGCAAAGGACAGACTTGGGGGGGAAAAAAGTCTTTGAACATCGTTGCACACTAACTTTTCCACGTAAAGTTGAACCCTTATTTAACCAGGTAAGTCGACTAAAACTACATTATTTACAGTAACTGCTCGGAGGCGTAGGTGCAAGATGAGTAACAGATATACACATGCACGCACCCAAGTCTGTCAGCCGGTAATTGACAGTAACTGGTTGTTAAAAAAAAAAAAATAATAACAATCACAACAATGGAAGTCCAGAAAAGGAAAAGCTGTCTAGATATAGCAGACGGCATGGAAAATAAGGAATGCTGTCGGGTACAGATATGGTCCGTAAATGAAGGAGATGACAATCATACAGCAAATGCACTGTCTGTGGTGAATACTGAGGCCAATATATTTTCACCCTTCTCTAATCCTCCTTGAATAATAAATGAATGAATTAACAAATGTTCCCCCATCTCGAGCTAGTCTGCTTCAGCAGGCAATCTTTTACAATAATGGCCATCCATTCTCACTTGTTAACTGCTTGAAAAAGTAATCACCGGAAAAAATAACTCAAGCCTGACTGGACAACTTCACGTTTGTGCCGCTGGAGATGGCAGAGTGACATGGAGAGGCGAGACGAGACAGAGACAGAGGCAGAGGCACTACTGACTCCAGGACAGTACGGATCTATGTCTTTCACTCTGGCCAATTCAGCTTGCAAGCCAAGGCATTCCTACTCAGTCGTTCAAGAACTAATAACATTTACAATTTCAGTCCAAAGCTAATGTGTGCATGTAGGAAATGTCGTGTCCTGACACTAAACAGTTGGTCCTTGCTGAGCTGCAGCTGGGATCTGTCCAGCGCAAACAGTCTTGGAACAATCGACCACAGAGCCGCACCACTGAGTCACTTCGGGGTTGAGTGCTTTGCTCAAGGCACTTGCAGGGTATTTTTGAAGGTGGGGAGACAGCTTTTCATTCGCTTCCTCCGCTGATTTCCCCAGTCACCCCTGGGAAACTGGTGATTCTCTGTGCCAAGATCGCTTCTCTAACCTTCAAGCTACTGCCGCTGCTTATGGATATTTGATGAAAGAAGGGGAAAATACTATGTGCTGATACTTAAATAGAACATGAAACTGGTTGAACATTTGATATTTTAAAAGCTACTTGTACATCTAAGAATGTAAAACGTGACAGTGTGAAAACAGGCTACCCTGATAATTGAATAGCACTCCAAGGCTAGGGTTACACACAGCCTGACTCTTACTAGAAAGGATGGAACAGGACTTCCTTATCCACCATGTTTAGAAGCTATAGGAAGACCATTTTAATGTTCCACTTTTTAACTGGAGTATGCTCTACGGTACGAATGAGAACAGACAACAGTCCCTTAAACATAACCTACACACAGTCCACAACCGAGCTCTCATCCTCCTCTGCTCCCCACTCTCCAAACCTCATCTGAGGCGAGGGAGCGGCTGGGTGAAGGTTGTTAATGTCGTCCATGGCGTCTGGGTCTGTCTCGTCGCCAGCGCCCAATCCCATGTGGCCGCCTTCCTCCCGGTGCGTGCGGACATGCTTCCGCAGCGCCGCCGGCTCTTTAAAGCTGCGATTGCAGAAGGGGCAGCAGCAGGGCCGCTCTCCGGTGTGGATGAGCTGGTGGTGTTTGAGATGCTGCAGGCGGCTCAGGCGCTTCCCGCAGATGGCACACACGTAGGGTTTCTCCCCCGTGTGCGTGCGGCGGTGTTTGCGCAAACCGTCCAAATGGCGGAAACTGTTGCCGCACTCCGAGCAAGAGTACGGCTTCTCGCCCGTGTGAATGCGCAGGTGAGTCTTAAGGGCCCCTGACTCGCGGAAACGGCGGCCGCAGACACCGCAAGGGTAGGGCTTCTCCCCGGTGTGGATGCGGATGTGCTTCTTCAGGCTGGAGATCAGGCGGAAGGTCTTGCCGCACTCCAGGCAGTGGTGGGGGCGATCTCCAGACGGCTCCCCTACTGCGTCGGACACTGATGGCCCTGCAGAGTCATCCGCCCTGCCTGGTGAAACACTGTCTACCCTCCCGCCTCCAGAAGTCCTGGCCACTGCTTTCTGTCCATCGAGTCCATCCTGTGGCAAGTTACCAGAGCGCGGTCGCATGGGTCTCGGGTGGCGGAGAGGGTACGTAAAAGAACGCTGGGAACCCCCGTCCTCTCCAGCGACCTGAACGTAGCCGAGCTCACCAACATTATGGCCCGACTGCTCACCATCACCCACTCTGTTGTCACTCCGCAGCCCTGGCTCTTTCCTGTTGGCCTGACCTGAGCCTGAAGCCGGTCCCTGCTCCTCTTTAATCTCAAAGCGGGAGCCTCCACCGGGCCCCTGAGACTGCCGCTCATCTGAAGAGATCAAAGTATACAGAAATGGTCATTATGAGCACATGAAACTACAACACAGAGCCAAAGCCATGATTTATGTTTTTAATAGGGCTGGGATGATATGTTTATCTCACAATTCGATACCACCACAGTACTTGGGTGCCGATTTGATATGTATTGTGATTTTTAAGTAATGAGATTCTACAAGCACTGCAACTCGATACTGCAATTTCTAGCGTTTTGTTTTTTGAATTAGTTTGCATTTCTAAGGTTTCATGCGGCTCTGATTATCCTAAAGGTAACAGTGGGTCATTCTACACAGCGATGTCAAGTTTCAAAAAAATTGTCTCACAGGAATAAAATTAGGCTCATTGTATCATTGACAGTCTCAGCTTTTCAGTCAAACCCAATTTATGCAACTCCAAGACTGTTTAGGCCCCAGGATGCAGAAATACACCATTTTAGAGCATGCCACAATAACACATTTCTACTGCATGGCTTTTGACTCCAACTGCATGGAATTGGCATGAGGTGGGCATGTCTGCAAAGGGGAAACCTGCAAAACCCATTTACTTTAAATCGATTCAGTAATAATAATAATAAAAAAAAATCTATTAAAAAACAAAGTGCAACACTTAAGTGAATCGATTTCCCCTCACCCCTAGCTTTTAACCTGAATTTAAACAGGTCAGCCCCACTGAGACCTAAAACCTCTTTGCCAAGGACACCTGCAACGTGAGGCGTGCGTGTACAAATCCTTCCACAAGCGGCCAAACTAGGCCTGCTGTACATTCACCTGGTCTGCTGGAGTCGGAGCACATATGCGATGTGTTTGTTGCAAAGGAGTCAAGAGTGTGATTAGTCACGGAGCCATCTGGTTGGATTGAAAGTTGGCACATCTTATAGTCATCTCTTGGCTCAAAACCGTGGAGGGAGTCATCCACAGAGCCACCGAGGCCCAAGTCGACACCGGCTCCGTTCACACTGCGGGGGTTCTGGTGGTCCCGGTCCATGCCTGCGGTCATGGAGGTGATCGAGGACAGAGAGGGGGCAAACACAGACTGACTTATCGTCTGGGTGCCCGTGTAGGAGATCTGCAGCTGATCTATGAGTTTCTGAGCGCTACACAGGCACTCCTGCAGAGTCTTCAGCTCCCTCTCCGACACCTCCAGGCGCACTTTCAGCCTCTCGTTCTCCTGCTCCTTGTTCAGCAACTCCTGCTGCGTCTCGTTCAGCACAAGCACCACCTCGCCCAGGAGCGTGTCGACTGCGGCGGACATTGCAGTCTGAATGGTGGGGGCGAGGCGTGATTTCAGTGATGTTACAGTCATGTTGCCCTGGGAGGGAGCGTACCCGGTCTTGTCGACTTTCCGCTCGTAGCAGGACTCTGCCCCGGTCCTGTTGGGGATGTTGATGATACTTTGTTTACGGTTTCCGCTGTTCACCGAGCTGCCGCCACTCCCCGACGGAGAAGAGTCCATGCTACCAGCATAACCTGTCCTCCTGGATGTCATGGTATTATTGTGTTGAGCCTCAACTCGGTTAGCTCCCGTTAGCAGGCTGCGCTAACGCTTGACTGGTTATCTCGCCGCTAGCGATGCCAATTTCACCCGCACTGGTTTGTTTCCGTGTTTTTCTCACAGGGATGAATCAGAACAAAGGCTGAATTGTCCCCAGTCCCCTAAACCACATTAGCCGTGTAGCTAGCAGACGTCGCTGACAAAAACAATGTCAGTCAACTCTGAGATGCTAGCTGGCGAGTTGATCGTCGCTGGGCCTGGTTAGCTCACATGAGCCCGCTAGCTAAAAAAAAACAACTTAGCGCTGCCTGCGGGTGAAAAGCGTGTTTTTATGAATAGTTTGACTCTGCGGCATCAATGTGCTGATGCTCGTGAGCTGCCTGCATGGCGCACAGCAAGTCCATTAGTTACTGTTTAAATTTTGTTGATATCATGGCCCTTGTCCTACCGCTGCGGTTCTCCCATCTCCAGCTCCAGTCTGCACCGTACAGCGGGGCCTGAGTGCAGCTGCCTCCTGATTGGCTCCTGCAACGTCTCCGTCGCACAGAAATTGCGTCAGTGAAGCAGCTCTGCCAACACAGTGCGCACTGGCAGAATTTTCCCTCAACTGTGAATTGCAGGCAAAGTATGACACTGGTCTGTATTACACTCCTTTATAAACCATTTCTGCCCCGAGTCAGCTTAAAAATTATGTTCAAAGTTTTTCATAAGTCAAAGGCCTATGACTTTTTTTGTAGTTCAATTGTCACTCAAAACATAAAAAAGCAAAGATCAGCTAAATCATCTTTTTTGATGTGCATTTGTGTATTTCATAACGTTGTATGCTCAGGATCTACCTTGGCATGGCAGGGGACAATTTTCAGTCCTCTTGCTCCTATAATGTCACACCAGTTTTCCAGGAATGGAGATCAAATGAGGCTCTCCAGTCCAAATATCAGTGCAGAGTGAAAAATACATAAGCACAGAGTGGCAATGATGAAATTTGGAGTAAGGATAGAGAAGGATATCCCTATAATATAATAAATGCTGTGACTCTCTAAATAGAAGCCAGAATATTTATCTAGCCTGTCTTTAGTACAGAAAAAGTGAAAAGCAACATGAGACTCTAGCAATGTTAGAATATGATGTGTAAAACGTTAAAGGGATGGTTTGGATTTGCTGACACAAGCTGGTATGACTTTCTTTTCCCCAGCCTACACTGCTGTAACTGGATTATGTGACAGGCACCTGAGAAGAATGAAAAACCCAGGGTTGTTCTAGTGTTATGGAGACCCACGGCACCTGCTGGGCCCTGTAAGCAGCTGTTTCTGTCTCTTATTGGGTGTGCCCGCCTCTGCTTGAACCAGGCTCGTTTCTCAGCATGCATTAACTTTGAGAAATATGATGAATCAAGGTGCAAGCCTGGGAAACTGAAAAGCACTAAGTTTTGTGACTGCCTAGCAGTCAGACTTGAGGGTGAAATATGCCCGTTGGCGCCTGACGTGCAGCAGCCATTTGAGGAGAGATGCAGATGTTTCCTCTGGTAAAACTGCATTACCTGCACATCTGCAAGCTGTCTCAGTGTGGCTCAAATCAGCCAAGGCGGCTATGTTTTTACTGTGCATGCCAGAGAGCTGCAATCATCTCTGTTTGATTCAGTGGGTAAATGCAAACTATCAACAAAATATAGCCTCACATTGTTTGAGGTGTAATTAGAATGGACGTTTTATGTAAGTAAAATCGGTTTTTAAAAACTACAAATACTGGTTTTGTTCATTTAAAATTTTCAGGCCATTAATGCTTTTCAGTCAGGCTATAATTGAGCAGGCCAGCAGACCAAGGCTGCCCCCTAGTGTCTCTTCTTATCTTAGCACAGTAAAGAAATCAGTAAAAAGTCATGTTTGCAGTTTTTAGTCACAAAATAAAGCTGATTTTTTGAGTCTTATCTGCATCAGATCATTCGCACCTTCTTGATATACAGCAGCTCAGTGGTTTTCAAAGTGAGGGGGCCCCCAGAGGTCTTTGAAGGGCTTCTAGAGGCTCCTCAGCAAAATGAGCAATATCTTTATTTCCTTACAATTTAATTCTCTAGAAATGGTTAAAGCACAAACCAATGCATGAGTTATTATCTGAACATTATGTTTTAATCCAACCACTTTGAATCTAGTCATCAGTGTACATATTTGGCATCAGACCAATTTAATACTCAACCAAAAACAAGATATCTTTTCATATCGGGACTTGAGAGTCCAGATCATGAAAAAGTTTGAAAACCCCAGCAACAGCTGACTTTCAAACTTTAAACAAAGCCACCTAACATTACTCTAGCCAGCAATAATGATAAAACACAATTTTCAAAGCAACATACATCACAAATCATGTCAAAATAAATCACAACAATATGCATGTGCGTGAACTGCACATGTTGGCTACATTAAAAAGAAGAAAACAGCTATGATATTTTTATTTGTATAGTCATTACCACATTTGGATAATTTGCACCACTGATCTAATGATAATACTTTAACTATAGTATTCTTTTGGACTGGCTTTATTTCAAGTAAAAAAAAAAAAGAAAATGCTTATGGAAGATATTTTGAAAGACAGGAGGCTCTTATGTTTTTCCCCATGACACACACACACACACACACACACACACAGCAGTTGGGGAAAATCTTACGTGGTCCAGGGTGGAGTTACATAACAAACTCACGTAATAATTGCCATCTGCTAGGGTGACATCCAGAATTTCCACAGAAATATTTGTAATGCAGTGACTCCCTCTTCCCTCTCTCTCTGTCCCTCACTCACTCACGCACACACACACACACATAGCGGCTGAGATAAGCGGCCCAGATAACCTAAACAGGAGGAAGACTCCCTCCCTCTGCACTGTCTGGTTCACCTGCCATCACGTCTTTATGAGGATTAACACAGTAATCAAGTCTTCTGTGTCCTAATTACTAGAGTTTTGGTGAGCAAGCTCCCATTAGGCCTGTTGTGGGTAAACTCTTTAAACATCTCACACACCACAGGAGCTGCACAGGAACGGTGCCATGAATATCAAACATGTTCAAAAAAAAAAAAAAAAAAA
Organism: Myripristis murdjan; assembly: GCF_902150065.1. Taxonomy (NCBI): domain Eukaryota; kingdom Metazoa; phylum Chordata; class Actinopteri; order Holocentriformes; family Holocentridae; genus Myripristis; species Myripristis murdjan. The sequence goes on from NC_043993.1 coordinate 26,305,650, forward strand.
AAAAAGTAAGAATCCCAGTGGCTTTGGGAATGATTAGATTGAGTTGTTGACCTGCCAAGCAAGCTCCTCGATCACGCCTCCAACTTGAGGAATTCATCCTCATCTCAGGAATTTGCCTGGTATGTAAAATCTGGTTAAATAAATTGCATACTGACCCAAGTTTCATCAGTCATAGCTTTCGCTTGGGATTTATGTCTCCGCAGACCACTGAACAGCTCGATGAAATGCTTTGGTTTATAGCCAAATTGTGGTTGTCTTTGATTACAGGGAGCTTTATTTTTTTTAGTGATGCTGCTCAAATCAAAGGTGTCATCGGTCCACTCTACATTTGCCGTGTTGTTGCATGTGAATCAGTCCCTGCACAAGTCCAGTCAGGTTCGTTTCCGGTGTTTGGTCAGCTCCTGCACACCGGTGTACATCCCTTAAGATTTGGCAAGATAAGTTTGGCAGCCCAGTCATACAGTTATTTAGGTGAGAGGTTAGGTTGGGAAAGAAGATGTTAACAGTCACTCACCCTGTCACGGATGAGAAATTGCTATGAATAAAAGAACACCAAGGAAAAAAAAACACTCCTTGTCATTAGTTTTCACCCCTAAAAGGGCAAACCAGCCCTCATTAACAAGTGAGACATGCTCTGAGGAGTCTGTATACAGCAAAGGAATGCAATAGGAGTTAAATGGTTTGCCTCACTGGAAGTTACCTCCTCAAATGCGGGCATGGTGAGGTAAGTAATGGTAAATGCACACACGCACACTCATACAAACACTCATCACTGAACCGCAGAGAAACCGGGAGGAGGAAGGTGGAGTTGGGGGTGGCGGGGTGGGGGGTGGTAAGGGAATGAGAGAGAGAGGAATTGGGGGAGGGCAGAAAGAAGGAGGTGATTGTTGGGGAGTCAGGAAAAAAACATATAAAGCGGGACAGACCAAGAGAGGGAACAAGTGGAAGAAAAGCAGACAGCCAGAGAGAGGACATCCACTTTTTTATAAAGAGAGAAGCAACAGGTGAGTTCTTATTTTTCAATATTTTGTACCTTTATTCACTCTGCACGAGTGAATCGGGTTGAACTGTGAAGGGAAAAATGATAGAACAAAGTCAGTCACTATTCATCTGCCGTTGTGGTTAAACATTAACATAAGAGATTTGAATGGGCACTATTTGTGCTACATTGTTATCAAGTTTTTTTCTCTGTGCATTTTTAGCCTGGAACATATTTCAGGTGTTTTTGTATGGGTTCCTGTTAAAATCGCACTGGCAGCTTTCCTGTAACTGGATCCAGCTGACAGGGCTGCGTTGTGTTGGGCTGGGGTGTGCAGCCATTCAGACCTCTTGTGCAATCCAGTCTGGAATGCTGATTTATACTGAAGGACCTCCAAAGCTTAACAAATGAGGATTACTGTGGCTGCAGTGTATACAGTGTTGGACAAAACTTTTTTTATTGGCGATAAAACATTAATAAACTTGCTGAGGGATAACCATTTCCAACGGATGCAACATCCAGATTTTTGCCATTCAGCCACTCGAGTGAATTGAGTGTGCTATTGTTCTGAAACAGTCAAAGTTTTGTGTTGACGTTCGCAAGTTTTTGAATTTTCCAACAGACGCTGGGCTTGTCCTGCAGCTGTTTGCTCCATTACACAGTTCTTCCCACTGCACTCACAATCTCAGCAAGACACAGCATCTGAGGGGAAACGTTATATAGTCTCAGGCTATTTCATGCAAGGCACAAAAAGAAACACTGACTTTCTGAATGTATGCACAGCCAGAGACCCAAGAGGGTAATCTCATAAAGCTGAACTGTTTTCAGTGCTATACAAAAACATATTTTCCAGTGCACTGATGGAATTTTACTTTCTATGATCTCCAGATGCCATAATGACTGCCAACAGGGACCTTCCTCTTCCCCTGGTGATCATTACCCTGGTCGTCCTCCGAGGCTCTGCTGCCTCCACTACAACATCACAAGACTTGGGAATGAACTCCATGCAGCCTCTGGAACCACGTGGCTCAGCAGCTGAATCCTCGGATCTTCCTCCAGATGACTATTATGACTATTTGGAGACCACCACGCTACACATGTCACACGAGCCAGTCACCGCGGTTGGCACAAACCGCAAACTGTGCGAGTACAACACCTGTCAGGAGATGCAGACGCCCTGCGCCGTGCTGGCGGCCTCCACCGGCTGCCTCTGTCCCGGCGTCAGCTTGGACCCCGTGGCCCCAGAGGCTCCTTTCCTCAAGAAAGTGTCCTGGGAGGGGTCACAGGTGGTGGTTCGGTGGTGTGCACCTCATTCGAATGTAACATCTTACAGAGTGACAGTAGGGGGAAAGGACCGGCATGAGTTTGGGGAGAACAAGAGGAGCGGCCCTGTGGGCGCCATAGACCACGCCACACAGGTTTGTGTGGTGGCAGTGAACAGTGCTGGGGTCAGCAAACCATCCTGCATGATGTACCAACCTACAGACAACAGTGTGTCTCTTAAAGCAGGACTCATCGGAGGAGCTCTGGGCTTTCTCCTGCTCTTCTCACTAGCCGTGTTGCTCTGGAGGCACAGGAAGCGAAGGAAATCAGAAGCCAGGATCTCCACACAGGACACAGCCGAGACGCAACAAATGGAAAACAGAGGAGGAGCGGACACCGTGTGACGTAACACGCTCCCACCTGTGACTTCACAGCTGCATTATGACGCTCTTGAGGGCAAGGTGAACTTTCTTTAGAAGAGAGACACGCACATTATTCACAGAGAAGCCGTGAGCCACGCTATAAGATCTGAGATCTTCCGGACGAGGAGGCTTTCTGAAAATACAGGACGAGGAGGGACATAAACGCGTCTGACTCAGTAAAGTTCAATGCCAAGTTCCTCTTGATGATTTAACCTACACAGTTGAGGCCTAAGCTATACAGCTTCAGCACAGCAGTTTGAGGCACTTCAGGGTGAATCAACAAAGTGTAGGAAATGCTGCAGTCGTTTAGTCACTTCAAACAGGAATCCGTCATGAGCTGTGTAGGCCATATGATATATACAAAAATGGCTAAAAATACAGAAATGGATAAAAATCAGATGTACCTGTTAATGCAATGTAGGATTATTTTTTTCAACTCTAATAAAATAATGAAATGATGAGCATATTGAAATGTATAATATTGTGGAATACTATGAAAAGTATGATGGGCAAGTGACAGACATACCATTTGAGTATGGTTTTGAAAGACATGAAGTGGAGGATGCTGTTCTGTATTTACACATGTGGTATTTATGATCCTAGATTTAGATCCTGTATGTATTAAAAGTGTTATTCGTGGACCATGTTCTCCAACATAGTGAACAGAGAAACAGACAAAAACTTTGAAACATTGGCATGAGTGTTGACAGTTCTTGCTATTTGGATGTCTATGTAGGCCTATGTCATTTTGCAAAAACAAAAGTAGGACTGTTTGTGCTAAAGGGAAACACTAGATGAGAGGGTATCCACCCATATGACAAAATATCCAGTAATTTAACATGTTTTCATGCTGGGTGTGAGCTCTTCAGCTATTTTACTATGAAAAAATGTATCATATAATAGGCTTTTTTAATGGATCTGTTTTTTATAAGTCTTAGCATCTCAGTCCCTCTGAGACTCCCAGTTATCGAGCAGTGGACTGCACACGGCTTCAGGCTTTTTTTTTTTTTTTTGCCATCTTTATCGTCACTTCATGACAAGAGGGGATTTCCAATATTTAAATCCTCCTCCAATTTATCCCATGTCAAAGCTTCTGTCTTCATTGCTCGCAGCCATGATATAATTCCTTTTTGCTTTGGCTACCATGGGGCCGCTCCGCTGCTCCCGGCTCATTACTCATTCCAAGTGCATCACACAGAGCTGCAAAAAAAAAAAAAAAAAAAACAGATACAAGCCATTCAGCATCTGAAATATGCACACACAATAGACAATAGCTGGAATGGCCTCAAGATGTTGCTTTTGCTCATTTGTAGCAGCTGACACATCTTGAGTCTGGACACAGTCAAAGTAAAACGAGAGGGAAATCCTGACAGCATGCCATTTGGCAAAATGCAGCTGGTCAGTAACAGGCTGTGGCAGAGGGGCTTCCTCCTTGGTATACAAAACAAAAACGACAAGAAAAAGGCCCCTCAGCCCCTCAGCGTGGTTTCGACACTGTCATATTGTGGCAGTCTGTTTTACATTACATCCAGAGTGAGCATGCAGAGCTCCTAAATAAGATGAGATAAAACTTTAATGATCCCCTGTGGGGAAGTTAGGCTGTTGCAGCAGCAGATAGTAACAGCAAACGGGGGGTGGGGTGCAGAATAGAAATAAGAAAACAGCAATTGGGAATTATTTTTTATTATTATTAACATACACAGCCTGCACCTTCAACGCTAAAAACTGTTGTGGAGAAATACATCACTGAAAATATAAATAGAATACACTAATTCAGCACTGTGCACAATAGCAGTAGGAGCAGCTGAACATAATGAGAAAAAACAACAACAAAATAAACAACACAAATAAAGCATGATACAGTTTGTATTCAGCATGACATAAAAATATAATGAAAAATAATAATTAGAAATTAATAAGAATAAGAATAACAATCTGTTAATTTATTATGTTTGCAACGTATTAGCATGTATGCAGGATGTGCTGAGATTGAGAACCACAGATGCTGGGAAACCTTCATTTGGGTGTAAATAACACTGAAATGTCAGGGTCATTCAGGCCAGTTGCAGTTCTGTGGTAATTTCTGTGTAAACAAATGAAATATTATAGAGCTGCTTTAGAGAGTCGCTCTAAATGCTGGATGCAGACCTGCTCTATTCTGTTGCAGATCTAGACTGGGCCGCGGCCTAGCAGCTCACTGATACCTCCCTACATGCATCGACTTCTGTAGGTTTTCTCTGTTGCTGTTTTCAGGTGGTCCTGGTAAATGATACAAGAACATTATCTGTAATTATAGATGAACACAAATATGTTGAAATGTAATGCATGTATGATGCATTTTTTAAATAAAGAGAACACTTTTACAAGGCGGTGACAGCTGAATGTTCATGAACAGATTCATATTAACACCTGCTTACATAACTTTACAAAATGTTTAGTAACTAAGCTGTTATCAATCAGGTCATGCAGCCAAAATAAACTATAAGGGCTGCCCCCACCCTCTGGAACTCCCTACCCCTTGAGATACGAAACGCCCCGACCCTGGACATTTTCAAATCAGCCCTTAAGACACACCTTTTCACCCTAGCATTCCCCCACTAACCAGCCTGTGTGTGTGTGCCCTCTTCCCTACCCCATTTATTGCCCTCTCCTACCCCGACCTTGTAAAGTGACCTTGGGTTTTAGAAAGCCGCAATATAAAACTCAGCTATTATTATTATTATTATTATTAAGGCTCTGTATTCTTTGATGATACTACTACTACTACTACTACTACTACTACTACTACTAATAATAATAATAATAATAATGATAAACTTTATTTTATAGCACCTTTCATACAAGAAATGCTGCTCAAAGAGCTTTACAAAAGAGAAATTGAGTGCTTCACATGTAACTAGATATAGAATAAACATAAACACAGGAATAAAATTCCATAAGTAATGATAAGAACAAAGAACCTGGAAATTAAAAGTCAATATTGAACAGTTAAATGACTTGATGACTCCATTCACAGATGTCATTCTTCTCAGTTCAGATAGATAGATAGATAGATAGATAGATAGATAGATAGATAGATAGATAGATAGATAGATAGATAGATAGGTATACTTTATTGATCCCAAACTGGGAAATTCCCAACATGCCATCAAATGTTCACTGTTCACATTGTCTCACCTTCTAAAGGCTCTCTGGGCCAGAAAAAAAGTTACTTAAAGATTAAATTTGTTGTTATAAATTAGTTGTTGTAGCTATTTCTGTTAAAACTCAGATGCTTTTAGGGCACAAGGAACAAGGTGGAAAAAGTCCTAATGGATACAAGCGTTCCACATACAACAGGAGAGATTAAAACTCACAGACACTAACTGTGATATAGAGAGGACACTGGGTACACAGTGTGTGTTCGTGTCCTGTGGTTTGGTTTTCCAGACTGTTGCATGAATTCTTACCTCATATTACAGAGTTTTGTGTGGGCCGGGACTGGACTCTCTGCTCTGTGCTGCTAATTCTAGTTTCCTCAGACATTCTCAGTGTAAACATCCCACATTTTTGCAACCACAGACAGCACCTTCCAGTCAGGCAGAGTGCGCCTGGCGTCTCCAAGCCGTTTTTGTTTTTATGTCGTTTACAAAGGATGAGAGGCATAGACTGAGTGTCTTCAAAATCTGCCGGTCATCTTCTACTTTTATGAAGCCTCCTTTATTTTCAACATGAAGCGGCGAAATGAACAAACAGAACAGAACAGATAACAGTCCTCTCAGTCAGGATTTATTAATCTTAGATACAGTGCTGCTTGGAGTGGCAGACTGTGTGTGTGTGTGTGTGTGTGTGTGTGTGTGTGTGTGTGTGTGTGTGTGTGTGTGTGTGTGTGTGACTGCGGGCTTGTTTCGCTATCGGTCAGCAGGGCCGTGTGGCGACAGGACACTTCTCACTCAGGACGAGTCATGTTGAGTCACCACATCTCCTCTGGAATCTCAGCCACTCATCAAATGACTCTAACTCACGTCACGACCGGGCTGTAACAGTGACTCAGCAATTTTTCAGGCCTTGGGGTTTCACAGTGAAATAGCTTGTGTCTGCCACTGCTTGCCGCCAGATCCAATGAGTTTTGTGAGATGCTGTTAGGGTAAGTGTGGGCTTTGCAAATGCCTTTGGATTTGTTTGGCTGTATTTGTTATGTTCATATTTCTTGAAGAGCTTGGATTTTGCCATACTTTATGGTTGATGGTCATTAAGTCTCCATCACTCAATTCTACTAATTATTAAAACTACAAAAGTACAAAAAAAAGAAAAAAAAGATTCGACAGTCCACACAGCAGGCGTCATATTTTAAAAGGGTAATCAACCTTGGTATTGACCTCTATTGATGAGAAAAAGCAATAGTCAATTACACGAGAGATCCTACAAAAACGACCACTGAATTCAAATATCACAATGCAAAATGCTGTAATAATGCTGCTGTTGAAACATATGCTGTTCCATGGACTATTACCTACACACCCACTTGTAGAAATAATAACAGGTTTTAATCATGGCAGGGGCTTTGTGTCAAATTTCTATTAAAACTTCAACAACTGAGCTGTTCAGTAGGCACTGTGCCTATATGGAACATATAGGCCTTAAAAGAGAACAGAACATAGATTGGAAGAGAGTCTAGAATAATATTCCACCCACTCCATGTAATTATAGCTATCAACTGCTAAATTCTGAAGTTATGCATAGGTTTAATTTGTCTCCATGAAAACGCTGCCAACTCAGATTGACCCCAAGCCCTGTGTGTTTATGTTCACATAATGAGACTGGAACCTGCATGATGGAGGAATGTCGAGGAGTTAATACATTTTAGATTCAAGTACAAAGAGCTGTATCAGATACACTACATGGATAAAAGTATTGGGCGACACCTCTTAATCACTGAATTCAGGTGTTTCATTCTGTCCCATTGCCACAGGTGTATAAAATCAAGCAGCTAGCCATGCAGACTGCCTTTACAATCATTTGTGGAAGAATGGCTCGTTCTAAAGCTCACTGCATTCGAGCATGGTGCTGTAACAGTAATGTAATAGGAAGTCAGTTGGTGAAATTTCTTCCCTCCTTGATATTCCACCATCAACGGTGAGTGGTATTATTGCAAAGTGGAAGTTACAGAGTGGTTACAGAGCGGTGTCGCCGAGCGCTGAGGCTCATTGCATAAAAGTGGCCGACGCTCTGCTGACTCAATGACTGCAGAGCTCCAAACGTCCACTGGCATTAACAGTGGACGTTAAAACTGTGAGCCGGGAGCTTCATGACATGGGTTTACATGGCCAAGCAGCTGCATGCAAGCCTTACGTCACCAATCACAATGCGAAGCGTCAGATGGAGCGATGTAAAGCACGCCACCACTGGACTCTGGAGTGGTGGAAACGTGATCTGTGGAGCAACGAATCACGCTTCTCTATCTGGTGGTCTGATGGGCGAGTGTGGGTTTGGTGAATGCCAGGAGAACATTACCTGCCTGACTGCATTGTGCCAACCTTAAAGTTTGGTGGAGGAGGGATAATGCTATGGGTTTGTTTTTCTGGGGTCGGCCTCGGCCCCTTAGTTCCACTGAGGGGAAATGTTAATGCTTCAGCTCACCAAGACATTTTGGACATAAAAGCTTCTGTGGGTGTAATGTGCTGGTAGCCCAATACTTTTGTCCATATAGTGTATATTGAATGTAACTATACCCTGCCTTCCAAATATTATTTTACTGAATGACCGTTCTTCTCCTGTTTTATCAACCCATCACAAAAAGACATTGTTTTGTGGAATAACTGAAGTAAAACCTTATGTAATAATGAGATGAAAATATCCACATGATCTAAATTTACATCTCCTTTTTTTAAGTTATCAATAGGAAGAGTACGAGGTATGAAGGCTGAGACAGCAGGAGCTCTTTCTCTAGTGATGGAAGAAGTGAAATCACAATTATAGCCACTTTGAAGATTGTGTAACTACATCGTGTAGAGACTATGGATCCGTTGCTGCAGTAGAAACAAGGCATGCCAGGGTTATATCGGAGTAGCTGACTTGTCCATACAGGTGAACTCGTAGATTTAACCAAATGATATCTGAGGGAGAAGAGAAGGAAGGAAATGAGAGGGAAGAAGAAAGGAGAAAAAAGGGAATACAAACGGAGAGGGGAAATAATAACTGTATAAAGATTTAATTATATTTGTATCGTTTAAAAGAAATCAGGTCACTGGGGAAGGGTGGGGGACGGGTCAAAAGGTGGATGGGGGAAAGTTATAATCTGTATCATAGAGGGTTTAAATGGAGGCTGGAAAATTATGTATAATTGACTGCAATTGATTTTTTTTTTTTTTTTTTTTTAAAGTTTGGCTAGGCCATAACACACTAATGTGCACATGTTGACTTCTGGGTACACATTCCTTTCATGTATTAATCACATCATTTATGTTGGTATTTCATTCCATCTCTTTATGTGAATGCAAATGGTTGTACATTTCTGTGATTACCTCAGTTAATAGATGTGGTTATGTTATGCAGTGTCAACACAATATTTCAATTAGATTTTTTTTTTAATGTAAAAAATGTCTCCTTCATAATGAAAGCAAAATGGGAAATAAGAAAAATTAGTAAGAATTTCATCACAAAAAAAAATTACTCATTTGCAACACACCACTGGATCACCTTCCTCCATCGCTGAGGGTCACCGAGGACACGAGATTGGTCAGAAAGTGAGTATTGAAAACCAGAAGTGTCTGCACTTGGTCAAATATGTATTGGCTGAGTCACCGACTCTATCAACCCCTCGCACACATACCACAGTCCGTTTTGTACTTTGGGACGGTGAAAACCTTACTCATGCATCTTACAGTCATCTGTACACTGCCTTCATGCACAGGGAGGAGAAGCCACCGTGCTGCCCTCTGCTGGCCGCTCTGCACCGTGTGAGAAAAGCCTTGACTTCACCAAGGGAGCTGAGAAAATGAAATTACACTGCAGAGTGCATGGAACAAGAAATTATTTTGATCATTTCATTTCATATCATTTCCAGATAAAAACTTACTTTACTGAGTTTAAGTTCATGCAAGTCACTAGAAAAAGCTGAAGTAAATGTCATTGTAGCCAATATAGCCTATTATTTATATTGTGTAATGTACCATCATCATCATCATATCATCATAATACACTGATATCTATTACAAAGCGATTGTGACCTTCATGCAGCTTAATACTAGTGAGAAATCAGCTTGAATGAGTTTATTTTTTTGTTTGTCTGTTTGTGTATTTTTTTTAATTAATTTAATCTTTATTCAACCAGTAAAAACATTAATTACTTTTATCATGTTTTTTTTTTTTTTTTTTTTAAATATATTTTATTTATGTATTTTTACAGTAAATCAGCAGTCACTTTTTTTTCCTCTTGCTGTCTTCCTTTTGGGGTTACTTTTCATGGAGATTTATGGTAATCTCAACAGTCACACACACACACACACACACACACACACACACGTGACAGGAGGGCCATTCACCGGCGATCAATATAAACTCTTCATTCCTCCATACACCCAGGGTTAATAAATCTGAACACAAACACCTTTTCTGATTCAAATGTGAGCAGGCCGACCCTCTTTCTGTATTCTGGGTGTTTTGCAGACAATAGAGCCAATATAAAAGAAATGGATGAATGAGCAAGTGCCAATCAATATATTCATGAAATCCTCAGCAAATGAGCTAGGTGTGATACAACAGCATACACAGCATTTACAAGAGGACACAGGGGCAAACACTCGCCTGAAGCGCAGCCTTCTGCGGCGGAAGCTCCAGGATTGAGTGGGTGTTTGTAGAAACCGATCTCTCAGGCATTTCATCCTGCTTTTTTTTTTTCTTTTTCTCTTTTTCTCTCTCTGTCACGGCTCAGGCTGTCTGTCATTCTTGGCTCCAAACCACAAGCCTGTAAATGGAAGATTGCTTGTAAGTGTAAACCTGAGTAAACGTCACTGCAGCCTGCAAAATGATCACTTTTTATGTAACACAACAGGACCGACAGTATTTTTTCCTTCTTTGGGCATCATCAAACATAATAAGTGCAATTTGTATCATCATCCAAACCTTTACTATTCACAGGAGAATCAGTCAAGGCTGCTGCTAATTGTTTTCATATGAACCACTAGATGTCATTATTACAAACAATATTGTACAAATGAAAAGCACCTATTGCCTGCTTGGCATATGCTCAATGATAATGTAGTGGAAATGGAAATTAGCTGGTCCACTGGGGAAGAAAATGAATTTGCAGTAGTAATTAACCACCACGTCGCTGTGTTTTACACACACACATCAGAGTGTGTGGTTTAGAGGCAGCAGCTGGATTCTCGCCTCAGCTGGCTCTCGTACCCGTCCATCACTCACCGCCGGACAGGCAGGTCAGAGCACTCCTCTCAACTCCTCAGGATCGCTCAGCAGGAGCTTTTCAGAAAGTGGAGGAAAAATCTTTCCACTTTTTTTATTTCCTTGTTTGAAGAACTTGAAGTAACCATGGCAACTTGGCATTATGCAGGACAAGAGCCGAGGAGGTTGATACTGAGCTCAGCTCGGAGAGGAGAGTTATCAATCACTTTGGCATCAATATGCACACACACATACACACACCTGCTCTCTTGCCCTGCACATGATTCATGGGTCATGAATCGTGGCATTTTTCTTTTCATCCGCACAAAAAACTCCACTTTCCTGCCCCTGAAATGCCAATCTCCTGAGCCTGATGGATGATTTGGGGCCCAAAGCACCATGATAGAAGCCTAGTCTAGAAAGCTGTGAGTACTTTTTGGCAATTTTATTATCTATTTATTTAGTTGTTTATTTATTTACAACCATGGCAGGTTTAATACGAGTCCAAAGATCTGGAGTCAGGTAGTTAAACACATGCATCACTCACACTTGACCTTCATTTCCTTATCAAGAGATGCAAAGGTGAAATGTGAGATCGAGATATCATGATATTTAGAAGAGAATATGTCCAGAAAAACTGAAAAGTGGGTTGAGCAGATTTAAAGGAATAGCCTACTCCGGTGTTTTGGGCAAAATACATGTATTTCAAGTCCACATGATCCACTGTGTAAATCAGACGGCTTCAGAGTTGCTGTAAGGTTTATTTTTTGACTTTGATGGAGCTATGCTAATGACTCCCATAGACTCAAGTCTTTATGCTAAGCTAACACAAAATGCTACCCACTGGAACTGAGCCACTGGACGCACACAGGTGAAAATGGAGTATAATTTTTATTTAAAGTGCAGAATCACCATGTGGCACAGTCCCAATACTTCACAGTTAAAAACATCAGACAAAACACAGCAAACACATAGACTGATAAAAATTAAAGGAAGAAGATGGATAAGTTAATTAATTAATTAATTAATTAAATGAAACAACCACATTAAAAACATCAATGCACTATATAATTGAAAGAAATAGGATAAAACAAACAGCAAACAAATGAAATAATAATTAAAATAAAACAGCCACATTAAAGACAGTAATGTTAAAGGGACATTAAAAATGTGTTGGACCTGACAAAGCTCTAGGTTGGGCTGTGATGAAATTTTCAGCATATATGCATCAGAGAAAACGGTGAATTCATTGTCAGGATTGGCAAAAAAAAAGAAAGAAAAACGACTGCTCTAACAGTGTGTAGAGGCACTGGGTCACAGCGAAGGTGTTAGCAGCTGAATCTTTCAGAGCGTAGGAACAGGAAACCTGGAGGAACATGAAGCTTGAGCTGTATTTAACCCTCAGAGGTTAAGTTGTTTTCCCAGAGCGGCTGAACTGCTCCAGTTCCTCGCTCTCAGCTGGTCCACAGGGCCGCCTTCTTCATGCACTTTTACTCAAACATATGAAGCGCAAACATTTCCGCATGCTTTGTTTCTTCTGTTGTTCTGCTGGATGTTCATTTCACTTTGCCCTGCTAAAAAGAAGAAGGGAAAAAAAAAATAGAAGCAGGGAGCCTGTTTCCCCCTCAGCGCCTGTCCTGTGTTAGTGCCACATCAGCTACCGCGGCAACCTTGGAGGTCGATCCATTCTCTCATTCTCTTATCCTGCTTAGTCCCGTTCAGGGTCACAGGGGAGCTGGAGGCCATCCCAGCATGCACTGGGCTGCAGGCAGGGATACAGCCTGGATGCAGCAAATCACAAGGCACAAAAACAGACTCTGTGAGCCACCTGGCGTGCATGTGTTTGGACTGTGGGAGGAAACTCGGGGAAAAAACAGGGAAGACACGCAAGCTCTAGACTCGTGCCACGCACCCCGGGCATGGAGCGAGCTGCAAAATATCATCACCTCAGAAACACTCCCTGGCTTGGATATTTTGAAAGGGCTCTGCTGTGAAGGGAACATGTTGTTGTTTTACATAATTTCCTTGACTTGAGGCGGACTGTGTTTGCATATAACTGGTACAGCCTACATGCCTCCCTTGTGTTGTATCTCAGTGGAACCTTCCTGGATTAATAAAGGATAAATAAAATACACAAATTACAATAAAAAAGGAATTGAACACCAGTCCTTGTTGCTTTTAGGTGACAGCTGCCCTCCTTGTAGGTCAGCAGGATCATAACCCAGCAATCTTTGCCCTGAGGACCCAAAGGTTTTTGACCTCTTTTTTATATATAAATATACAACAATGTGCATAGGACATACAAACATAAAACACACTGATATTGGGAATGCAGGTGACGCATTAAGCAAAACTAAGGCTGATACATAGCCAGATGTTGATCACACCAAATCCAAATCTCCACACCCACCACTGCTATTAAAAAAAAAAAAAAAAAAAAAAAAACTTGCAGGAGGGGCAGGGACAAGCGCAGGAACAAGAGATGAATCAGGGGACAGATTATTCAGTACACAGTCACCAGGGAGAGAGAGGGAGAGCGCGCTAGAGAGGAAAGCAAGGATGTGACCTTTTCTGATTATTCATGCAGGGTGAGAGAGACAACAGGAGAGAGAAAAAGAGAAAGAGAGAGAGACTTAAACCTTTGCTGAGATTTCACAGCTGACAGTTGGCTTTTTAAGCAAGTCTAATTACGGAAGCCTGTGCACAAAAAAAAAAAAAAAAGAAAGAAAAACAACCAAATATCAAGATATCCTGGCAGCCAGCCAGCCTGTGAGGGTCAATATCCATTAACACCATCATGCATGCAATCAGAAAACGTCTAAGCTCTGCAGTGTTTCATCAAGACGTGAGAACAACTGAAGCTTTATTTACACACATACACACACACTAAAAAAATAATATGCCACCCCCTAATGCACTTTATTGCTAGAAGAGCGATGAATCCATCAGTGTTGTGTGTACATAAATCCACGGAGCGGCCTGGAGAATCTAGGTCATTTTTTCTGTTTGGGATCAGAAGCCCACTGGAGACACGACGGCACAAATTAAATGTGTCAAAAGTCACAGCATAATCCACACATCCCTGCATCGGCTCTGTGAATCCAGTGCTGCCGGTGGGTGTTGACACCCTGTGAGGGAGGCAGGTAGTAAGTAGGAGAGAGAGAGAGAGAGAGAGAGAGAGAGAGAGAGACAGAGAGAGAGAGAGAGAGAGAGTGTGTGTCAGGGAGTGTTATTTCAATCTTGCTCCACTTCTCCATGCCTTCCTGTTGGTTTAACATTCAGGACACGGCGCTCATTAAAAATCCAAGCCTACAGTCTTCAGGATACATAGGGCTCTGCATCATGTGATATTGACACGGGCGAACATGGATACCAGCAAACAATGCAACCACATTGCTCAAATTACACTGGACTATGTGTTGTATCACCAGAGGCAATTTTGCACATGTAGACTTTTTTTTTTTCCAGAGCCGTACACAAAGTCCTGAAAGTGAGCACCTCGGCACTCAGTTTCCCTTGATCAGCATTCAACTGTCACCACACGAAACTGCATGACTCCACTCAAAGCCATTTAAAAATCAAATAGTGTGTTACCACCAGTCCTTTTTTTTTTTTTCTTTACTAAGAATAGCAGTGCTCTTTATTCTGCCTGTCACCTTTGCCTGCTCTAACAACACTCAAGCTGAGGCGCTTTATTGAACAGTGCCTCAAAGAGCACACCTCGATTTTCACATGCTGCACCAGTGACAGTGCATCTTGAATTTACAGCAAGATCATTTACAAAAAAAAAAGATATAAATGCCATTGCTGAAAAAAGAAAGACAGGGAAAAAAGAAAGCAACTGCTTCAAATAACAATAACACGCTTTGTGAACCCCAAATCCAAAATTTTGTGAAAAAAGCCAATGTTACCCATGCATTAGCCTGCTAATTATTTTTAATTTTTTTTAATCAATATTATCTGGGAGAAAAACATGATTTGTAGAAATTATTTAGTATTGACTGATTTTGCAAATGAACATTTAAAAATTCAAGGGATTTTCAATTGAGGCAATTATAGTGGCACTAGTTGGCTTTACCCAATATTTTGTTGAATATTTCAGTTTGACAGCAGCGTGCTCTCAGAGTTATTAAGTTTTTTTTGTTGTTGTTTTTTTTTTAATATAGTGGCTGACTGGATATGATGGGGTCCTTTCTAGCCTAACCTGCCAAATTGGTGCGGTGACCTGCATCCCGCTGCTCAGAGCAGGCCGTCCAGGCGGGGTCACTGTTGCATCTGCCCAGTGAGTGCAGGGCAGTGAGTCACTGAGGCTGTTTATCTACAGCATCGCGTCCCTTTATCTCACACTCCTTCCGTTTGACTCCTAATGATGCATTTAGATTCAGGTGATATGGGGTAGATGGTTGACCGGATATCATTCATCTTCGCCATAAAAGCAAGCAATGCCCACCAGCTATGCACCATCCTCAGCTCCACATCAGAGGCTGAGTTGGTCAAATTATGTTTTTTTACTTTACTTGGACTTTGTAAGTAAAAAGTCTAATATGGAATACTTTCAGTGATCATTCAATGATTTCCCAATTAAAAAAAAAAAAAATGTTCTTTGAATTTGTGAATTTGATGAAAAAGGTGCAACCGCATAAAATGAGCTTTTCTGCAATGCAATGCCAGATAATGAATTTAAATAGTATGCAGTGTTAACATAAGTTGTTGTAATAGGAAGTGAGTTGCCCCTGAAGAAGAGGAACACAAACTACAACCACAGGCAGCACTGT
Organism: Myripristis murdjan; assembly: GCF_902150065.1. NCBI lineage: Eukaryota > Metazoa > Chordata > Actinopteri > Holocentriformes > Holocentridae > Myripristis > Myripristis murdjan. Next base: position 26,321,471 of record NC_043993.1, read on the forward strand.
GACTTTTCATTAAGAGGAAATAATGAGTCAATCACAAACCTCACCAAATCTCACCTGATGACTACACGAACCTTTCGTTCTTTACAACAGTATCAAGAAAACGTCCCAGACACCATATGCTGCTATTAAAGTTTTAATGGGCTGGGAGCAGGTGGGCAGATTGCGGGGGACCGTACCGTCTGTCTTGACACCTGGAGAGGAGGCAACAATGGTTGAAATGCCAGTTGCCCCTTAATACTGGTCAGCAGCATAATGTCCACATCACTAACAGGTAATTAAGTGCTTTAAGAGCATTTTGGCTGACCAGCGGACACGGACAGGGCGGGCAAAACTGGGTTTCTATAATTCTAGCCACGGTTAGATGGTTATGTCCAGAAACTCAGTGCCAGCTCGGAGACTGATAACTGTGTCTTGTTGCTGGCTCCAACTGCAAGATTTGATTTTGTGTCTCCTTGTGTTACACTACCGAAAGATGGAGGCAGCAAGTGTGTGCGGCCTGGCTCAGACTGAATACATTTCCTCAATTTCTATCAAACAGCTGATCCTGATTGTGCTGTAGCAAGCCAGGTTAAACAAATTTAATTGTTTTTTTTGTTTGTTTGTTTTTTTTTCGCAAAATATTCAGGTCTGATTTTGATGGCTAACTATATGAGGTGTGAAGTAAATGAAAGTGAAACAAATGTCCCAGTCCTGATCAAAGCAAACAGTTTAATCTGAAATGTGCGGCTCATTCTGCACGGTCAAATCTGCACCAGTCATGCAGCCCCACTTGCGCCCACGTCTGATGTTATGAATGATGCAAATAGCCGTGCATATTGTACTGACTGCAGTACAAGATGAATAGCTTAACAAAATACATTGTCCGTCCACAGTGAGAGAGTAATGAACAATGTCACTTACCTGAACCACAGGTGGAAACCGACGGCGCTACCATCAGCATAATGAACAAAAATAGAAGTCACCAACACCATACAAACACACAGAGTATAAGTTTGATACAGCAAACACTTTTTTTTTTTTGACTCATTCTAACACTTGCTGGTCTCAACAACTTCAAGAGTAAAGGGTGTTGAATTAGCATCGATCTACTGTAGTCAGTAATGACAACAACATTGTGTTTCTTTCAAAATCTTGTTTATTAAATTTAGAAAACACCATTTTGTTAACAGTTTCATAGCAATAGCAGGAAAGAACTGAAACTGTAAGAGAGAGAGAGAGATGGGGCATGGGCCGACCCCTGAGTTAAAAACCAGCTGTGTTTGGGGCTCATCTGTCCCTATGCTTCTGCTCTCTGGTGTCAATTGCATCTAACCTGGCACAGACTAGAATAGAGAGTCAGTGTGACAAGTCATCGTAGTGGATGTCAAGGTAGAACGCCTAAAGAAACGAGACATAACAAAACGTCATAGACATCAGGTAGAAAAGTTGATTTGCAAAGTCACTTTTCAAGTCAAGGTTATTTCCTGCCAAAATATACCGAATATGCAACAATAACATGTAATTAGGTTGCCAAACCATATCGGTATGTGGGTTTGATCACTTGGGAAGGGTTTCTGCACAGCTTCGGGGGGACGTCGGGCTCGGGGGTACTTGGGGATGCGGTACAGATGTAGTCCAAAGAGGAAGTGCAAACAATGTCTATAAGGTGTGTGTGTGTTCGGGGGGAGTGGGCGGGGCCTACGGGGATATGAGCAAGGTGGGCTCCCCCCATTTTGCTCCTCAAGGTGCTGAGAGGGGTGACTCTCTGGAGGGCGAGCCTGTGATGTCCTCGGGGGGAAAGACTGTGAGTGTGCAGGCTCGGATCCCGCCCAGCGACTCGGGTAAGTCAAACACTTTGTGCCATTCATCCTTCTCAGGGTCGTACTTCTGTACTATTTCCACCATGCAGCGGTTGTTCCACGAGTAGCCGCCCACCACGTAGATTTTGTTCTCAAACACGGCCACGCCCACATCGCTCTGGCCTCGCAACATGGCGGCAATAGGTGTCCACAAGTCGAGGGCGGGGGAGTAGTATTCACAGCTCAGCACGTCGTCATAGTCACTGGTGCCCCGGAAGTGATTGCCCCCTATAACATAAAGCCGGTCGCCCACTGTGCACATGCAGTGCAGGCCGCGCACCGTCGTCATGGGCGCTTTCTGAGTCCATTTGTCTGCATCTGGGTCAAAGCACATCAGCTCCTTCTGAAAAGTGTCATGAGTGATTCCCCCTGCAACAAAGGAAAAAAAAATGAGCACAAATTAGCCTCGACATTTATCACTTGAGGAATGAAAACAGCCTTGTGCGCTAATCAATCAACACTAACCCTAACTCCGCATCGGGTCCTTTGGTGAATTAATCACCCATGTCAATCTACATCTACATTCATCTAGGTCAAATCGAGCCTGAGCCACAACAGCGGGAATGGGACGCTTAGAGGAAGGCTTCGGCTAACGCTGTGAAGAATCTGTCATTGTTGCTATTCTTGTAAAGAATCAAACACAACAGCCTTTATATAACCCATAATTCTATGAAATAAAGTGACATTCATACAACCACCATCTCTTTGCTACGTTTTCAAAAGATGCCGGTGATGATAATGAGTACATACCACAGGAGGAGAGCACCATTACAATGCAATCACACACACACACAAACACACATGCACACACAACTGTGGTGGAAACAGACTATAGATGCCGGGACACAAAAAGCTGAGGGAAAGTGGGGAGTAAAAGGAAAAAAAAAAAAAAAAAAAAAAAAACAGGACATGTCTACAGGGAAGGCTTAAAATAAAGAGGAACACAATCCCAGCATGCATCTGGGTGGGAGCCAGCCCACCCCTCCCCCCCTATGCAGAGTGACTAGGAGCAAATGCAGCGCAGTGAAGATTTGCATTGCATGCCTAACAGAGACAGAATCCCTCTTTCGCTACTACTCATGTCCAGTGATGCTGCTCTTTATTTACTGTCGTCCAATCAGTTACCATGACTCGGCGATCTGTGATGCTGAGTTTGATAAACTGACAGATTAAATCCAAGGTAACCAGACAATACACTTAGCAGTTCAGGGGGCACTTTTGCAATAAAATATTATCAAGGGTCCCAACTTGGCAAGGTCTTTTAAATTCGCCTCAAGAGGCCAAGCTATTTAGATTCAATTTGTGGACTTGACCTTTCTCTCCAACAATAACATCTAATCTATATCCTAACTTCTAATCAGCATCCTCATTCCTTTAAATGGACAACATTTAGCCAAATTGTACCTATCTCTCAGAGACACGGGCTAAGTGGTTTTGTCCTTCCAGAGACAGCAAAAGACAGACTAGCTTGTTTGAATTGTCAGCCGCATCTGCCCATATCTTACAATAAACACACATTTCACTGCTCAATCAAGCAGATAAAAATTTTACTGCTGTGTCTCCCTGTAAAAACTGATGACCTGCTTGGTTGAATCACAGCGCTGGCACAAATGAGAACCAAAGCAAAAAAAAAAAAAAAAAAAGGCGGATAGACACAGAAATGAGGCAGAAAAAAAACGGGAGCCTCAGCATATTCCAAAAATACCCCCTAATGATAAAAAAAGAGTGGCTATGAACTCTAATATCAACTGCTAAAAATCTACGCTTGCAAACCGACTGCCTGAGACAAATTCCCTCAAGGGTGCACTTTGCTAAAGAGATAGCAAGGCTACAGCGTGAACTGACCCAATTTTGAATAAGATGACTAGGACCATTTCATAATCAGATCAATTTATAGTGAGCTCCATAAGTATTTGAAGCAACAAATTCTCTAATTTCATTGGCTCCTCTTTTTTTTCTCCTTATGATGCAAAACCATCCAGTGACTGATGTTCAAGTGCTGTCTGTCAGCTTTAATTTTGGGGCTTTTTCTTCAAGCGGAGATCAACGGTAAGAGCTGAAGCCCTTTTCCTTTATGGTATGTGAAAGTGTATGGACAGATTTAGGTTATATTCGTTAAACTGTCATTCTCCCCTCATCATCGCCACACTGTAGAGGATTTAGCTGTGACGACACCTGGTCCTTGATTACTCTGAAAAAAGCACAGAGTCTATGGTTAGCTAAATATAAATAAGTAACTACACAAGGGTCTGAATTATCAGAGTGGCCTTTAATCAGTGTCACAGAGTCTTAATGCAGATCTTAATCTTACAGATAAACTCTGAAGCAGCGGTGTGGCTCTGTGCTGGTTCAGTGGTCATGTCTGAACCCTGCCACACCACTCGGGCCTTGATGGTCTGTAAGCTGACTGCATTTGTCAGGTTCATCCAGCTGACAGAATGCTTTCAGACAGCGCAGCAGCACTGCCGGAGAATGTGACCTGATTTGGACTGACAGACAGACACGGAACTGCACTCCAGCACGGGTCACCTTGCACAGCGAGACTCTGGGTGCTACAGTAGGACCTCGATGACACAGACTTCCCCCTAATGGGTAATGGTCTGTTACTTGTGCCCCTTGCACTGAAGCACTACAATACATCAAAGACATTCTGTTGTAAAAGCTCATTTTTGGTTAACAGCGGCATGAAATTATTTTCACATTAACCATTCCTTTAATTTCTCTCCCAAAAGAAAGCCATCAAACATCCCCAGAGTTTGATTTTGAGGTTACTAAATTAGCCATGTTTATTGAGCTCATCAGCCCCTTGTGGAATGCCACCCAATCCTCCTAGGCCATCTGACAGAGTAATGCACACATTCAACATTTAGTAGCCACCCACTGCAAAGATCTGCTTGACCTTCTTAGTTATGTTACGAACCTACACCTACAATCACCAAATAAATCAGCCAGTGTATGCTGTACCCAAGGTGGCCACTCTTTTTTTTTTTTTTCATCCAAACACAGAGCTTCTGCAGGTGCAAAGCCAGGGACAGTGTCACTGCTCGGCCAGCTGTTACAGGAGTGTGTGTACCGAGCTGGCTTGCTCACTGCTCACCGTATCACTGCAACATGAAGCCATGAAAATAATCACACCATGCCAAGCCATCACAACATCAAATAGGGCAAGCAATAAATATGCAGTGCAGAACACTGCCTGAAGCACAGTGATTGAAAAGCAGCTGGCTACCAGCAGATTAGCTCAGCCCATGACTGCTATTACTAAGTTATTCATCATTACAGCTTATTTTTTAAGTTGTGAAAATACGGCTTTCATCTTCTCTCCACTGTAACATTAAGTTTGCCAAATCATGCGGTCTTGTGTGGTCCTAAACATGCCCCAGTTCTTTCGCTCACCAGGCGTAATATTAGCTAATTAGAAACATGCGTGGAAAAAATATTTATTTTTTGGTAATCATGGATGATGTTAGGAGGTCTTTCTGGATCCCCTTTTTCATTTATTTTGATTCAGCTGAAAGAATTTTAGAAACTTTAAAACAGTGCCACCCCTGTTTGTGATTTTAAAAACTGCAAATTATAAGATTAATATGGTTGTTGTAATTCATGACTGGTGTCTTTTCTTTGCTGTGTGCTCCACTGAGTTTTCATGTCATATATAAGGGATATATAAGGGGTAAGTATCTGTGACTGTCACAAAGAGACTGTGCTATTGCCAGGGGTTCCTGTTGAACTGCATGTTCTACACTATAACAACAGCAAATCAAACATGAATCTGCAACCAGATTAGGATTAGCCTGTGGATTAGGTTTCCAAGAAAACCTTATTTGTTGTCACTGTAGAAACATGTATATTTATCCACTGGCTTGATTTGTTTCCATGAATCTCAACTTGGCTGTTTAACTTGATTTTATATTTTCTTCCATTTATTTTCAGAGGGAAGATAAGTGTGACCATATATAGCTGAAATATGGGTTGAAAGCCGAAAAGAATATTATATTACCCGAAGTGAAAGTTATTTGGACGAGATCTAACTCAGCTTTGGGTTGAAAGTTGAAAAACTTATATGGGCTGAATTGTATAGAAAATAGTCCCAGATATCTGCATTTGCCGTGTGACATCATAGGATGAAAATGACTGCATTTTGATTACAGACAGTGACAGCATTAAATCCATCATTTAATATGTTAAAATGTAACCACTTTCAAAACATATGTAATAGAAACATGTGATTTGGATCAGTGTTTGTCAAATCATTTTATCATTTTTTATGTTACAAAAATGAAATATTTAGAAAAATATGAACCTCCAATTTTAATTTAAGTGGCACACTAGGGAAAAATTCAAAATGGATCAAGTGATGAATAATTTGACTCCATCAGCACCCACATAAGCTTTCAAGAAATTTGGGTCCAGATGTGATGTCTGGTATGGACAAAATTTTGTTTCTGTATTGCTGGCTCATTTTTAATATGCGAAATTGTACACTGCTGGAATCCCCTCGTTAGGCTCCATGTTGATATGCTGCGTTTAGGGACGCTGACAGTACCCAAGGCCATGAGGGATTAACACAGGTTCCTGTGTGTTACACCTCCTACACAGGCCTCAATCCTCTCTCCTGCTCCATCCTTCCCGCTCTAGCATCCAACCCCCTCCCCTTCCTTTCCAGCATCACTTTGGATTAGTCACACATTGAGAAACTAGGGCTCATCTCCATAACGCAGGATTTGTTTTCAATCCTATAAAGTGAACAAGCACCGAAGTGACTCCTAAAGAGCAACAGTGGACTGATTGCATCCGAGCCTCTGCAAAGACTTCATGTCCCAGCCACCTCTCACGTTGACCAAAACATATAGGAATTTCATGTAACTGTTTTTATATCATATGCTTTTTTATGTACAGATTTTAGCTGAGAAATATCACACTGAATGTGGCTGGAATTGCCTTTTATGGCCCTTCTTAATGATTGATTGATAACATCCAAACAGAACTTTACATGTTATTAAAACCTGAATACTAAACATATAGTAAAGTCTACTCAATAATCCTGAATTTTGGATCAGTGGATTATTTATTTCTTTTATCTGAGCCTATCTGCACACAAGGCCGACAATCAAAGCAAACTGTGGAGCGCTTTAAAGTGACCATTCATGTGTAAAAATATTTCTCAATTTACTACTGAGATGACAGCGTCGTATGGCTGTCAGGACTGCATCAATGTTCCATTCTATCTTCTCCACAGAGTGTGGTGTTTTGAGAAAGGAGTAGGGCTGAAAAACCTTAAAAACTATAGCTTAATATTTGTCACCTTGTGTACAAAAATGTAAACAAAAGCTCATCTCAAAGTACAATAAAACTACAGCCAGATATTTCTACAGTAGATTAAAATTACTTTGCAGAGGAGTATGATATTCACTCCTAAAAAAATCTATAGGCCTTTTTAGTTAAACAATACAGCCAATTATTATGCCATTCATTTTATGGGCATTATCCAAATTAATGTACCAGAAAACAAATTATATAATTTTTGCATTAATTTTTGTCATTGTTTCAGTGCACTTTTGAGTTGAATCTCAGCAACTTTTATGGCATGATGGAATGAAAACACAACATGGGCAGTATTTCAGTGATTTCAAAAGAAGCAGTACTTGGCTGGTTGATGGCACTGCCTGATCCCTCTTGGCTGTAGTGGAGCTTGGGATTGTAATGTTGTTAGGCGGTGTGTTATATATATATGCTGTAATATGCTGTGCATGTTGTATTATGTCTTTAGATGTAAACTCTTTCTTACTGCAATAAAATGGTAGGAAAAACAGTTTTATGAATACAACTGAAAATCACAATGGACTGCGAAACATGCTAAGAGTTTAAATCTATTCGTAAAGCTCTTTGGTTCTTACACCATGATAGGATAGAGCTTTACGTTTCAGAACAAATGAAAATGTTTTTTTGCAAATACAAATGCAGTTTTATTAAACTGGTTATTTGAGCTTTGGGAAGCCACTTACCTGAAATATACATATAACCGCCGTACACTGTCCCTGCGTGGCCGTAATGTGGCTCATTCATTTTGGCAACATATGTCCACTCGTTTGTCCTGGGGTTGTAGCACTCCACGGTAGCTTGGGAGAAAAAAAAATGACAAAAAACACAAACAAACAAACAAAAAACAGTATTAGTAGAAATTAGTTCAGATAAAACTAAGGAGGACAAACAGCACCAAATTAGGCCTTGGATGGTCTCACTGTGCAAGCTAAAACAAGGACTATATACACAATCCACCCCTACGCACTGCAGTGACTGCACAGGAAATATTGGGAATGTAGGATGGGGTTGCATCCCACAATCCCAGCATCCTTTGTACTGCAGGTTTGTCAGAGAGGTAACATTGTAGTACTCCACTAATGTTTTCGTGCCAAAAACATTGCAAAAGTCATGTTTGTTTTGACCTCTGTGAATGGTTTTACAAAATCTCCAAGGACCTAACCCAGAACAGGGATACTGGGAGCCACTTCACTGAATGATCCTTGTAGTTCAGTCAGACACAGCCCAAAAGGGAAAGGGCTATTACACCTTGTGGACTCACGAACTCAATCAAAGGCTAAGGACTGGGTGCAATCAATGCCCATTGGGCACAGGGCAGGTGTGGAGTAGCCCTAGGTGTTGTGGACCTTGGCAACAGAAACTGGCTCTTCAAATGTTGAAGTTGACCTCTCTGGGAAGAAAGGAGCCCGAGTTTGTGTAAGAGGTTACATGACTGACAGCTACAGGAGTACTCTGCCTCTTAGAGACAGTGAATAGGATGCTAGAAAAGGTGCTGCCAACTGACACCAGAGTCCTACTGGGAGACTTCAACACTCATAATGGCAACAAATGGAATACCTAGAGGGTTATGATTTGCTGATCTGAAACCTCAAGGTGTTTTATTAAACCTCTGTGCTTGTCATGGATTGTCCATAACAAACACTATGTTCTAACGTAAGGAGGTGCGTAAGTGTACGACTACTGTATGTACCTTGTGGCAAAGGTCAATGGTCAACTTTGTTGCTGTTTCATGAGACCTGTTTTCTACACTTGAGTGAAGAGAGGACCTGAGCTGTCAGAAGATCACCATTTAGTGGTAAGTTGGATGGCAGGGGAAGCTGCTGGGCAGGTCGGACAAGCCCAAATAAACTCTGTCAGAGATTATTTCAACATTCACCTCCAAGCAAACCTTTCTGGTATGCAGACAGGTGCTAGGGATATTGAGTCAGAATGAACTGTGATCAAAACATCTGTCATAGAAATGGTTGCAAGCAGCTGTGGCCAGAAGGTGGCTGATGTGGCAGCCCAAGAACCCACTGGTGGACACCAAGATTGAGGGCAAGGAGCAGTTCCAACTCAGCGGAAGTACTGCCAGGCCAGAAAGTCTTCAACTGCGGCAGTAGTAGAAGTGAAAGCTTGGGTACAGTAACAGTTTTGAGAGGCTAAGGAAAATTACTTTCTGGAAAACCATTTGGCATTTCCAGAGACGACAAAAAAACATGTCCAGGCTATTCTCATCAGGGTGTGAGATGTCCGAGGATGCTTACTTTGACCCCAATCGTGGTAAGTGTCCTTGGTCTTTGGTAGTGGCCACCAGAAAGGAGACTCCAACCTCAGACCCAGCAGGAACAATGTGGATTCTGCCCTGGTTGTAGAATAGCTGACCAACTGGTTACCCTCTTCACAATTAATCAAAGGTCAGGGGAATTTGCTAATCCACTTTACATGTGTTTTGCAGATTTGGAAAAAGCTTACAACTGCATTCCCCGAGGTATTCTGTGGTGGTGCTATGGGAGTATGGTGTGCCGAGGTCATTGCTGTGAGTTGTTTGGTCCCCGCACAGTAAGACCAAAAGCTGTGTTTGCTTTTTTGAATTAAGTCAGGCTTGTTCAAGGTGAGTGTTGGGCTCATACAAGAATGCACCTTGTCCCCTGTCCTGTTGGTAGACAGTACATTACAGTGCAGCCAACGTTTAGAGCATCCAGTTCTGTGACATTTAAGTAGCACCTTTGCTGTTTGTGGGTGTCCTTGTGGCTTTATCGGACTGTGATTTAATATGTGCACTGGAGTAGTTTGTAGCTGCATATAAAAGGATGAGGTTCAACATCTTCAGTTTTCTTCTAGAAAAGAGGTAGATAGACGGGATGAGCAGCTGCTTCAGGTGGAGTAGTTCCGGGTCATATTCTCAAGAGAGGGTAGGAAGAATTGACCACCTGTTAGGTGAATCCGCTGCAATAATGTGGGCAAATGTATCAACCCACAATGCTAAGAAGGGAGCTGAGCCACAAAGTACTCAAAGCAAAAAACACATTTACTGGTTAGGCTAATCTTCATGGCCACAAGCTCCAGGCAGTGACTGTAAGAATGATGACACAAATACAAATAGCTGATGAAGTTTCTCCAAACAGAGACATTTTGCATCTGATGTCTTCACTGTTCATCTGGCTTAAACTGGTATGGACACCCCCAAGACAGGTGTCTTTGGAGGTGTATCAGGAATAACTGACTAGGATGTGACCCAAGGGGAGACCAAGGACACTTAATAGATTGCAGCTTACAGCTAGGCCTGACAGTGACTGGGGATCCCCCCGGAGGAGCTAGGGGTATTTGCTGGGGAAAAACTATGTGTAGGCTGCTCTTTTTGCCTTGCTGACACCGTTATGAAGAAAAAAAAAGGCTGAAGAAAGGGTCTTGACCTGTGCCACTGTTAAGGGAGAAGGTCTGTACCAAATATGATTTTCAGACGCTAGCCAACGGCAAAAGTAGTGAAATTAAAGTGTCCTGGTGTGACAACGGACCTCAGCTTAATAAATTTGAAGGCAGTGGCCAAATCGGTAACAATTCAGAGAACACAAATTCATTGTAATATCTGTAAAATACAGAGATTGTGACCACAAAGTTGTCCGAGACTTGACGAGGTTGGGCACATCTGAAAAGGGAAAATGAGTATCTGCCTCTCTGAACAAGTACAGTCAAAGTGACCTTGCACAGGGCACTTATTCCCGAGCTGCTAAGGTGAAACTGCTCAGCAGAAGTGCAGACACAGTATTAGTCTGCGGCTGTACTGAGCAGATCACACATATGAATGTGTTAAATTACATGAAATGTGAACTGAATTTCATGTTGATACTGAAAAGAGCAAGCACTCTTAGAAACAACATACATTTTATATATAAATATCAGGACTACTGTGTAACTCTAATAATATAGGTAGAACTGCAGAAAACCAAAAGACTTTAATATGATGCCAGGTACACTGATTTAGTCTGACAGACCTGGTCAGATTTGCCCCTGACCAGCTGCATCCTTCATATTCTTAAACAGTTCCTCTCCCTGCTCGTTGTTTCACCAAAACCTCATGTAATATTCCAGAGGTCAGGTTTCAATAATTACATATGGTGCAAGTTATTACATAGCATATCCTCAGCCTTTTCCCATAGCTATAGGTTGCTTGCTGACTTGTCATTGTTGCCCTGCTAAAGGAGGACAGGAGACAATACAAGGCAAAAGGGGGCCTATCTGGGATTGAAACAAGCCATTGTCTAGATTTAAAAATAAGTCACGAGACCTCTATTCCATGCTTTTCTTCCACCTTATCCCTTCTGAATGAGTTGAGCACTTCAGAGCTCAGTAGAGAATTAGAGCAATACATGTAAATGTGCTTTCTTGTGAAGTTGAAAGCATATGCAAGTTATTGTAGAGGAGATTTAGTTTTGTGCTGCTAAAGTTGCAGAAGCCTCACACAAATTAATTATTTAACCCTTTCATGCTGAATCCCTCCTCCCTCATTTACAACCAGCTTGAGTTCCTTATGTGCATTACGCTTCTATCTTTAGTTTCCACAGACTGTGCACAGCCTTCCCTCTGCAATAAAAGGGTCATGATGCTATTGTGTAAATTTTTCATTTTCAAAATAAGTAAGCTGGTACAACAAGTGTTTAGACACAACTTTCACAAGATTTTTACCTGTTACAAGACTCTATACTTGTTATTTCTCCAATGGTGGAATAGAAATGAGGCATTGATTTGTTTTTTTAATTAGGAAACATGTTTTCTTCAAAGCTCTGTAGAGGGTCTGGCAACATGGTAAAATATAGACAAATTCAACCAAGCACTGCAAAGCATAGATAAATAAATTAATTTGAAAAATGAAGATGACTTCATAAAAACCACCAGCTTTAGAAAATGTAACCTTAACCATTTATCAAAGTCGAAAAGATTTGTTTCCAATTACATTCTAAGGACATATTATCATTGATTAAATTAGTAGTGATCAAGGCATACATGTGAATTAAATCTGACTGTCCGATTAGAAACACATTAGTCAGGACTGGGGGCTTTTGTCCCAAAAATGTCTTCTGAGTTTTGTGTCTGTGTCACAGTAAAACCACACCCATAAGACCATCCCACGGTAAACAAATAAAATGCAGCAGCTGGACAAATCGAGCAAAACAAGAAAAACCACATAGAATTAAAGAGCTGTGGAACTCAAAGCGGAAAGAGGCAGTTGTGCAGGAAGGCAGTGAATCGGGTCATGCTCATTGGTCTAATTATAACCCAGAACAGAGGACTGCTTGCATGGTGGCCTCTCTGTCCACTGCAGTTACAGAGCTGCACTTAAGTAATGGGCGGCACCAGTCTGTGGTCCATAGTTGGGGTTGGTATTCCAGATTGGTTATTTTGCAACCAACAACAATAAATTTAAATCAAGGCTTTTTTTCCCTACCAAAATAGTGCATTGTTATAAATCCAAATTCACCACATCACCTTGAACTTATAAACTGCCTCATAACACAGTAAAGATGAACTGATACTGCCACTTTTTAAACACTGAAACCTCCAGTTAGGGTTAGATTAAGTGGCTTTCCTTTTATTCCCCCTTCTGCTACTGTGTTGCCCTGGCTGCAGCTGCCTGAGTGCCTGAATTAGATTAAATGATGCAGAGATCAAATGATGTGTACAAAAGATTACTTGTACAAAAAGAATTATGGATTATAGGATAACGCTTAATTTGGACAGTCCAATGTTGATACACAGCTATCAGGTGACAAAATGTAGATATTCAACAAGATGTGACTTTGTGCTTTTCCACAGACCATGACAACCTAACCTTAACCCCCTTTTTAAACAAAACCAAATCCTTAAAATGACCCTATTTCTAGCATTAACCATACAGATGGAAAATCTGTTTTTTTTTTTTTTTTTACACAATTATGAGCATCATCTAAAGTCAGCTGACTTCTTACTGACACACAATAGTTGCTTGATATCAAGTTCGGTGCCAAGATCAGACTATCCAAATCAAGTGAGCTCATGGTCACAATGCCTGTGAGCTTGCAGCCGTATGCAACTGTACTGTACTTCCTCTGGTTCATTATATGGATTGTACATTTCATGCAATATTAACGAAAGGCTTCTACTCTTGCCAAGGGAGGAGGGATAAAACAAACAGTGAGGTGAACTCACCAAGCTCCCCAGCAGCATTTCTTCCACCGACAGCGTAGAGATGTCCCTTGAGTGCACTGAGGTGGAAGAAGGTACGTTTCTCATTAAGGCATGCCACCTGCATCCACTTGTTGTAGCGAGGGTCATACCGGAACACCGTGTCCACCGCTGTTTTGCCTTTGGTGTCATAGTTGCTTTGGCCACCCACCACATAGAGGAAGTTGCCAATGACTGCAATGCCGTGTTGGTAGCGAGGTGCATCCATGGGAGCCAGTGCCTTCCACTCGTGGGCCTTCTCATCGAACAGACGCAGCTCCTTGCTCACAACTAGCTGCTGGCGTAAGACCCCACCCAGGGTGACCAGGTGGGCACTGTCCGAGCGGATGGCCGTCCGTTCTGACTGCATAACCGGCTGCATGTAGGGCATCATCTGGTAATTGCTGGCCTCTAGAAGAAGGTTGACACAGGTGTTGTCTGTGCGCATAAAATCTACTGTCTGCACATGATTGATAAGCTCCTGTGGGTTCATGAGAGGAAAACGGATGTTCTTCATGAGTTTTGGGGCATAGTCCATGCGACCGTCTTCATATCGTAGCCAGCGGCAAGCAGCCTTGAACAGGTCTAGCTCACTGCAGTGCTTCAAGCTGTTGCTGGACAGTACAAAAGCCAACCGTTCAAAAGGCAGCTTCACAAACTCTCCTGTGCCCAGCAGTGAGGGAAAGTTCTTCAGGATGAAGTTGTTGACATATTTGTCCACTTCTGTGAGGTTATATGTGTTGGCAATGCGCCCCACCTCTACACAGTTGTCAAGAGAAACCTGCAAAGAAGAAAAAATGCAATGTCTTAAGAATGTTGCACCTAACATTGACAACACATCTTAGGATAAGAGTAACTGAATCTTTCTAACTTTCATGCACACACTGAGAATTTCCTTAGAGACAGATTCCTTATTATAAAATATCTGTGATACAGCACTGAAGGATGCGGCAAGTTAATATACAGTATCATCTAAACCGGTCCCACTGCATGTCAAAAACGCATGACTACCAATTACATCCACAAACTTTTTATGTTAGTTGTTTTTCAACTGTACATTCAAAGAGTGAAATCCAGCACACAGCCTCAAACTATACAAACAGAGTGTGAAACATAGGCTATCACTGATATGAGAAAGAATGTCTATTTTGTCCATTAAAGTCTGAACAAAAAATACTATAAAGAAAGAACACATTATCTATTGAACTTTGCCATTAGACCATCTTTATTAGGAGAGACATTCCTCTGGCTATCTGTCAAAGGTCTAAGTACCAAGACATTATACCTGATAAGGACACTCTAAAAGCAAAGTTATGTCAACAGTGTGCAGGAGCTTTTCGTCTTTACTTGTCGACCTATCGTCCTCTCCTACGCACCTGTCACCTAGTATTCAAGGTGTGAAAAGGCTCTACAGTTTTCATGTCAAATATCGATACACGCATACAATATAATATGAATACTGAAGTCACTGAATACTTAAACCCGAAGGCAAGTCAAAAATCTTATTTTCACCAGCATGCAAAAATAGCAGTGTTCTGACCTTGAATTGCATGAATAAAGGTGACTACTTCTACTTAGGGAATCATTACTGTATTTTTAAAGATTTGTTGGTTGTCTCTGTAGAAAAGATTGCCAAAGCTACAACAGAAATAAAACTATAAGTTAAAATTATTGTATATTTTAGAAAAATAAACAGCAATGTTCACTGATCAATCCATGATAATCAGGTATAACAGGAACCAGAAAGAATATGGACAAGAAATCATTTTTCAGAGGGCCATAATGGATTGATGGGATCATTATCAGCTGCTGTCTCATCTGGAGAACCTGGGATTTTGAAGACCATTTGAGCAAAGACACACAATGTCAAGAGACAGAGCTTCCTTAACATTTGCAAAAATGTTTTACTGAAGCATAAGTACATTAATGACTTGAGTAGATATTAATGCACAGGTTTAAAAACAATATAAACTTAGACAATAAACGGGACACTATACAAGCACACAGGTCTTCCTTGGGTGCTTTTTTTTTCTGTTTCCTCCTTACCTCCACTTCTTCTCCCATAAGATCCTCACCTATCTCCTCTCCCTGTATGCACTCCTACACCTTATTTATAGACCTGTGCCTCCACATATGTACAATGTGTGGACAGATGCGGACATCTTGCACACAGGCCAGTTGTTTATAGTAGTGCGGAGGAACACGCTTTGTACACTAGATGGTAACATGAGGTCCAGTGCCTTTATGTATGAACTAAAACAATGAAACACACCTGGCCAAGATGACATTACATAAATGTTGGGATCTTCTCCCCTCCCCTGCACTCAATGCTTTTAGCCATATTTTGTGTGTTTTCACAAATCAATCTTGGAGATTCATCCTCCTTCGAGAGCGCTCCCCCACATTGACGTTTCAGCACTTCTGCAATTTCTCTCCAACAACCAGCAGAGACACTAATCTTGTAGTTTTTAGAGCTGGGGCTGTTGATATTTTTGAGTTTGCTCAACCAGTCTGTTCTTACCATGCTTGTTTTGATTATGTAGTAAAGTACGGCACACACCAAGCCAGCTTCAGAGACCTTGTGCATGTTGAGGCCAATGGGCTGATTGCTTTTAGCTGCCTCACACTGCCTGTGAAAAATTGTCCATAAACACAGCTGATGTGTGACATGCAGCATGTTCGCAGCCTGCATGAGAGGAGATAATTCTCCATGCCAGGTGGGGGCAGTAGTCTCAAAAAAGCAAACCAGAAGCCTTGGAATTGCAGAAAGATAAAGACATAAACTCGCTATCGCTAGTTTGTTCACTCCACTCTAAAACTGTTCAAATGGCTTCATTGTACAAATTGATGAGAAGCTGCAACTTCCACTGGCTTGTCAGCCTTAAGGGCTTATGCCTGTGGTTTACCACAACAACCTCACTTTGGTTAGCTAGCTTGCTAGCTACTTAGTACAACATCAATGTCACCTGTGTAAATGTCTGACTGTGTGAAACAATCAAATAATCTTTTATAGACACTGAAATTCTGACTATATTTTTGAAGATGTTATGTGAAGCTGATTAAATGTCTTTTAAATTAACAATTGTGTTACCACAATTGTTTCAAATTGCATCAAGTCATGTTTCCCAACTAAAAAAAACAAACAAAAAAAAAAAAAAACATTTTAGGAAATTAGATACTAGAACTTAGTAGGAATTTTACTGGCATCAAAATGACTTAAACAATTTCATACCACGTGTTTTCTCAAAAACATATTTTGGACTGAACCATCACAAATTTCTTAATCCATTTAACCTTACATCGTTATTTCCCATCCCGGTCATCCCAGTGCAGACAACATGAATTGTGGGGAATGAGCAAAGTCTGCAGGATTGTGGAAAGGGTTCATAAAGGGCTCAAAAGGCTGTCAGAGAGACCTCACACATGCACCAGTTTCACAGCGAGACAGACCTGAACCCTCACAGACTTATCCGGAACACACACCAAAGTCTTTGAGTGCATAAGGGCGAACATCAAGATTGGACATGTGTCTCTTCTCATGCCCTTATTCACAAACAGCCAATCAGAAACTTCTCTCACCGCTGATTCAATGTGCTGAATTGGCCAGTAAGCTGCTGATGAGCACCAATAAGGGCTGACGATGCAGGACATATTGCACAAACTGTAGGCGATCATCGGCCACAGAGGTTCTAACGAGGACAGATGGCTTGGTGTGTCTGGGGCTTAACAGATGCAAGGTATGTGACCGCAAATCCCACCTCACTCTCCAGTCCGAGCATGATTCTGCAGTGTCTGCTGTGCCTGGTACACAGGAACTTTTCTCAATATTCAAACCTACATTACAGCTTTCTGTGGGCAAATCACAAAATATTTCTGCAGAAGTATGAAGTATGAATATCCCTTCAATCCTTACTCTTCCTTCCCCACATTCTACCACTGTCTGGCTACAAAAGTGATCACAATAACAACTATAAAAATAATAATTAAGAAAGGTTAGGTGTTAATTTAGATTCAAATATTGATCAGGGAAATGTTCTGTTTTATCTTATGTCGCCTAAGAGGAAACTTGATGTGAAGTAGACTCTTCAGTCCACTCAATATGAAGTTTTACTGGCTACTGCAATAGTTGCTATTAGTAATTGTATGCTAGTTATCTCTTTTGCCTTACCTTTGCTAATTCATGATTGGAAAGAAGCTATAAAAGTCAAGAAGACATCAGTAACATAGAGCTAGATTTGTTGGGCTAAGAGAAAACTTTCGTCTGACTGGTAACTTAAGTGCAGTTTTCTATTCTCTAGGTAATTTCTACAATGATTATGGATATCTTTGGCATCGACCAAACCAAATGTGGACTTTTGCTCACGTCAACACTGGTAACTGCGCTTTCCCATCTATAACCTGAGCTTTCATGTGCCCGGTTGAATCGATCCTGAAGAGAGAGAAGCAGACGCAGAGGCACTGATGAATGCCTGCCTCACACTCTTGACCAAATAATAGCCTAGTCTAGTCAGAGAGACCACTGTTGGCAAAAATCAAATAATTTCAAAAATATTTTCAGCATGCCAGGTCATCGATAATACATAGCTACAGGGAAAGCACTCATTACATTGTGAAAAAATGAGCTTTTGTTGAGGGACCTCAACAAAATCAGGAACTCTACTTGTCTGTACCTTTTTTAAGACAGAAGTATTATATTGTAGGTAAACAAACACACAGACAAATACAGATGCTGTCCTGTCTCACAGCTAGGCTGCTGCACTTGCTGTTATAGTCCTGGAATAGCAGGATAACCACATCATTAACCCAATACTGTCAAGAGGCAGGCGAGCGTCACTCAATGTGAGGTGAGAAAGTGCTGTTTGACTGACTGATTGAATGACTGACCTGAATTTGGCTTTCAATACACCCACAGACATATCCAAGGTTTCATGTCTGGTAATTCTGCACATTATCACACTGTCATTTAGTAGGTATACGAACAAGTTATATGTATGACATTAGTTTTGATAAAATTTTTATACCGCTCACTTCATCAATGGGAAAAATGCAGTGACCATTCAAGTGTGGAATAGAGGTAGAGGAAGGAAAGGAAGAGATAAATGCACCTGGGTAGCAACACCCTGTAGCCCCTGGCAGAGATATGAGGAGAAAACTGTAAAAACTGTCTTGGCTTTCAACATTGTTTTTTTATCATTTTGAAAAAGGCAGGCTTTTGGAGCCAAAAAAATCTTTCAGGATTACACCATACTATTTACAGTGTTAGAGAATTTTGAAAGGGGGAGTCAGCGATTCTGAAGAAAGATCAGTGATAGTTGAAATCAACAAATTCAGCAAATATCTCCTCACGGTCATCAAGCTGTCCATTATGTGTGTGTGCTGAAAAAAAAAAAAATCACGTGTTCTTATACAGCCCTGGCTCTGTAAATGGGAAACATAAAAAGTGGCTCAGACTGGGTAACACTAAACCAGCCAGTCAGCAACATGGGGTGTTTGTGCTCATGTACAGGACAGGTGGAGCAGAGATGGGGAGAAGGAGGCAGTACGAGTAAGAAGGATGGTAAATCTGGCACATGCTAACGTGATAGCATAATAATAACAACAATCTTTCACCACAGTTGCTGACTACACCTTTAAAGCCTCAATGTCTGGTTATATCAGGCCATGGCCTTCACAGTGCTAACAGGGAAAAAAAAATAGCAAAACACTGGTATTTAAGTTTAAAAGCCTATGAAATGGGCTTTAAATGGTGCATTTAAAATCTGAGTCCCGGCAGGTCAGAGTACTGCATGTGTGACGGAGCTAAAGCCTGCACAGAGCTGGCACAGACAGCAGCACTGATAAAAACAAGAGTGGTACTGTTCTGAGACGGATGACTTAAACAGGTGGATGATTCACTTTTGGTGTAAAGCAGCGGTAAGCCGCTGTGTATAATACCCCAGGTTATGTATAGTTGTGTATCAGCTCTCTTACCCCAGATATGAGGAAGACCTTGCAGAAGTCCAGCACAGGGAGGATTTGGAGGAAGCTGGCTGCTTCAAGTGTGTCTTGCAGATTCTCCATGTTGAGTGACAGCTTTGCGGTGTAGATGAAGTCAATAATCTTCTTCAGGCCTATTCGGTTAACACCATGAAGCTTGATGCACATTAAATCCTGTTCTTTCATTCCACCTGCATAAGAAAAGAGTGAAGAGAAAACAGATGCAAACACCCGATAAAGCTCACTCGTAATTCTGTTCGGCTGAAAGGTTTGAGAGCAGCCAGAACTATCTCATCTATCTGATTTCTGAGTGCCTTTGAGGATAAAGACTGTGTGGCTGAACAAACTCAATTAAGCTGAATATTCTGATGCATATATCAATTTGCCTAAATGTGAGAGAATGAGCTTGTATTCATCAGTGTCTGGGGACTAATTCTCAGAAAGAGGGTTAAAGGTCTCAGGGAGAAACTTTTAGCGAGTCAGCATCTATGCATGATGCCCACACAGCTTCCTGATCACTAATAAGCTCTGCTCACTTGAAGTGGTTTCCCCCGACTCCTCCTTCAGCAAGCATTCTCCTCTCTTCTCATGGCAGCAGCTTTTTCATCATGTACTGCAAATGACAAGCCTATAAACTGACCTTTTTTTCTCACTACTGTCCTGAAACAGCACCTAATAATTCCAAGTGAATGTGAACTGCTCCAAACTGAAAATCTAGTTTGTATCTCTATTGGTCATTGCATTTATGTGAGTTTCACATAGGGTCCTAAATGACTGTTCAAAGTTCCGATGACATGATATAAATATCTATATTTAAGATATAGGTTACTATAGGGTTCTGCATTTCATTTAAGGGAGTAAACCAACTGTCGACCACTGTGTAACTAGAAGATTTGTCTAGGTTTAACTGAGAGCCATATTAAAACAAGTACATTACTGTTTCCTTTTTCTGCTGAAATATGTTTTGGCACCTTGGATGTTAGGATCACGCTAAAAAATGTTACTGTTTTTTTAATATTCGTCTGCTCAGGTTGAAAATACAATTAAAGCTGAGTGTTTGTACTCAGAAGTCTTACAAGTTTCAAAGGTAATGGACCTCACCACAACATCCCCCTAGCAGATTGCCAGGCAAAAAAAAAAAAATCACAAAATTAACATTCATTACAAGCATAAATTACCACAAACATGCATGAATAACAATTACTGCACCAGGTTAGTGTTTCAACATAAAAACATTCATTAATTATAGAGAGGCCATTTGTTTCAGAGGACAATACTAGAGGGATGTGAGTACTAGGTATTTCTGACTCAACTGGGACAGTTTTAAGGCTTGGACATTCATGAATAATAAACAATTTACTTTAGTGAACAAAGGCAGGAGAGACTAAATAAATAAATTAGTATAGAACACTGTAACAAGAGGATGCAAATCCCTCAACCAAAAACAAATTAAGTGAATAGAAAAGTTAGGAAATGTCCAGTGAGGGCTGTGTATCTTTTATATAAATTATTGGGGATCTCAGCCGGGCACATTCTGTAACATTCAAAGGTAATTTTTTTTTCCAGGAAATTAATAAAATCTGCCACAAATAATTTCAACCTATAATAACTCAAACATGTTGATGTATCACACACTCCCAGAGAACACAGACAAATGACTTGGTTGTCTTTAGTTCAAGTCTGTATTGTTACCCAATCCTTCATCTGATATTCAGCACTACATACCCTGCTACTGTATTACTACAGCATCTCAGTTTGGTCTGCCACTTCTCCACATTACCATGGCAGTAGGAACCACTAACATGATAAGAAAAGGAGCCCAAAGAGAGGGACTGACTTCAGGCATACTAGCAAAAGCAAAACTTTACTAGTATTAGGACATGATGACTAAAAATGCTGACTGGTTTTGACCTCAACAAGGTCTTCATCATGGCGAGGTCAGAGAGGGGAGAGTCACTGAATATGCATAGCAGGTACAAGTCAATTACACATTCACAAGGGTACAGCTCACAGATGTCAATATCATGCAATTAACTCATAAAAAAAACAGCCTGATTTCTATCTCATTTAGGGGCTGGACGTATCAAAGTATCACATTTGAAAATCCTGAAAATTCCCCTCTGTGACAGGGTGTCTACAGGTCTCAGGAGGTTAAATATAATACTTCCTGAGACCTTTATAAGTCAAATTTTAATGAATTTTAAAATTTAATATTCACATAACATTCAAATTAGCAGTGCAGGTTAAGTATTAAAGGTTAAAGTACTACATATTTGGTTCAGTGCAGACATAAGTTTACAAAGATGGTAGGTTCTTACCTAAACAAGTTTATTAACCGTTATTATAATTTTAATATAATATTTTTGAAATTGTGGCTTTGATGTTTATTCAAATTAAGACCCCGATAAATGCAAAGACTATTTAATGACTTTTATGGTCTAATATTTATAAAATTGAATGTGAGACATTTTAAGACTTTTTAGGGACCTGGAGAGACCCTGTGTAAAAGTTTTCCCAACTGGTGACACGTCTAATAAATTATTCAGTAATTTGGACACCTTAAAGCAATAAAAGACTGTCATTGTTGCCGTCATTATCCTTGAAATAATGTGCCACAAGGTAATCTAAGCTTTGGTATCTAATGCTATGTTTGTTCTCCACAATCTTATTTCATTCCCAGACTTTCCCCTCCATAAAGAGTGGAAAGGCCTAAAAGAAGGTCCCACTTATTATGGAAAAGGGGACGGTGCTAATGAGACATACCTATTATCCTCTCACTGGTCTTCATTTTTTACCTTCACGCTTCTCCTGTGGAAATATACTCTGTAGAGCGAATGGAAATGGGAACCCAAAAGTTCTCTCTATCCGGTGAAAGCGGAAGTCCAAGGAAATAAGAGAACTCGCTATCTGCAAGTCTATCACTCAAGTTCCCTCAGGTGTCTGACTCTCTGACTACGCTGTGAAAAAGATCCTCTGAAGTCAAAACTGATCAGTATTTTTTTTACCTCAACATGCCCTAGTTCTAAATAAGGCTTCTATAGTGTACTTTCTTGCTTTGTGTAGCTAAGCCTGAAGTCAGTCCTTACGTATGGGCTTCTTTTCTAATATTTACAGCAAGACAGCCTTGTATAACCTGTAGGTTACTATATTAAACACTGGTGAGCACTCAGGGTTCTCAACTGTTACATTAACTACTGACATACCTGAGGGCAAAAATTGATTCTGTGGACAGGGACTGAATTACTGTGTGAGTCACAGTGGGCTGTCCTTACAGAACCTGGGTTAAATAGGAATAGTGTGTATAAAAGATCAGTACTCACATTCACAGCTCACTATAAAGGACATTTTAAGGCTGTATCTGCTATAAGGGATGCAAAGCTGTATAGGATAATTCTATTTTCTCTGACACTGGGTGTGGAAGGGTCCAAATTACCATATAAAGGGCTACAAAACTAAATCTCAAAACCACTACCACCAAAGCAACTGCAGAATTATTCTGCTTCTCGTTAGTGGTCGACCAATACAGGTTTTTCACCGGCTGATGCCGGTATTTAGATGGCCAATACACAATGCCAAGATCATGTTACTGGTTTCTTTTTGTATCTGATAAAATCCAATAATTTAATAATAACAAATGAGACTGAACATTAACCAATATTTATTTAACACTAATGTTACTGTCTGCTTTGTCTCTGGTTTCTTAAGTAGATCTAACTACTTTAAATTTTAAAAAATGTATCAGCTAAATACATGTCCAAAGGTAATCAAAAGCTAAAAATCAAATCAAAAAACAACAACTTGAATGAAATGAAAAATAAATCGGCCAACGAATTAATCGGTCTATCTTTACCTCTAGTGGCAGCAAAATTTACAACAGCTTGATCATTTCGGTCCAATTTTATCTCTCTTCTCACCTATTTGGCAGCAAATCCTCACCACTAAGCCATACAGCTCAAATGCTATATATTCCTTTCAATCTTGTTTAAATTTTTATCTCTTGCACTGACTTAAATTCTTTAATTTTGTGATACTTTTATATGACTGAAATGAAAAAAAAAAAACAAAAACAAAAAACTAAGTTGGAAAGCTATCTAACCCCCTTTTGATATTTGCGCATATGCTGGCTAAAAAAAATAAAAATAGAGTACATATCCTATGCAATCAGCCTTATGAATTGTCATTTTGTCCAAGTTTTGGATTGAACAGCATTAAATACTGTTGCTCTGCATCAGCTATCGGCAGCCACAGTTAATTTATTACCAGTATTGGAGGAAAAATAAAAGGATCAAATGCCAACTGATCTCTGGAATAATTCACGGATCAGCATTAATGGAAGTTTGCTGCTGCTCCGGCCCAGTGAGAGGCTCTGCGGACCCACCTGTGAACATGGCTTTGAAATAGTCAGAGGAGGAGGCCATCATGGCACGGTGCACAGGGAAGGCTTCATCTCCGTCCCCAGCCACCAGTGTGACATCACATAGTAATCCCTCTATCCTCAGCTGGTCAAATCCCTGGGTAGAGAGGGGAGACATGAGAGAGGCCAGGCTGTTAGTGAGCTACACCGAGCGTAGGGAAACCTGGGGCCTTGTTCCAGAGAGGTTTACCTCAGTATAATCCTGTCCTGACTGGAACCCCACAAGATCACATAATTAGTCTTACTCTCAACATTAAAGGCATAGAACACAAACAAACAAAAAACACATTTCATAATTTCTGTGCTCGAAACTATACAATTCTACGTCACTTTCTGTGGTAAAAATTTTTTTGAAGAGCATTTTGGAGGGGTACAACTAAAAATGACAGGTAGTTCATCTCAGAAACTGCATTTGTGCTTGGGACTGCAATGTTCATTTTTAATTTTTCAGCAAGGTCCTGTCAAAATCTTCCTCTAGTGCTGGCAGAGGCTGGCTAATGGAACCTAAATAGGTAGCAATAATGGCAATAATGACAAATTCAAGAATGACAGCCAGAGATGAATCAAGATTTCAGGCTTAATCATGGATAATCACTGGTTCATCAACTAAATCCCTTGCTTCCTGATACACTGGGCCTACCTAGCTATTTCTACTTACATAATCTATGTGAGACATTATGTTACTTTGAGGATGTTAGAGCCAAACATTAAGTGTAACAATGGATTAATACAGATTGTAAAATTTATTAATTTTTTATATTAAAAAAGATGTGTTCTATGCTGAAATGTGTCTTAAAGCCAACCCCTCTGTGTAGTGAAATTTCTTTTTTGGTGACATAACTGTAATTTAAAGGTTAGTGTATTCAGGATTGTAAATGTACTTCAAATATAAAATACTAAACCACAGCCAATTTACTTTGGTGCAATCAAGACAATGTGTTTTAAAACTGACCTGACAATTAAATCTTATTCCCTTTCACCACTGAAACTGAGGTCATCTTTTAAACAGTCAGAAGAAATTAAAAAAAAACAAACCCAGACTGACCTTAAGAGAATAATTATATTCATTAGATTCCAACATGCATTACTATTAGGTTGCATCTCTGTTGGGCCTGCTTGGGAAAAAATCCAATTTCCAGTTGTGCTATTTTGGTATTTTCCAGAGCCACTGAGGTGCAAGCTTTGTTGAGCTATAAATATAAATTTCAACATGGCAGTTTTACCCTTTAAGACATCAAAACTGTTATGCACAATATTTCAAAACTGCACCCCAGCACAACCTTATCACAGGCATTCTCAAAGTGCGGCCCGTGGGCCAATGGCAGCCCTTGGAAACATTTCTGGCGGCCTGCAATGAGTTAACCTCTTAAACTTCGCCAAGGTTGCCAGCAAGCTCGGCTGACATCCTGCCTTCCAGAGGCCGCGGCAGGCTCAGCAGCAGGTTATAAAGCTAGAGTGAAAATACTGATATCATGTGAAACTAGAAGGACCAGGTATTTCACTGATACCAAGTATGTCATGCTACGTTGTTAGCAAGGGGGCAAAAGGGGGTGAGGGGAAACCTGGCATGGCCATTTTCAAAGGGGTCCCTTGACCTCTGACCTCAAGATATCTGAATGAAAATGGGTTCTATGGGTACCAACTCTCCTCTTTGCAGATACACCCACTCTATGCTGTTCTTTAAATCACAATGTATATAGTAGTATTCAAATATATTTAGAATACATTTCCAAACATTTAGCAGACTTTTTTTTTTTTTCAAAACAAAAAAATCTGACTGATGTATATTTGGCATTGATAGTATATTTTGCTTGATTCTGAACATGACCCATGCAAAACACTGGGAGAAATGTGTTGCAGATGCTGCAAGGCAAGAACCAGCAGACCCACAACAATGATCTGATGTAATGGCTTCATCTATGAGCACATACAAATCTTTAAAAAGTGGGGTTACACCAGAATTGTCATCGTTACAGGCTTCCTCCAGTGTTGGTGAAAGTTTCTCCTAATTTTCTCCTTTATGAAATTACAAACAAGGACCTAGAATGAGCCTGGTGTTATCAAACATGTAGATGCCATTCATCCCACTAATGATATCACTTGTCATTTGTGACATCCAAGAATCCAAGCTCAAGAGATGTCCTGTAACATAATCCAAGCAGGAGATTTATCGCTCAAAGATGTGTGCATTAAACAGTGTTATGAAACCCACAGAATACACATTTTATTTGTGAATATTCAGTTGTGTCTGGATGGCCAAGGTTCCACTTGTTTATTATATAAATTAAAGCATATACTGGGTTTCTTGAGTTGTGCCTTACAAGGCACTTCTAATCGACATGGTTCCTTCAAGCTGTTCAGCTGTGAAACTGTGTTTATCCACCTGAGAATACTCCACATGGAATAAGTTGGTTTTATTATTCCACAATTCATTCCACAAATTAGGTGGAGCTCCTGATAACAACTTAGACTGAGTGATACTGTTTTCAAAAGTTAGGATAATTATGTAAAATGCAGGAAATCCAAAATATTATTTCTATATAAAAGGTAAAACAAAATAGCAGCAATTTCCCCAAAGTAACAGCAATTTCCCAAGGCAACCGCAGCAGAGGAATCATTTAAGGTAAAACACTGGGAACAATGTCCTATGAATTCCCATCCACATGTTTTCAAACTTCTTACCAGGAGTATTTACTGGTTAACCAGGAAATTACATACCAATTCATTTACATTAAGAACCAGAGTATTTATTTGTTTCAACAGCTGAAAGCATCTTGTGTTGTATTCAGCATAATTTATCACTTGTAGCATTACTTTCATGTCAATGTTTACTGATGCCATATTGCTGGCTTGTCTGCCACACGTCTGCAAACTTGCAGCAGCCAGGTTTCCTCTGTCAGGCATACAGACTGTTTGCATCAGACAGGCTTCCTGGATGGATAGTTCACACTCCTGCTTCTGAGATACATTTTAAATGTTGGCAATATTTGTTTGAACAGTTGCACTGGCAGTTGTATCTATGACTAGCAGAAAACCAAAATGTTATGCAATTTCATAATTGGAAAATGATATCAAAAAGCCAATATTAGCCAAGTGTAGCTCCTGTATTTTATTAAGAAATACCACTGACTATATTTACCTTGTATTAATTTTATAATTGGAGAATTTAAAATGGTGAGCCAGAGTCCAGAGAATTGGATACATTTGATGTGCATGAAAACCAATTCCATGACATTTGACACAACCACATATTGGTAATGCATAAGCTGGAGCTAGGTCTAGGTATTGGTTAATGGGAGCGCTACATTACACATACTCTTTACATTTGACTTACAGATTTGAGTTATTAACTCCCAGTGTTTCTTTATCAGTTTTTTTTTTTTTTTTAAATTTTACTAAGTACATCATTTTATATCACCATCAAACTGGTTCAGTTACAGTTCCTTATTTGTTGTGTGTATGCGTGAGACAGATCAAAAATGTGCCTATACTTTTGATAAAAAGGACAGTTGTCAATGGTCTTAGTAAATATTCTGATATGTGCCTCATCTGTAAGTCAACTGTTCCAATCCTCCACACATTTTTTGGGAACGATGAAGAGGTTAAGGAAGGTCGTTCCAAAAACCTGTGTAAATAACAGACGATTTGAAGTTTTTAACCTCTCTCCCCTCACTCTTGCTCAGCAGTGAATCATATTCATCCTGTGCTCATTCTTCACATCAAAGTAAAAAAATAGCCCCAAGTGCAGTTAGTTAACCTTTAATGTTTAGAGACTACACTTTGGTAGCAACATGTTTTTGCTTCTGCAATTATGAGTTGTTTTCTTTTTTTTTTTCTTCAGAATGTGTGAAACTAAAAATTCAGTAAAGAGATATTTTCCCATTTGTAGTCTCGACTGTGTTTACTGTGTCAAACAGAGCAAACCTTGGTTAAATACTTATCTCATTCAAAAAAAAAAAAAAGAATGATGATAATCATAGTATCTGGACTATGTCACATTTCTCTCCAAAGCAGCAAAATTTCTGGATCCAGCCGACATGCTTCACAAGATCTCTTGGACAACATGAGGGGAAAAAACTATCATTATCATTATTTGAGGCTTGTTTGCCTATGAATTTACTTTTGTACTGCACGCCGACAGTGTCGGAGTTCTCACCTGAAGAACCACTGAGCTGTGTGTGTTGCTTGTGAAGAAGCGAGTGTTTCCCGTCTTTGATGCCTGAAGGTGAGCAGAGATGCCCATATCACCATACCCCAGAGCAACTTTCATGTGAGCGTCGTCGTCCTCCACAAGGGATCTATTAGGAAAAAAGCAAAGAAGCTTATTTAACCTCAAAATGGCAGCACAAACACGTGTTACCATCTAATTTTAGGGTTTTGCAAAGTAGGGCAGACAGGCTTTCATAAAGGCACTACTTCAGGATATGTGGGGTGGCAGTAGCCTATCCTGTTAAGAGAGGATGTGACCAAAAGGTTGCAGGTTTGAATCCCTGGATCACCTGGGAAAAACATAGCAAGGGAAGAGAGTGAGATACACTTCCTCAAAAACTGCTACCAAGGTGCTCAGTAGCATCCAATATCAGAACAGTTGCTACCAGGATGGATTTTGTGTATGTCAATGAAAACCTACCTCCCCTTGCAATTACTACCGTCAAAATAAAACGAAGTAATGCACACTACAACTAGATAATAGCCTTGGAAATTCATATTGGCTAAAGTTTATGGAAAAGGGAGGAAAAGATGAGTTGCACAAGATCTTCCAAAGCAGAAGTATGAATATTTCCTTGTAATATGTCTTATCATTCTTATAATAATATGAGCCTTAGATCATGAACTCAGGACCTATGCTTATTAATAACTTCATTAAGTAGAACCAATCAATGTTTCACATTAGCAGTAATACTAATAAGCATGTGCATACACACAAATTCCCAGGCCCACACAGTTCAGAGACACAAATCTTTTAAGACTAATTCATTTACAAACGCTGAAGAAATGTTCTGAAATACCATGGCTGATTAGACCTCTGCTTATTCTATGGTAATTTTATTTCAATCAAATTCTTTCTTTAACTAGTGACAAACTGAAAGCAAAACTTTCAAGTGTTTTAAGCACACAACCACAATAAATTTAACACTGTTTCAATAAAAAAAACCAATTCACAAAATGAATTAGGACAAATGGGCATTAAAGCAAAACACAGGACATAAAAAGCACTTCACAGGAAATAACATTCAGCCAAGTAACTCAAGTGGGAAAGTGAAATGAGTGAACCCAAGTTGATGCATTACTGCAAGCTTTTATGTTTCTGTGTTGCGTTAAAACTAAGACCAAATTTCCATGGGACTTCCTCAGGCCCAAGCTGAAGAATTGCAAATAATTGATCTGTGGAGGGTTGAGAATAAAAAGGCAATGCTGCTCTCCTCCAGCATTTAGGGATTCTCAATAGACAGGATACAATGATGACTCCACAAGCCGTCGTATTTACAGCGCAGTAGAGTGGTGTGCTGGTGAGGCCTGAAAATCATTACATCTAAGAATTCACAGCTGAGAAAGATCAAGATACTTCTGCTGAATTTTGTATCAGCAAAATGAATCACAATACTTACGGACACAGCTTTTTAATCATAACTTTGTTTTTCAGCACTTGGGAAAAAAAAACAACTTGGGAGAGAAAATGAGATGCCAATGCCGAGGGTTCATCAGTTTGAATTAAGTGAAGGATTTTTTCTAACCCGTAACTTGATTAACTTGCAGCTCTTTAAAACACTGTTTTGACGACACCTTTCCACTGAGAAAAGGAAGCCCCTTGAGCATTAGAAATTTCAAGTGTTTTTTTTTTCTTTGTTTTTTATTGCTTTTTGTGGCATACTAATACCTACATAATTATTGTTATTGTGGTTTAGGGACATTCTAGTCAATATTTGTTAAGATGTAATGCTCTCTGCAAAAGCCAATGACAAGAGAACTAGCACTCCAATGTAATTTGGCATCAACTCGCATGGAAAATTAATGCGTTATGACGGAAAATGTGACTCACCGAGAGGAATTTTTCTAGGGACATGGGTACATTTTCTGCTTCGGAGCTGATATTAATAAACAATGAAGCTCATTTTGGTTTAAAAATTTAAACATACTGTAGGCCCACAAAACCTGCCAAATGTTCATTTTGTGTTTGTTATCAGCCCGCAGAACTGTCTCAGAAGGATACACTGCAAGCAAACAACATGCAATGTATTGCGTCAACTGGGTGGTGTAAGCCCTCTTTTAAAAAGTGTGACTGCTACCTCTACAAAAACCTGCTGCCTAGGAATTAAAGCCTGATTTTCTAAACAAACAGTGTATGAAACAACGTTGTGTTCTCCATACAGGGCTATTAGGAGAGAAGTAATGTTTCAGGCAAGTTGACAACCACTTGGCCTTCACTAAGGTGAACCTGTCAAAATTAATGTAAGAATGATGTGTGACTGACAATAATGAGGGTGGTGTGTGTAATTTAGAGGCTTAATATGTTTTGTTTGTGTTCATTTTTTGCTGTAACAGGGAATCTAGAGAAACAGAAATGTAATGACATACAACAGCCGACAAAGAATGGCAGCATTTCATACACTGAATGTAAGACGGGCTTAAAATATTGTCCCCATATCGATACAAGATATGGGGACGACAGTGGAACCAATGGATGTGGCACCTGAGGCTTTTTAAAGCAATCGTTTTCAAATGCAGACTGGCCCAGTTTTGTCTAACGGTTTTGATATGTAAATTTTTGGCTTACGTTTGCTGATGAGATAGCGCTTCTCATTTACAAGACTAAGCAGTCTGCTTCAGCAAAATGCTGTGATGCTGCTGTTTATTTGATCACTGAAGTTTTTTGTGGCTCGTGGAACAGTTCTTCGCTTGGGATGTAAATGTTCCTCATGTTTTAAGTAATTTTATCTAGGTGAGCATCTATTGACAAAAGAAGGCCAAACGTGATTGTTCTTGAATGAAGCAGCTTGTAGTTGCTATTAAAATGTCTGGCACGTTACTGTTAATAAAGCCATACCAAACATCATTTGTTTGAGATTTATTAATTCTTCTGGCACATTTAGGTTAACTGTAATCCATTAACTTTGTAAGATAGACAAAAAGTTACCAATGCCACCAATACCAAATTAGAGTAAAGTATAGAGAATTGGTGTGAACATTAATTAACAGGTTTTCAGGACACCTCTTGACTGTGTAGGTGTGAAGACAGGATAGGCTGAACCAATGACAAGCAGCTAAAAGAGAACAGTTCCTTGATTATGCAGAAACTGGTTCGTTCCTGAAAATCACTTCAGTACATCTGCTATAGCATATTTAATTTTGCAAGTAAGTATATATAGCACAATGAACTCTGGACCTGTGTAACAAAGATGAGTTATCTAAAATTTGAAACAACTACTTTTTATTCTATAAACAAAATCCTAGTTGTAATACCATTATGTAAGGTCAGTGTAAATTTAACTGAAGTGAAACTGTTTGTCAAATCTTTTGTAATTTGTCTAATCCTCCCATACAGTCTGGTCAGCTCTAGTTTCTGGGATAGTTCTTATGGTAATTAAAAAAAAAAAATCCAATCCTCTGCGTTCAACAACAGAGCATGGGAGATCGCTGTACACCTTAGCTTAAAGACATTTTCTTGAACACATATACATTCAATGTTGCAACTACCCTTAGTCTCATAGGTTGGTGTGGGTGGATAACTTTCTAATCACATAATTCTCATTGATAAAAATCAAGCAGTCTATTTTCACTCAAGACTTTAACAATCGGGCCCAAAGACATTAAGATGAGATTAAGCATGAAGAGGTCAATTATCACTGTTGTCACATGCCATTCAAATGCCAAGGACAAGGAAAGATGAGCGATGGAAATACATCAAAAACAAAGACAAATAAACATGGAACATGTAGGCTTTGGGAATTGGAAAGAATAGTGTCTGCCACCACAGGAGGTAAGGAAAACTAGATATAAATCGATGATTTAGGCTACACATGCTAAACGTCGAGCACATAGAGATCTAGAGAACTTATACAGGACCATCTTTTTAAATGGAGATGAGAAGATGGGGTCAGTTATAAGGTACATTTTACAGGGAGATGATCGTGGACAGCTTCTAGTTGGAATTTGTGAACACTACCACCACTAGATGCTGAGAGATTTTCATGGCTACAAAAGTGGTCACAATCACATTGACACACAGCACAGGAAGTGTACTGGTACATTTACCCCGTCAGGTGGTAAGTCGGAGAGGCAGCGAGGAGAGAGTGGGTTGTCCAAACCACAAAGGAGTGTTGGTGGCTGCCGGAACGAAACAAAGAAGACAACAGCTACAGCATCCCACATAAAAAAGTTCTGCTCTGTCCAAAAGACAGCAGAAAACAGAGACTGAGTCTCTAGATGCATCTATAACCAATGAAGTTTCAAGACATTTATCATTAAGGCATAAATGCCCACAGTGTGGCAATAATTTGGGCAAAAATAATTTATTAAAGAGAAAATATTATCATAGTCGTGGCCTCTCAAAGTACAAATGTTGATGCTCATAAAAGTCCTGTTTTGGTCCATTTTATGTGTGTGGCAACAAGCATAACATTTTCAAAAATCTGTCATTACCTTAGCTTCTTAGCTGCATTAATTGTTGACTGACACTTTTTTTTTTTTTTTTTTTTTTTTTTTTTTTTAGCACTAATTAAATATGTGACTAACCATCACAGTTTTTCACACCAGCCAAAGCATGGGTATGAAAGGGAACTGTGTTTTTGATTTTCTGGCTCAATCTTCAACCGTTGCAAAATATGTTGGTGGATGGACATGAAAATGAAAGGCACAGAATGTAATTAGTTTTGAATGCACCTTATGTTATACTTATGTTGAGAAAAGTTAGACAAAATTTCGCATCACTCACATTCACACTATGGGCCATATTAGTCCAGTGACTCCACCATTTAAAGATTTTTCTGCTGCCTCTGACAGCAAACTGTCAATCACAGTTTCAACTTGAATGGAAATGATATAATAGGAATGTAATGTCTCCTGTACTTACGTCATTGAGATTTTGCCTGATCTCACACAAGCCAGTTTAATTTATTTTCACTGATTTTGTAAATTTGCAAAAAGGGTAAGAGAAGGAAAGGGAGGAGGAAGGAAAGCAAACTAAGGAAGAATCAAAGAAGGAAGAAGTGGTGCAAGACTACACAGTTCCTTAATCATGTGTCACTTTGACAGTTCAGGGTTCAGTATGACAGTCCAAGGAGCTAAAGTCATCATGTTTTTTTCCTGGGATGGCAGTGGAAGGGTCTTAAAAGATTAATGAGTATGGGTAGCTTTACTGTATTGTCATGCTTGGGCATGGATTGATAAGACATTTTTGAAGATCAGAGAGACAAATATTATGGCTTTTTATAGCACAGAAAATATTCACACACCCATGTTATAAATTTCAAATGACAGAAAAGTTTTACAAATTTCCAGTACAGTACTTGAATGAATGCAATAGCAGCTGTAAAGATGACATATTTACCCAGATTTATTTTTTCTTGAAAACACGTTTATAGTGTTAGTCCCACTGAATGATACCACAACTTTAAGTTGCCATTACAACCTCTCCGATGCCGTCTCGTGCATCACAAGTGTTTACTCTATGTGTGTCCTCTCACTACTACAATATCTCTTGAGAACTTGGTGAAAAACTGTTTCGTACACTTATGACTCAAGGCATGAGCAGCAATGAACTTAAGGAGAGAGGTGGTGGTCATATTGTGACTGTTTGGGCTGGGATGAAGCGCTGTTTTACCGTTTAACTTCACAATGGTTATACATTGAACAGCTTCATTACATTGTGTTAGTTGACTGAGATTACACTGGACGTATGTGACATTTGTTGTTTTAATAGGAACAGGAGGAGGACTAACAGGTAACTATAGAAGTGCCGCAGCAAAGGGAGGAGAGCAATACCAACACTATTCATGAGCAACAAAAGGGTATGTGCCCCCCCTGCCAGAGAGATCAAGGGACTCATCTGATTTTCAGATGTATTCCAGCAGCAGCATCCAAATCACACACGCGCACACACGCGCACACGCACACACACACCGAGAAAGGCACAATAAAAGGTGACAAGGTGCATGGAGACAAAACCAGTGCCACTCAGAAAACTTCTGAAGTGGTACCAGTGGCATCGTGGGGAAATCCCTATTTGTCCTACCAAGCAAACCGATGACAGACACCTATACTGAGAATTTTCTGAACCACTGAGCACAGGAATGCAATAAAGCCAGAACATGTTGAGCAGCTTCTACTCCTGGAGAGAAAAAAAAAAAAACACCCTAAAAAAGTAGGCCTGCCGTAAAGGGGCTCTGTTAAGATACTCAGCTGCTGTACTGCAAGTCTGTGCCAGTTAAGCACCAGCTCAACACAGTGATCAAATTTAGTGTTTTTATCACTGCAATATACTATCATAGTGAACTGACACCCAAGTATTATATTAATATCATGAGGTCCTTGCCAATATCCAGTCTTACAAGTAAAACTAGTGTTGAAGGATGAGGGACCAACTACTGCTATGCCAGCAAGATTACATTAGCATTAAAAGAATTATATACAGTATATATATATAAAAAAAAAAAAGCCAAAACAAAACAGAACAAGAAAAGGACATAGAAACATGTATAGACCAACATAATAACATAACAAATAAGAAAAAACAGTAAACAAGACATATTTACTGATATGAATTAATGGTACATAAAAACAAACATGATGTCCATTGTCCACAATGAAAACCAGCCCAGTCGCCAGGAAAAAATACTGGCATTTAACATCTGTGCAAGCCAAGGATACATTGAAATGTCACGTTTTCAAGTGCCGTGACGTAGTATAAACCGAGTGAAAAAAGGTTGTGTTAGAAGGCAGGTGGGGTGACGGATGGCTAAATTAACAGGACTTAGTCAAGGAAGAACCATTGTTTTCAGCCAATGTTTGCTATGGAATACTAGAGAAACATTAGGTAGTGATTATTAGCAAAAAACAATAGCTTAGCTAACATATCATAACGTTAACAATAACCTTTTCCTAACCTTAACCATGATGATGAACCTTTTCCCAACCTTTAAACAGTTTTCATGACTAACGAAGCTAATGAAAATGGCTAGTGTTCGTGCATGCTGCCTGCGAACATTAACAGTGATGTGATGTGAAAACAGCAGGATGCACCACATTGGCTGTAAGTCTAAATGTTGATATGGAATGTATTTTTAGTTCAGAAACATTGACATTTCAACATATTTTTGGCTTGTAGCAATGTAAACTGGCAACATTTTATTTTGGTGACAGGGCTGATGAAAATGCAAAGGGGACAAAAGAAAAGACAGAGTCCACTGTGTGTATGGGTTGGATGTACGAGAGATGTGACTGTGGCAGTCTCTGTATGTCTGTACGTATGGATGAATATAAGTGTGTGTGGCAGTGTATTGGGCACGCTGAAGCATGGATCACCCAGAGCAAGGGGGTGGGTCCCCAAAGTGTTTTATTATGTTTTATTAAAAAAGATATTACATTTCTAATAAGGGCAGAAATCACCCAGGACTTCACAATTTGATTTCAATCCATGGGGTTGTGGGACGATAACAAAGCAGTGTTTCCGTACTTTTACTGTCTTTGGAAAGCTGCCAAGTACATTAACATTCGCACAAGTAAACTTGTGTTTCATTATTTCAGGTGCTGTGATGCACTAAGCTGGAATTCGAGCCGTAGGGACGTACTACGAAACAAACTAAACATATTGGGGCTTTCTTTGCGTTAGCTGGCTCAACAAAATGAGGTTTAGTCAGTTATCACAATGATGCAACTCTCTTAGTCATTCCAGGTTTTGTAAATCAGACTCCCATAAAAAGGGTGATATCGAGACGAAAGTCATTATTAGTAATTCCTGAAGAATATGAGGAATTTAAAAATATATTTGTGGCTAAACGCTTCATACCACAGCAAAGACAAAAGAAAGCTACATAGCATTATTACATACATACAAAGAGCTGAAAGACAGGTTTGCTGTATTAGATAAATATTAATTATGAATTGATCTGATCTGGAATATTTAAGTGGCATCTTAAATTCTGTGCTCCAACAATGGCATAGCTGGTAATACTGGTAATACTGGTATTCTTTGTAACATATTTCTATTTCCTGCCTCATACACGTGTACAAAGAGGAACTGTGAACGACTGCAGGATTCTTGTTAAGAGTCCAAAAGAATAAGAGGTCAAAACTGGGTCAAAATGCTCTTATAAAGTGATTAAGTGGTAGTCAAGCATAGGATAGGATAAACAAAGTATGTGGGCTATTCACCTAAATGCTGTGTTTGTCCTATTGCTCCTTATAACTACTTTCATACCTTCAACCCACTTGCCAGTTATGTGAAAAAGTTGTTCTGAACTGAATAAACAAAGCGACTGGGCGAATAACCACTCACTTCCACTTTGTTTTTACTCAAAACGAGTGGCAAAGGGATTTTGGTTAAAATTACACTGAATTGGATGAGGCACATTGCTTTCTCAGAACAGTTAAATAAATAGTGTTTTTTTCCTGGAAGCATAAATAGAATGTGAACGATCATTAAAATGGGATGAAATATACTTCCATGTCCTCTAATATATTTTTGGACGAGCTGCCCAAGTACAGTCACAAGTTTTTTGGTTAAACAGCGTGTGTTTCAAAGACATGATTTGCACAAATTTCTATCAGTAACAGCATTCTGGAACAGAGTCATAAAAGGGGATCAAAATTGGCACAGAACCGATAACTTTGAGAAAGTCTCTGAGGAGAAGGTGAGGGGAATTAAAATTGCCACTGCAGCTGTTTGGTAGTTCCTCAGACTCACGCCTTATGACAGCAGAAAGCCAGCTGATTTGAATAAAACTGTATGCACGCTTTACATAAATCCACTGATGTCCACAGTCAAAAAATATTTAGGTGCTGCCTCAGTATGGCACGAAATGAACTGCCCCACTTTCCACACAGCTTGAGCCAGGCAACGCTGTCAAAAGCTTGTCTTTTGAGACAGTGGGGGAATATGGCCATAGTTATGAACAAATGGCATCCCAATATGTTATTCTCACAATACCATGATAAAGATCACCTAGCCCTGAAAATGTGGAGACTTTATTGTGATATGAAAAAAACTGATAATGCCCAACCCTACAAAGTCAGATAACAGGATGTGATGTGGTACTTTATGACATGATATGAAAGGCTGGCGCTACACCTGGCATTAAGATGCATCCCGTATACAGACTGTCTGGATCTGATGTGGCTGGATTATATTTACACCTGGATTTAAAATGCGTAAGTGGAATTAAATTTCTTGTTCCTTCGCCAAATGCATATTGTTGCAAGTCACTTCTTCTCCAACAGTGCTTTTTGCACAAGGATGTTAATATGTGAGCTGCCTGCATCCTGTTGATTTGTGTGTTTCCTGATTAGGATTCATTCATTAATTTTATTTCTGTTTACATAGCTCCTACATGTGAACTGGAGACATGCTGTGTTTATAATTTGTTGTTAATATGGCTAAATGAGTCCCAAACCACCATTATCTGCTATCAGTCCAATCCAGGGTATGTTAATGCCAAATATAAAAGGGTGTAAGAGATGCATGACAGAGCTTCATGCTGCCACTTGACCACTGGCCTGACTGTGTTTTCTCTTTGGGCCAGTAAATATTAATTTTTGTTCACAGCAAATTTTCCTGTGTTCACATGTGTTGATTTTTTGGTGGCAATTATTTTGAGGTGACAATGTTGACTGGAAAATTGTTTGTCTGTACAACTGATACTGCTGTGAGCTGGGTGATGAAAATAAGCATGTGCTAATATTAGACCAATAGGGTTTTCTACGGGCATTTTTGGCCATGCT
Organism: Myripristis murdjan; assembly: GCF_902150065.1. Classification (NCBI taxonomy): domain Eukaryota; kingdom Metazoa; phylum Chordata; class Actinopteri; order Holocentriformes; family Holocentridae; genus Myripristis; species Myripristis murdjan. Next base: position 26,359,136 of record NC_043993.1, read on the forward strand.
GAGTCAAACTGTGCTGCACTTTTTTGCATTACCATTACCAGTTACAGCGTGCCAAGTTGTACCATGCTACGCCAAAGATGGACCATCTCCAGAATGTGGCCAAATCATCAGAGGGCTTCATCATCATTCATCGGTTGGTTAGAGAGAAATTGAACACCTCTGAAACACAGCTGCTTACAACCAGGAAATACCAAAGTGAGAATTCCGAAAATTGTATCACAGTTGATAATCTATCCATGTCAAAACGATTTTTTTCAGTGAATCTGTAATGGAAACGAAAAACCAAGCCACTCTGGGCTGACAAGGCGAGTCAAACCGTGTAGAGCCAGGCCAGTGCATGTGTATGGGAAAAGCTACAAAAGTTACAGTTACTTGAAAAAACAACTGCTCCAGATGGTCAGTGAGAAATGGTGCTGAATGCCAACCGCTGTACAAACTCCAACTTCAGAAGCGCGTGCGCACACACACACACACACACACACACACACACACACACACACACACACACACACATATACAAAACACCCAAACAATTTGCAATTGCTCATCACTGACCTGACCTGTTAACCATGAAAACCTGGCAGGCTACCCACAGCTAAGAAGCAAGTCTACTGATGCTCTGCTGGGTTATTTTTACTGTAATATACATGCTCATGTTTTGTTAGTCTGTTAACAGCAATAACACATTTTCTCTCGAGTCAAGTGAACAATCAACATTTGAGAGAAGCGGGTGCTATGCCACGTTTCCCTTCCCCCACCACAGTGTGAGACATAAGGGCAGAGACATGTCGAACACAGAAGCATGGCAGCCATGAACAGAGAAAGGGCACTCTCTTTTTAAGGAAGAGAATGGAGACCGTCGTGATTCCAACAAACGCTCTAATGCCTCTACTATATATAAAAAAAAAAAAACAGCCAATGGATAGATTACCATGTAAAAATGTTGATCATCATAATGAACAGTTTTTCCCAACCAGCAAAATTCATGAGTCAGGCAAACAGCTATGGCCTATTTAAATTCAGACACTCCATACATGCATTTTATTTCCTGGTTCATCCATGCATAAAGTTCCACTAAAAAAGGAGTTCATCTCTTGCACGAATTCAGTCATCTGTGCCCGAGGACTCTGACAACTGTCATTTGCTTTTGCCCATTCTGACTAAAACTGGCAACCTCCCTAATTAATGCTCATACTTATCTAATTTGATTAATCGTTACAAAGCACAGCTCGCTGAGTTAACAGATAGTCCTACAATTGCTGGAAATCATACATAGAATCTGGATTTACAAATGGAGTAACATGGCAAAGGGATATTGTAGATATTGTATAACACTGGTTCTTTAACATAGTTGCTATCATTAAAATGTGAATTAAGACAACATATATGGGGAATAGTCTGTCTTTGTGGGATCCTGTAAATGTACAACTGAAAATCCAGGTAGATTTTTGTGTGTGAATGAAAAACCCAAAATGTCAAAACAACAGTCTTCAAGTACAAGCCTTGACAATTTCAGTGTGTCAAATTTAATTCAGAATGTCAGTGAGCATACGCTGATGGACACGTGAATTGCAGACAGTACGGCTTTTGCACTGAGTGGTAAAGCTGCTTCCTTGCATTACACTCCACCACAGGCTCCGATGTATTCTGTTCTGCCATATATTGCTTACCAATTATAAGATAAAAATTACAGGACAAGAACTGAAGAATTTCACAGGTTACAATTTAACAAAAAAATAACTGAAACACTATCAATGCTCATACTCTAAGATGGCTGTTAAAATGCCTTGCTGTCATAAAAATCAAGAGCAACAAAGTGAACACAAAGGCACTATAATCAGAGAGCAATTTAAGGTCCAACGCTTTTACATCAAAGGCTTGGGGATTTAAGATTAATCAATTACAAAAAAATCCATCCATCTATCCAAGTAGTTAGGCAAACAAGCCTCACGATGTGTTCGCGTGTGGGAGGAGCGGTCAGTCTGTCAGCATGTACCAAGTACCAAGCCAGCCTGAGGGATGCCACAGTACCCAGTTAAACAATATGTGCAACCTATTCCCAAATGACGCTTATTTGTAATGAATAACTGCAAAACTTGTAGGCATAAGCCTTGAAGTAAGCTACACTGTATTGTCACTGCAGATTTGTGAAATTATTCAGCATGTGTAGGCTAAAGCAGGCGACCTGTGCCAGAGGAGTGAGTCAAGACTGAAGACACAGGCAATAGACGAGTACGAGAAAAGGGGAATGAGAGGTGTCACTGTTATTGTGCCTGGACGCAAATGAGCAGAGAGGTCTGGCTTTACGCTTAAAATTAATTCTTTTCTTAATCTATCACTATCCATTGGGCCTGCATAATTAATGTTAGATTCTTTTTGTGGTTAATAATAATGTAATTAGGCAATACTGAAGTGTCTGCTATGTTTCCAATTCCCCCGAAATCACGGTGTGGTACATCAAGTGCTTCCATTACGTGTGACTGATCACAATGTCTGAATGCACAACGTGCACCCATGTGAGCAAAATTAAAATTAAGATGGAGAAGCGGCAGCTCTGGTGGGGAGAGGGGGGGATAACATCATAAAAACCTTACATAGACCATCTTTGGAAAAGCGTCTTGATGAGATAAGTGGAAGTGGAAAAGAACAGTTTGCCCAGTATTACAGAAGAAAATGTCTGAATATGAAAACCCTCTAGTTCGCAAAAAAGTGGATTATCTGTCATTTGAGGATTATTTGGTTTTAAACCAGATGATGACAAACATGTAAGGATTAAAATGTTAATTGTGCCACACTATTGTCCATAAATATTTTTAGCAGTGTCTATAAATATAATCACTATATATGCATAATCCCATATCCCAACAGATTATTGACTATGTTTGGTAGGAATAAACTACTCACTGTTGTAAGCTTGAAACAAAAAACTGCCTCACCTTGGAGTTTCTAAATCTACTTGGCATCAACAATTAGGTACATTTGAAAAGGGATAAGCAATTAATCAAGCAGCTACAACAACCCTTTGAAACCTGAGCAAATTGGGAAACATGGAGAAAAAAAAGGTAAGAAACTTAGCAAAAAATGACATGAAAATTAACAAGAAAATGACCTGAAAATAACAAAAAAATATAAAATGAGAAAATAAAAAAAACTAGGAAAAACATTATCTATCATTATTATATTTATGTGTAAAATAATATTACAAAAAAAAAAAAATCTCTACTAATTGCCTGTTTTTTGCGCTAATGTCCACATTTTATTTCTTTTTTTCTCATTTTCATGACAGGCTCTTTTTTGCTTGTTTAATTTCTGGTCAATTCTTTCATTCTTACTTTTTTTTTTTTTTGCTGATTTTTAGGTCATTTTCTTCACATCTTCTCAATGTCTTTTGCCCATGTTTTTGAAAAACGGTGAAGTTGCTTAGGTTTCAAGGCGTTAATATATTTTAATCATTCATAAACAAACAAACAAAACTAAATCTTTACTGAGCGTTTGTCCAAAACGGTGTTAAAAAGGTAACTTGCCTCATTCAGTCACAGCTGATGATGTGAGGTACTGGGATACAGTATAACGGCTATTTCAAGATGGAGTGTGATAGCTGCATGTAAACGCATGCTAGCTGGCATGCCCTCTGCACGGCTCCCTGCCCCTTATGTCAAGAACAGGAACTCCAAGCACTTTGTGCACGGCAGAAATGGCTCCAGTGCACATCACTACACTCAGTGCTGTAAGCTACACTCATGTTTTTACAGGGAGCTGGCTGCACAGTTATACACAGTCATTTTGTTATGAGGCCAGAATTTCCTTATTGTGAGTTTCTGGGTAGTTATTTCAGTTATAGCAGATCTGCCAAATAATTCCATTATCTTTACTTTGCAAGGCAAAAAGCTGAAGGTCGTTGTGGGTACACACTGAGTCTCACTGCAAATGCACCTGGGACCACATCCACTGAATTCACAGCCTTGCTATTTGGATGAGCACTGTCAGATATGCTTTTTTTGTATTTTTTTTTTGTTTGTTTTTTTTTTGTATTTTTTTTTTTTGGTTGGTCGTTTCCAGCAGAGTGTTTTCTCACTCGAGACCCTGTTCTGGCAGCAAGACAACAACATGGTGAATATCACCATCTGATGAGGGACCTACGCAAAGTTTCAGTGACATGGTAGCTGTTGTTTCACTGGTAAGGCATGATGGCATCCACCAACTGGTCAGCTGTGTGGTGGAACTCTGTGTGGCACCCACAAAACTTCAGGATAATTCCACATCGAGTGGGAAGGCAGGTGGGTTGTGTGTGTGTGTGTGTGTGTGTGTGTGTGTGTGTGTGTGTGTGTGTGTGTGTGTGACGAGCGTGAAGACTATAGTTTCATGGGACTGAGTCTACTTGACATTCTGCCAGCCTGACTGTCTGTGCCTCCCCACTGGCCTCTCATTGAGAATGAACGATCTCTGGGTGGCTATCACATTCCATCCAAAATGGCCATAAGTCAGAAAGAACCTAATTTAAATTTCCAAAGGGCAAGTAAATTAAGTGCCCTGCCACAGTTCTCTACAGCTAAGGCAGTTTTCTGTCCAGAATGTTATCCGGCAGTGAAGTGTGACTGTTCTGAAAGGGTTATCTGCGACTGGGACCTACACACACACACACACACACACACTCACACACTCACACACATACACGCTTGACTATAAAAATCTATCTTTGTGTCAAAGTTTGTTGTTTGGTTAGTAACTTTAGCCTCACAAACATGAATACATAATCAGATTTCTTATGGAACCAATAAATGTAATAAATAAATAAATACGTAAATAAATTTCAGTGGCAGAGATCACACTCAGGAAGTGAACATTAAACTTCCAGGATTTGCGTGTGAGCACTTTAGCAAGCTCAACTGAAAATTCAGATGAAAAAGATGACAATGTTGTTTCACATCACCCGGATCAGTGACAATAACCTCGCCCGACAATTAGAGAGCACAGTTCGCTCTCTCCTTCAGTGATAATCTTGCCCTTTATAGCAAACTTTTCATTCCTGTGAAGCTACTTTGTAACTTTTAACTTCTCAGCAGACGTTTGCACAGACAGCGGTGACAGATGCAGATGACACTCTTGAAAAAGCCCTTGAAAAATGTACTCAATGTACCTGAATCTGTAACTGCCTAACAATGTTTTGCTACATCTTTGGGAAATGAGAGATGATATGAAGTATAGAGAATGACGTGAACTCATTATCCCACCGCAGTTGCAATGTGAGGTACAAGCATATGTAGGCGAAGATCAGCATGCTGTTTTTCAACATCTCTGCAGTCAGATTATTCCAGATTGAGTCAATTTAACACATAAAGCAGACTGTGTTATATTTGGCTGGATTCATCACAAAAATTCTGTGGTTGGATATGTTTTTAAATGAGCAAAAATGTATCATTTTTGTCAGCAACAACTGACACTCAAAAGCGAAAGTAAATGAAACCCGGCAAGAGGAAATCCAGCTGTCGTTCAGTTTCATGTCATGTTAACAAAAGCTTTTAAATGAACAATGCTCTGTGGATTCTAGGCACAAGAATTACTTAACTGGGCCTACAAATGAATGTGAGTCGATAGCAATCTAAGGAGGTTTTACAACAAACTTCTATTGACTACTCTGCCTTTTGCATCTAAGTTGCCTGTTTCATCCTACATGTGGAAGCACCTTCTTCTACAAAATCTGTCAAACTGACTGCCACAGATTTCATATTACTCATCTCCACACAGATTATGTGGATTATAATCTGGTCACATTGGCTTCAACCAAAATATCGGTACTTATACGGAAAGTATGTAAGCTAACGGACTAAAGAGAACGGCCGCTGTGGCCAGCGCAGTTGGAGGATGCCTTCTTTTAAAAGTAGTGCGCTATTTCCAAATGACAAAATATAAATCAATTCAACAAACAGCCAATGTCAGATTATGTGCTAAAAGACTTACATGATAAGAAGAAATCAGAAAGTCAAAATGTACATCAGAATCAGAAAAACTTTACTGATCCCAATGGGAAATGATGCGAGTATTACAAATAGTAACACCTAATATTAATATCGCTCGCTGAAGAATGTATCTGTGTCCTGCATGCAAGGATGACATTCACTTTGAGGACTTTATTTGGAGTCAATGATAAACCCAATGACTTCATACTAAACTTCAGATTATTCAATGGGTCATACAGCCAGTGAACCTTTACCATTCCTCACTAGAATGAAATCTGCACCACAGGCAGCTAACCAGTCTATATATAGATTAGGGTGGGCTCACTGCAGGCAAGCACACATGTGCAAACACATTTCCATGATAATTTTCTGTGTTCAGCTCAGACACCATCATACGTAATTCACACCACATGCTCAAAGAGCTTCACCCTCCTGCATCCTCCATCATTTTGTTGTTTTGGATATATACACAAAGCATAACCCAGTGTACCAAGTTAAAAATGACTCCAAAGACAAAAGGATGCAGGCTACACTCAAAGGACCTATAAAAAGTGACTTTTCCTTGGCCACAGAGTAACCTATAATTGGGAGCCCAATATCAGCCTGCCTGAAAACACAACTTACAATATACAAGCTTCAAAATAGTAAGTGGTCTGGTAGGGCAGAGCCAGACTGGGCAGACTGAGGTGGAGCCTCACTCAGTAATGTTACTGTAGACACATAAAATTGCTCTTACATGTGTAACACCCTCACTATGTTGTGAACATAATTTGAATTTACAGGATTTAGGCTATTAAGGAATTTTTGGCTCGCTGGAACCAACTTATTCCACTAATTGTAAAGAGCATGGTAATTTTTTTTGTCAATCTACAATAACAGTGTACATTTCATGTTAGAGATCAGTGTTACCGCCATTATCAGTAAAACAAAAATCACTAGGTCACTAGTGTCAATAATTGAGGACGTTTAAATTGTGCCCTTGGGTAAAAAGCTTATAGACACACAATGACAACCTAGAATTTTCTTCAAGATTTACACCATGTTAAGGAATCTGAAAAGAAAGGTACAGGCTATATGAACACTAAACTACTTTATGTTTTTTTTTTTTTAACATGCTTTTAGATGTATGAAATAGCCATATTGCAAGGTATCACCTTTTAAATTGGGGCCATTTTGAAGTAATAAAAAAAAAAAAAAAAAAACTGTGTTGGCTTTAGGTTCTTTTCTGCGCCATCTCAGGGGTGCGATAATATTTTAACTCAATTTTTGTAAACCTAGCAGCATTTGAAACAGTTAAGCTTATAGGCAGAGCTGTGTGAGAATTTAAGACTGTGCTTAGTGTGTTAAGAAAAAAACCCTCTCATGTTAGCCTTGTTGACCTCAGAAATTACCTACAGGTTATCATTACCCCACTTACGCTAGCTTGCCTTGAAAACCCTTCATTTGCTCTCATCTTCTCAAGATGTATGTTCTCAGACTCTGTTCTCAGGCCTATGCAAAGTTACCGTTCAAAAGTCAAACAAGACACCATCCATTTCAGCAGAACACTGAAAAATAGGCCAGATAAGAGAGGATGGATAGAGCCTGTGTGAACCATCTACATTTTACCCTTCCCCCCTCCTGAACAGTAGCAGATGACAATAGCTCCTAAACCAGGGCACGCCAGACATCCTGACAAAGGCAGGCTCCTCCCAAGCTTGCCGAATCTCTGTGCCCAAATAAACATAGCCACAGGGAGAGGGCAAGAGTCGGGGATGTGGTCCTTGCCATGACCAGACTAACAGCAAAATGAGCCACACTGCCCAGGAGCAGGGCATTCTGCACGCAAGCCAAATAACGCATGCTGGACAAGCCGACTCTCCAGATACATCACAGCACTCAATCATATCCTGCTTAATTAGGGCTGCACAGAGAGAGAACGGATTCATGTATTCAAAACAATCTACAACTCAAAAAAGAAAGAAAGAAAAACATCTCCAAAACTGAAATGAAACAAATCCACCTTAATGTACATCACCACAATGGCACAATCTGAATGCTATTTGGCTGTTACTCACATGTAGGCAGGCGAAAGAGGTGAGGACCTGGATGTCTTAAGCACTGGCACTGGGAATTTCCAGCTGACAGGAGAACCGCTTTTCCATTTCAACGGCATGTTGTTGTCACCAGAATGGTGCTAGAGCAATACCAACAGCAAAGAGCATTTCCATGAAAAGGCTTCCAATGCGGGCTTCCATCCCACTCTGCCCACACCATTTAAGGGGGAGGGAGAGCAGCAGCAGCAGCAGCAGCAGCTATAGAAATACACTGGCACAGGCAGTGCAGGCTACAGACAGGGTTGTGACATTAGCGGCAGCACTGAGAAGCCAATAGATTGTATCCGCTGTGACTACTTGCCCTGCTGCATTCACAGTCATCTCCTGGTGGGAGGGGGAAGAAGCCCTCCCTTCCCGTCACCCTTTAAGGGTTCATGAATAGCCCAGTAGCTCAGCAACAGTGCCACCTTGTTAAAGGAGTGGTGATTACAGTACTGACTTTGCCATCAAAAGGAAAATGGAGAAAGAGGAGTAAGAGAAAGAGAAAAAAAAACAAGATGAAACAAAAGTATGCATACTGCAGCACTGTACAATCTTTGAATAGCTGTGCCCAAAATAGCGTCTGCACAGTACAGTAGAAAGGGGGATTCTAGCAGCACATTTCATTCAAATAAGCTTTGCATGAAAATCAGTTCTGGATTTTGTAAATTATTTATTTTACTTAATTACTTGGAACCACAAATAAAATGTGCTATCTCCCTGTGTTCATCACGCAATTTTGTACAAGGAAAGTTTAGGCAGTGAAACACCAATCAGTGCTGATGCTGGAATGACTACAACAGATAAAACTGGAGGTCTTCAGCTGCCCATAGATATAAAGTTATTCACTATTTGATAAAGTTGGTCTGAAATTTGGCTGATATCCTGAAATATGTCCTGGAAGAGGTTAACAGCAGCATCACCACCACACTATCTTCCTAGTGCAGAACAATTCTAAAGATTTAGAAATTGTATTTGTCTTATCACCATTTTCTGGGCCTTAGGGAATTTAGAGGGGCAATTTAACAATTCTGATAACATTTGCTCCAAAGTGCTGGTAGACAAAATGTAGGCTTTTTCTACATGGCATTTCAGGACACCACTGTATTTTGTATTTATGCTAAACAAAATCAACTGCAGGACTAATACAGATTATTCAAGAGCTGTCCGTGGAGGGACACTTCGGGGAAGAAAAAACACTCAGATTATCAAGTTGGACCAGGACAGTCAGTTCAGTACACAACTCGTTTCCTTAATGACTAACTCTTAATGCTAGAAAGTACCAATGCCAATGTCAAGAGCCCCACAGCTTTGTGTTTTGTGTTCCAGTATTTCATGATTAAATTTACCAATTTTGGAAACTTCCTTGCAAGCCTCCTTTCTCTCTACCTCAGTCTCACCCAGCAACTACACCACATGAGCCCTGAAAATAGTGTGATGAAGTCAGTAACACTGTGACACACACACACACACACACACACACACACACACACACACACACACACACACACACACACACACATCTTACAAGTAACAAAATAAGAAACATTATGACCCCCTCTTTGTACACAATATGAAAAAACATTTCCAGTGGATAGTGGCACAGCTAAACATGTTCCCTCTGAACAGATTTAAAAAGAATGGTAAGAAAATAAACACTGCAGTTGCTCCTGAACATTCTGAATATTTCCTTCTCTCATATGTTTACACCATACTTCTATAACCAGTTTTTCAATATAATCTCTTGCACTTGTATTGAATCTCTGAAAATGTTGTTTGAATGGGAAAATGCCAAATTTCATTTCTGACAGATGATTTTTTATGGAAAAGATCATACATCTGATGAAGTCAGCAAAGTTGGAAGGATTATGTAAAATTAAAGAGGGCTTTAAAAGATGAGTAGGCAACACTCCGTGCCTAATGCAAGAACAGGAAAAAACTAGGACACATATTCTTCCAAAATTGCAGCCTCAGTATTTGCTTAATGATATCACGTTTTGTATGCTTTGGCCCCTTTGCTACAATTCACCAAAAATTTTCCAAAGAAAACCATACTATTTTATAGGGCTAAATGAAAAATTTCCTACCTTTCAGGCAAGCATTAATTTCCATTCTATTCAGTACAGTAGGAAATTCAATTTGCAGAGACATCATAGTGAACATCCCAGTATCCCAGCAAGTGCACTTTCAAAGCAACTTTATCATCGCATGGGAATTTAGATTAATGCTCACATTGATTTGAAAAGACATTACATCCTCTGGTGCATTCACATTCTGGTAGAACACACCAACATCCAGAACAACATTCACATGCTTTTTTGTTGGAAAATCAAACCCAGAAGGCAAATGATAAGAAAATGTAGGCATTATGAAAACAATCAAGTGGATTTGTTGTTGCCTTATTTCAAAATTTCAATTCCTGTTCTAGAGAAAATAGTTGCTCACCAGCTGATTCCATTCAAGCATAAAAGCACCTTTTTGAAAAATTCAGTCTGGATTCAGAGCTCACCACTGTACACATTATGCTTTGCTCACTGTAATGAATGATCTCCTCTTAGCTGCATATGCAAGAAATACCTTTTGGTTCATCTTGATCTCAGTGCAGAATTCAGCACTGTTGAGGATAACAGCCTGCCTGATCACTTTGCATACTAGGTCAGAATCTCCAAAACAGCATTTAATCAGGTCTACTCTACTAAGATAGATGTTTTACTGTGGGCACTGATGATGCTATGTCTTCCAAATGTTTTGTGGGGTTCCTCAGGGATCTGTGGTAGGTCCAATTCTTTTTTTTTTTCCTACATCAACATGTTACCCCTGGGTCATTTGTTAAGCAGACACAGATTGGGGTGTAATAGCTAAGATCTAAGTAGTTTTATGCAGGTAGGTCTGTGTGGGGAACAAAAGAGGAGGAACACATTGGCCAAAACATTATCTGGACCTAAAATGCCTCCAAAAAGTATTGATGTTTGTGTTCTGTGTGGGGTAATGCTTGACTCATGTAATAAAAGAAACAGTAACTTGCACAAGCGCACCGCAGAAATGGAAGTGAGCAGGTACACCAGATGCCCCCAAAAATTGATCATTGCCCCGAGACGCTAAGTCGTCATGAGATAATAGCCAATGAGTTCCGAGATTGTGTAGTGAAAATACCGTGATACAATCTTAACTGTGACTTTTGTGATCTGTTGCTCCACTAGATGCAAATGATCTAAATAACACTGACACATTCTACTTCAGACGTGGATGTCACAACGTCTCTTGCAATTACACAATAAATAAGAGATACTCATTTCTGACGGTTTAAGTGCATCAGTTAAAGAACAACTTTATCTTTCTGAAAGTGTTACCTCACTTTGTGCAATATCCTTTGATTTTTTGACACATGTTTGAGCTTGGAGAAGCATGTTAACTCAGCTGCTCAGCCCTGTTTTTATCATCTCAGGAAGATTTCTAAACTTAAGTCATTTATATCAGATAAAAACATGGAGACAGTGATCCACATCTTTATTACATCCTGTCTCAAATACTGAGGTACCCTGAGCAAGCGTTTGTTATCCTGATTACAGCTTATCCACAATGTTGAAGTCAGACTCATCACAACCACAAGCAAAAGAGATAATTACACCCAGCTTCTTTTCTCTGTCTTCCTCTAAAGTTTAGGATTAATTTTAAGATTTATTGATTACTTTTAAAGCGCTAAATGGACTTGGCCAATGATATATTACTGAGCTTTTAACCCCTTATAACCCGTCTCAACGTCTGAGATCCGTAGATGGGAACTTGGTGGTTGTTCCACAGACTATACTGACAACAGGGGCTATGACAGGGTTATGATCCTTCTGCTGATTCTGATCAATGGTTAACTAAGACATATTGCAGTCAGTTATTTCTGAATAAGACTGTTGTCAAGCTGTAGCCTCATCACTACATCTGTTCTGTTCCAAATTAATGAATGTGCATCATGAAGCCTTGCTACTGTGCGTTGTAGGCTTCAGCAAGACATCAGCAAGCTACACATGCAGAAAGAAATATGTTCATTAGCTGACTTGCGACACTTGTTACAATCATTAACTTGACCTAAGCTACTGGGCTCCAACCATCACAGACAGGGAAAAGTGGAACAAGATGCTTTCCTGCAATCCAGGCAACAGCTACATATCTGGTGACTGCCTCCCATATCTGCCTGTCAGTCATATTTAAGCACCTTAAAACATTAATGCCAGGAGTCTCCCAGTAGAAGCACAATTTGTTTAAAAAAAAAAAAAACATTGCAGAGTTTAAAAACATTGCAGAATTTTATATATTATTCCCACAATCATCCTCTACCAAAAATACACTGTGGTGAGCAACAGCAAGCACTGTGAGAGTTGACATTTTATCAAGTGCTGCTTGGTGAATTTATATGCATGCCAGACAGAGGTTCCTGACAGGGGCATCCTGGTCTCTGTGGTTGCATTTAGATGGCAAGGCCCCCTGTGCATACTATGCAAATGCAACCTCCTGGGTTTCAATCCAGCCCAGAACCTCTGTTGCATGTTATTCCCCTCTCTCTCTTCATCCCAATCTATATATACACATGCTCTGCTGCACAGGGAGTGAACAACAAGGAAAGCTTCCTGACTTCGTAGGAACAGCCATGGAAAATAAACAGATTAACCTCTCAAAGCAAGGTAAGTGTGCCGAAAAGGAAATTGAACATCTTTGAGGAAAAAGTAGAGTGAAATTCAGCACTGCCTTCCAGAGATGAAGAGCAACCAAAAGACGAGAAGGGACCACAAGGAGTGGCCATTTGTGAAACAAAACTAGAGTGAACAATTTGTTATTTCCTTTAAAAGATGAAAAACACTTCAGGTTTTGATTGAAGAGGAAAAGTGTCTGCTGCCCTGAGTGTTGTACAAAGGTCATTCCACTACTGGGAATCTGGGACAGAGAACAGTTGAGGCTGGAAGAAGTGATGACAAGGTCGATACAAGGAAGAAAGCAGCCAAGCAGCAGGTTGTAGCAGAGAGCAGGGAGAGTGCCATGGCTTAGATGTGAAGAGATGCAATTTTCCCAGTAGTCTAGTAAACCAGCTGTGCAGTTTTGATATTAATGTGAACAACCGCAGGTGACCAGTTAAGAGAATGAAGAAAGGGGTGATGTTAAGTTTCAAATATCCAACAAGGTGAGCTGAAGGGTTTTGGATGAGTTGCAGTAGCTGAGCACCACACTTTGACAGTCGTTCAGATTGCATATAACAAGCCTGGAAAAGTTGAGTACCTGTTGCTGGTGTTAATTAGGTCCATGTTTTGTGTTTTCTGACTTGTTTGCTCGTTAACAGGGAAAAAAATTTGTATTTCTTATGCAACACAAATTTTTGCTTTTTTGGTTTTTCCTGTTTTTGCTTTATGAGCTAAAAATCACACAATAACCACTTTACACAATTCAATGTAAATCAGTCATATGATCATCGGGGTAAATATACATTACAATAAGGATTGAGTGGAAAAAGTGAAAAAGTATTCAAGTATGAAATGCAGGACATCCTGTATTAGAAGCTGATGTGCGTGCTGTGCTAAACCCATTTTTACAAAGATCACAATTGTGATAGATAGGCCTCAAGACTTCTGGAAGTCCATTGTTCTTTTCAGCCACCAAAACCTACTAGTCCAGTTAATAATTAAATGATGTGAACTGCCTAATTAGGGCCAAGGAGGTATCTGACAGCCAATAGGTTTTTGTAAGCTTTCCAGGGCATTCAGCACACATCTCATCTGTCACTAAGGGAGAAAATAGGGCCCACCGTCTGTGCTAAAAATGTAGTTATGGAACCACAATAAGTGCATGAAATTGTGTCTTAAAGGTACATTCCACCATAGACCACTCCTCTGTTTAACAGAAGAGAATTTGATACATAGAGCAGAAAGAGTTGAGAACCAGCTCAGCACAGGGTGGAGAACCAGAGCTGTTAAGCTATTTCACATGCACCTTAGGGATTATGTCTTGGAGCATGACCCAGGGAACGGGCACAGATGTCCTCAGGTGTCCAGGATCTTCAACTGTGTCTGAGCTTCACCCGCAGCATTGCACCCTGTGACCCCTTGAAGCTACCATAAAGATGATACAGACAACATCAACACTGACTCAAGAACAGAGTCTGATGTGGATTCCCTCACCCTACAGCCCCACAAGGCTCCAAACACACCGGTCGACCAGTTCAGCATTCCAAAGCCACAGCCATGGAGCTGCTCAAGTTTTGTTACCTGTGTAAAGGTAACAGGGAGGAGCCCCTACAACACCCCCCCCACCACAAAAGACATGCCGGCACTTTGTGATTTCTCCCGGTTCTCCCAATGTACAGTCAGGGCCTGCACTGGATATACTTTGTGACGTCACAATGACTTGATAATAGTCATAATAGCCATAATAACGTGATGATTCCACCAGCAAATAAGCAGCAAGGGGAGCGATTCAATAAGAGCATCAAACACATGAAAACTTCAACTTAAACAGAATCAGCAAACAAGTGTGACAGACTAGTGACCAAGGTATTTTTTCTAATATAATTTTATTAGCATTTACTAAGGTACTGATGACAAATAAAACTGTCTTCTTGTCATTTGTCCTGACAATCACAACTTCTATATTATTAGTATTTTCCAGATTAAACAATACATTAAAGGGAGCTTTATTTATTTACTTTCAGTCATTTGTACTGGCCATCAGGTTATTCTATGATGCATCACAGTTATTGATAGCTTACAGCAGATGGGCTGTGGACCAACCGACTGCACTCTGCCTCCATCTGTACATATTATGATACTCCACACTGAAAATCGTGTCCAGTGAAACTGTAAGCAACTGTCAATCCAGTTGGTGTAGTGTCTGTCTCATCCACCTCCACATAGCCACTATTACAGTCCATGAGCAAGTACGAGGGAAGTTCCTCTCCTCGGCATTTCGTCATGGATGACCATTTGTTTTCATGCAGCCAAATGGTATTGTCTACAGTAAGAGGTGTAACAGAGGAACAAAGTCAGTGAGCATGTACATTCATCTATGTTCCACACTCACTACATTTTCAAACTAGAGACCCAGACTACGGTTTTAACTTGCTGACTGCCATGCCATGAAGAATTGAAATCAGCAGCCAGCAACGAGAGGTATATGGGTAATGAATCAAACAAACTGTCTATCTTCGATGATTCAAAAATATGCCAAAATGTATATCGGGCATCACCAAATGGCGGACCGCGGTCCGGGCACGGACCCAGTGACGGCTCTGTCCGGACCCGTGACAATTCTAATATTAAGAAATAAATCATTTGTTGTTATTTTTTCTCTGACGGTCGTGGCAACAGACTGCATGCGCAGCTAATCTAGCTAATACGATAGGAGCGTCATCAATAGACAAGCCAATCAAATTTATTGTTTACCTTTCAGCACCAGTGAATAGCGGAAGAGAGGAGATGAGACGAGAAAATGGCTTGCTCCAAAATGAGAAAAGTAGATAGTGAAGAAATTCAGTCTCTGTTTTCTGTTACTGGAAATGTAGTAAAGACAACTGCAGTATTGTTTTCCATTCAAGTGCCATACAAGTTCAGACTTATCGGTGTGTTAAAAGTATATTACTTTGAAAACACTTGAAAACAACTGAAATTTGAAATTTCACAATTAATGATATAGAGATGTACATACGTGGTTGATTTTATTTATATCAGGGTACACTATTTAGACATTATAAGATTCAGACCTTTGCTGGGAGGAAATTTTAGTAACTGAACCTCTTTGAATTTTAATTGAATACCCCTGATGTATGTGATGCATGCTAGGGCTAAGCACCTACAATGAGTACGTTTACATGCACACCATATTCCGGTATTATTCGGAATATTCGCAATATTCCGGTTGCGCACGTGTCATGTAAACACGCTCCAAACCCGATCAAGGTCATATTCCGGTTGGAGAGAATTCCGAATAAGAGAGAGAGGAATATGAGATTTAGCCTAGGTTCATTTAACAGCAAAATCATCTGCACACTGAGATGACGTGATGTGGACTTCAATGTGGTCTATGGAAACAGTGGGTCTCAACTGGTCTCGCTTCACGGTCCACACAGGCTAAGAGTGGCTCAATTTTATTTCACAAGGTGAAAAGTGTTGCAGCCTAATCCTAATGCTGTCATCAACTGTTACAACATGAAATAAACACGGAAATACAGTGAAGGATTAAAACCCTGTGACATAAAGAGATATAAAATGACTTACATCAAATGAAATAAAATGAAAAAGCCAATAGCAACTTAAGATTGATTCAGGACTCCAAAACACCTTTTTTTCTCTAGACACTTGGGTAATCTGGTTAATTCCCACATGTTTGGATCAGATCATGCCATAATCTGGTTAACACAGCTAGATGTCTGCCGGAGAAACCCAATCACTGGGCAGTGTAAACCCTTCCTCACATTTCTCAACAGCTTTTTAGGTGTGCCCACTCGCTGACACAATAAACACACAACTATAGTCCACCTACAGAGTGGCAGAAAATCAGAGAAAAGAAGAGAGAAGTGTTTTGTTGATATAATGTAAGTAAAACAAATTGTTGTTGTACGTGCAGTTAGCCATGTTGGTCACACTCCACAGTGAGAAACGTTCAGCAAAATAAAAGCTCCGCACCAGACATCCATTACTCTTCAAAATTGGTCCACAGTCCACTCAGAACTGACTTGCGATCCACTTTCGGACTGCAACCCACCAGATGAATGTATTAAAAGACGTCTCAGTGTGCATGAATGATTTTTGGTGTTTTAGTTTTCTGTTTTTGGGACCAAACAGCACATGATTATGACTGACTGTGCATAAGTAATTGCATTTACGCATCAAAATTTAGGGTTTCTGTTCGCAAAACAGCGAAATACATCAGATATATTTTGGTGTCTCAGTGTAAATACATTTGTTGATTTGTACTTACTCGATTTTCACTGGCTTCCAACACCAGTTTATCTTGGTGTTCCCAAAAAATGTCTCAGTGTGGTTCAAAAACTTTGATACTACTGATTACAATGGTCACTGTCTGTTTCTGATGGCACTGCAGAGCAGTTGCCACACAAACACACCAGTTGTTATTCACTGGAAGTGGACGGGAAGCTGTGGTGGAAGTCTTCCTTTTGAAGGCTTCCTCTTGTCCCGATTTTCTCTCTTCTCCTGTGAGGTGTACTCAGGCTCAAACAAAAAAGTTCAATCTAAGACGGAGCTATGTGTATTCATTCACTATGTAGTCATTCACTTCAATATCTTCTCACCCTGGAAGCTGCTGATTCCTAAATACTGGATACAAATATCTAGCTGAGGGCATCTTGGTGGCTCAGCTGGCTAAGGCTTGTATCACATAATACATCCTGGGTTCGAATCCAGCCCAGGACCTTCAAGGCATGTCAGCCCTCCCTCTCTCTCCCACCTGTTACTCTCCACTATGACTATCCGAAGAAGCAACAATGTCCAAAAATCATCTTTAAAAAACACAGCTAGCTGAAGAGGTACAAGGAGCGCAGGCTATTAATATCCCTCTCTTAGAGTATTTTTATACCAAGGTATAGAAAGGGACCAGATAATACAAAATCTTCTGCCTACTTTAGAAGTGTTATTTTGATATCAAACACTTCCAAATTCATATACACATACTGCAAAAAAATCCACAGAGACTGCAGTGTCATGCCACCTAGATACTTTTTTAAAGCCAAGTCTTTATCTGTTGAATTACCTATGTGTTACCCTGCAGTTTCCCTTTAAAAAGTGAACTTGAATTATGATGGATGATCACAGATTGAATACCACTAAAATACTAAAGCCTATTGAAAGTGGTAAAACATTTTCCACTTTCATAAAATATTTTCCTTTTCAGTTCACATATCTCTAGAGAAATTGAAGTTCAAGCATAAAAACTGTGTCAAGGCTGATCATTTTTGATAAATAATTCTACCGATTTACAATCGGCACCTCATTACTGAGAGCTGGAGAAAAAAATCTGAAATGACAGCGGTGACCGTGGACCCTCAGGGAAGCCAATATTGGACGTTTGATAGGTCTTGAATTTTGTGGAGGTATTTGTGCTAAAAATGAATATGTTCAATCCAAGTGAAATATCCCTACATGCATTCATAGTGGCCGAAGGAAGGTGGACACGCGAAACACAGCACAGTACCTGTCATGTAATCCGATGGGCATCGTCTCCCCTCTGTGTACAGGGTGCTCCATACCCTCGCCAAACCACACCTTTAAAAAACACAAAAACACAGCACACTGATGGTGACACTGACAACATAAAAGATTTTTCATCCCTATAGAAACTTTCTGAATCAAGAAAATTATAAGGACAATATGAACTTTTGTTTTAATAGTTGCAAAGCTGTTTTGCAACCACCACTTGTTACACCATATTCATGCTTTACAGTTTGCACCATCATATGAGGTAGAATTATACCATTTTAAATTCAAAGGTCAAATGGAAAACAAAATGATTACTATTGTATGCATGTGTAAAAAATAAATTGCATGTGTAAAAAACAAATTGTTATGGCTAACACATCTGAATCCAAAATTCAACATCTTTCAGGTTGAAGCTGGCTAGTTTAATTTAAATATTTTTGTTTAACACAGTTGCTCAGATGAAATGGCCGTTACTTTTAATAGAGCAAGGTGAGACAACCAAGTCACATATCAACAGGACAGGCTCGGTAAGAGCAGTCACATAATCACACAACAAAAAAAGTGTCTTTGATAGACTTCAGCTCCCAGTTCATAAATCAAACCTTTTCCTCAATGGTGCAATTCTAGCTGTGGTATTGTAAATGGCCTGAGTATGGCATGACTGATGAGAGTCAGGGGGCTATTTCCCACTGGAGCCACCAACACTCATGGTAAGTTAACGCAATTTGAATTGAAAATGTCCACAGAAGGTTAAGGTTTACACTCAAAATTATGGATGTTTTGGAGCTCCATCCCCACTGCTGAAATCTGATTAAATATCATATTTCTAACTTGTTGCTTTACAGAGAACTAGGATGTTCATTCATGTTGAAGCTCATAATGTAATGTAACATCGAAACAGGACATTTTCCAAGCATGTGAACTTGTGAAACAAGATGTGTGGAACAAATGAAGGGTGTGATTTCCTTATGAGCAATGTGAACCTATGTGAACCAACGTTTGGCAGAAGGCACAGACTTTTGTTAACAGTCATGTCCTCTAACAGGTGTCTGAACAACAGGGGTGGGGGAGAAACTGATTCACTTAAATATCACAATTCTTTATGATTTTTAATTAAATAAATAAATAAATAAATAAATAAGTATTGTATCAATTTAAAGTAAAGCAAGTGGGCTAAATATCACTTAGGCTAAATTTTGGCAAGAGAAAAACTGGCATGGCCATTTTCAGAGGGGTTCCTTGACCTCTGACCTCAAGATATCTGAATGAAAATAGTTTCTATGAGCATCAACAGGTCTCCCCTTTGCAGACATTTGCTACTCCCATGCAGTTTTTGGCATGCAGTACAAATGTGTTATTTTCACCAATTCAAAAATGCTGTTTTTCTCTGTCCTGGGGCCTAAACAGTGTTGGAGTCGCATAAGCTGGGTTTGACTGGAAAGCTGAGACTCTTATGGATCCAATGAGCCCAATTGTATTCATGTGTGATGATGTTAGCCCCCATAGTTGCCATTTCAGTATAGTGAGACCATTTTTGAAACTTCACATCACTGCATAAGGTGATTTTTAGGATAATCTCAGCCTCGTGAGACTTTATATGCACAAACTACAAATTCACAAAACAAACATCACAATAAATTGGAATATCGAATCGCAATACTTTAGAATCGGAATTCATATCGAATCAGCAACCAAGAATTGTGATAGTACTGAGTCTGGAGATGAGCATGTCATCCCAGCCCTACTGGATGACATGTAGTGTTAGTTTGTAAATCATCAACAATGTTGTGACTGTGGTGCCACAGAGCTGCCGGGTACACTTTGTCTCTCTCTGAGGCACTCTGCTGACTAGCGCCGTGTGTGCTGAGGCAAAGGTAGCCCAAGTGCTTTCTATGTGTCCTTCTGTGGACAACTGTGGATCTGAGGAGAAATTAAATTAATGACACCAGCCTGCCACCAAGAAAGTAAGGTGACACTAACCTGTTAGCTCGGCTAATCGATATCACTGTCCTACCAGGTAACGCTGTGTAGCTGAGAGACCGCCCGCCGGGGGAAAACTCATTTTCTGGCCATGTTGCGACCACTGTCATCTTCAGTGGGAATATGCTAAAGCTAACAGGCTAGCCATTTAGTGTTAACATGGCTAGCCTGAAACAGATGAGGGACACATTGACGTGACGGGTGTCTTGGTTGCCCTGTTAATAAACCTTAGCTAGCCCAGGTTAGCTTCACCAAGTTAATGCCAGCGTCAAAGACAGGGATGTTAACGTGAGTGAGTTGGTTAGTTATTAGTCTGGTTGGTTGGTTTGCCACCCCCAACAAATGACCAGGTTTAGCTGTTAACACTGTATTTCTTGATAACAAAACACTGCACGCGGTATTTTAATCAGTGTATGTACCCTAATATACACAGCAAACTTTTAAATAATGAAATCCATACCTTCAACTACGAGATATAACTAGCGTCCTTGTTTTCCTTCCAAACCCCTCAAATCCACTTATGCCAGTGGAACAGCCCCCTTTTTCATTATCCAATCAGATTGCCGCTTACTAAGAAAGCTGGAGCATCCGAACTTTTAATTGGCGGAGGTGTATGGCAATCTTCTCTCATTGGCTCAAAACTTCCGTTACTAAATAAAGTGGTTGTAAAGAAGTATGGAGTCCTCTCCCAGGCGTTTGTAGCATGTAACAAGACCAAGTGGGCAGAACCACTGACCTGTTGTTACTCAACTTTTTTTTTTTAAATGGAAAAGTAAGGTATATTTTATCCGTGAATACATACAAAAAGCAGGTCTGATTTTTTTTTAAAGCTTCTCTGTCCTGAACAACACATTCAAATTAATTGGATCAAACAGGATTTAAAGAACCCCATCAAATTGGATCTGTACTCCAAATCCTGTTTTCTCTCAAATAGATGGTCTTCAATTCATTCTGTGTTAAATCCTGATAAAATTCTAATTATACTATCCCCATTCCACCAACAGTGTCTATTATCTATTATATTAACCACTATTCTCCACATTATTATGTCATTTGGGAGGATAAAAACTTAGAAAATATATATTATTATATATTATTATATTATATTTAGTGGTGTTCCCTTAGGGATTATGACGTTTATAAAAGGCCTATACGACCAAATCCCAAGTAGGCTATTGAACCATATGTCACAACCTTTTGAATCTGCAACCTATACTACTGACTGGGGAAAAAGTTTGTTAATTTCCCCAGAAATATGTTTGTTAAAGTTGAAGTGCCACATATCACACAGAGCAAAATGTTTGTCATTTGATTTGTGCACCAACAGTTTCAGGATACAGGTTGTGAGTGTAATTTCCACTTGGAACCCAAATATCCTTTTAAAATTTGACAGTGTGATTCCTTGGCTTACAGTGTACCAAAAACAAGTCTTATCTCAATGTTTTAAATTAATTTGATAACAATTAAATATTACATTAATGTAATATATAGGCACATTTCAATGTAATATGGATGAATTAAAGAAAATCTTTATTATGTAAGGAAATGCCTTTACTTTTCTTTTTTTTTTTTTTTTTTTTTTTTTTTTGTAAGTGATTTTAAGTTTTAGAGTCCAAACAAAAAGGTTATAAAGACCATTAAGCTATGTGTAAATTTAGACATGGTCAGGAATTGCTGTTTTTTGTCATGTTTTGTCTTGCACCCCTTTTCATGGATGTTATTTTCTATGCAATCTCCTAAATTGTAAACACAATTCTAGTATTTTTTCTTTCTAGCATTAATTTCTTACATTGTTCCACAGTTTACATTTGTTTAATCTCTAATTCGCCCAGGTGTTGTCATGGTGATTTGATGCTGCTGGAGAAGGGAGTAGTAGCCTGATATCCCCTAAGATCAGAATGACACCTGCCCAGTGTATAGGGCCTTTATTAACACAGGAGAGGCAGTAAGAAAGCCTGTGCATGGCTGTAGGCTATATACATGCGAACACTAAAAGTTTACTGATTTGTTGCTTCATATATGCCTTTACAGTCTGATACTGAGCAGTCATTTAGGAAAATAATGTTATTATCATTATTATTATTAGTAGTAGTGGCAGTGGTAGTAGTATCATTTACCTTTATCTATCCAGGAACAGTTGTGCATGCATGCTCTTTTTCAGCACTGCCCTGCTGCTCGTCATCCCCCACCTATACCCCTTTTCCATCAAAGTGGTGCCAGGGCTGGTTCAGTGAGATGTGTGAACATGTGGCTTCAAGGAGTGAATCGGTCCTCACAGCCTCGAGGCTCCTGTAACCCCCGAGTGACACTGAACCCCCAGCGGCTCCAGCTGAGCTGCTCAGTGGCCAGCAGGGAATACCGAGGTTGGGCAGCTTCCAGGTGTGAATGTGTATAACAATGAAGTTAACCTATTTGAACTTTATTAAAACTGTAAGACTCCACCAAGTGGAGGCCGGGAATAATGACATGTTAATTCTAGGAGGGGAAAATAGGTGGTTTTGGTTATTGATGCTGAAGCCCAGAGAGACAAACTGGATGCAAAACAGCAAGCACTCAGTGAAACATTGTCAAAACAACAACAACAACAACAACACAAAAAAGACTTTGGGTTATCTTTGATTCAGTTCTTATTTTTGAATCTCACATTAGAAATGTAACTAAGAATGCATTTGATCATCTTCTATCTATCCACTGGTGACCACCAGCACTGATGACAGCAGTTACCCAAGTTTACAGTATCTGTCATGTACTTCATGTTTGTTTTGACTGCTTAATTATGAATTTAAATAATAAATACCCCCCCCCCCCCCCCCCCCCCCCCCCCCCCCCCCTCACACACACACACACACACACACACACACACACACAAAAATCAAAGTTCTTGTGGGAGCCATGCTTTTCCCTCCCAAATGTCATATTAACTATTAGTGGTTCTCACACCACCACGAGTTATGGTTATGTTGGGTGAGGGAGAGCCCTAAAGCACAGGGAAGTTTTTTGAAGATTATAAATGGCATGCTATTGTTCCTCAGTTTCCAAAACAACTAAAACATGTGTGTGTAAAATGTTGATATTTCTTATATGTTTTATACAGCTAAAACAGCCTGGGGTCAAACTTAATCCAAAGAAATACTGATGGATACAAAATGTGCCAAGGACATTGAAAACATATCATCATATTAATTTCATGTTTACCTGGTTGTAGCCATTTAATTAGGAAAAGTCATTAAATGTGAGGGAAAAAAACAACAACAACATTCCTCATGTATTTAGAGATAGTAGACATAAATAGATGATTGGAGATAATTGGAAGGGTTAACTGATATAAACTAAAGAGTCAGTTACAAATAGTGATTTTCACCATGTTGGTCAATAACTCATCTAAAATCAGCTTTATTTATATTGTGCCTTGCATGCAAACATGCAACCCAAAGTGCCTTACAATGCAAGATGCAAAAGAACACAGATAAAAAAAAATACAAACAATAAACAATAAATTTTATGCAAGACTAAAATTACAACAATAAAAAACTATAAAATGTTGAAAAACAAATAAACAAAAGTCTATAAATTAAATTAAATGAAACAAACAAAGGGGCTGCAAATAAATATGAAGACCAGTGATTAAACTGAATATCTAAGGCTCTAAGATTACTCAAAAATAAAAGCCAGATTAAAACTTTCCTTTATAAAATACCAGGCGAGCTTGTCATTCTGATATCCAGTAAGGAGAATCATTCTTGACACTTCCACTAGTTGGCGGTAATGCGGCAGGAATGACAGCCTCTTGCGCTAAATCCACCGTAGAAGAAGAAAGTGCCCCGCCCTTCGAGTTACTCGGCTAACATGAACGTTTCACTGCTAACGTTTGTTTATGAGGCGAGTCCGTTAAGTTAGTGAGCCAGTTAGCTTAGCCGGCTAACTAGCAGTATGTTGTAGGATAAACAGGAGGCTTCTGGGACTCTGGTTTCATGGAAGACTCGGCGCTATTGGAGATACACCTTTCGAGTGTGTGAAAGAGATATATTTAAAGGCGGTAGAAAAATTAAGAGATGCAGCCTCACCTCTGATAGCATTAGAACAGCCTAACGTCAGTTGTTGCTAGCTCCGTTTAACGTTACGCGTGACGTTAGACATGAACGATGGTGTTTGACGACGCGTAACCTGAACGAAGGGTTTTTGGTGGTAACATTTCATTAAAAAACGCCGAAATTAACCATAAAGGCGAGCTCATATGTATACTTGAAAGGCCAGCGGGTTAGCCTTAGGTTGCTAGCTGGATACTAACTTGTGTTAGCTAAATTCAGGTTAGCATGGCGTCAGACACAAGCGACACAGAGGAGTTCTACGATGCTCCCGAGGACGTTAATTTCACTCCGTCTCCAAAAGTGTAAGAAAACCTCTTTTGGTATTTCAGAGCTTGGAGATAGATGTTCAGTTTCCTGCAGTTTGTTTTGTGCACATTCAAGTTAACTCCAGTAATCATAGCGACTATTGAGATGCAGAACGCAGCTCAGTAAATGTTCATTCACATCCCGTCTGTTTATGGAAACAAGTCTTTATTCTGGTGTTATTAACTGTGCAGTTGGTGTTGGAAATGATCAGTGATAGTGTGAAACAACTAGCCAAAGTGAGTGAGTGAGTGAGTGTGTGTGTGTGTGTGTGTGTGTGTGTGTGTGTGTGTGTGTGTGTGTGTGTGTGGGAGGGGGTGACAGATCGTGGTCTTGGAGCTGCCAAGTCCACCCTAACACACAAGTCACATGATGTCATTCCAGTGATCTTGGACAGCTGGTTAAGGTTTTTGCACAGAAACAGGTCTCTCCAGAAGCTGGGGCAGAGAATCAAGTTAACATACTGTTCTTTTTTTAAAACCAAAAAAACACTTTGCCAAGGTGGTGTGCTTCTAATGTTTAAACACCCAGAGGAGAAAGCAGGGCTGTCATGTCATGAAAGGGCCTGTTGGTTTCGACTGGGTCTACAAGGAAACAGGTTAAATCAAACCACAGAAAAATAACATGTCAACAAGGTTGTGTTTACCAAGTTGAAATAGCTTGTCACTGATAAGAATGAGAGAAATCTTGATTAAGACTACTACTTTTCCTGTCTTTTTTCCTCCTTACATTGTGACAAGTGCTTGGTGGAAAATATTTCTGACTAGAAGTGTAAGATGGGAGGCCTTTAAATATCCACTCACTACATTATTCACCTTATCAGGCATGATTATTTGGTATTAGGCATCCATGTTAGTTATCACAATTGTTGGCTTAATAGAAATCTTTTAATGGAAATTAATAGGAAACCATACTTGTGGACATTTAGACCATGTCCAGACAGTGATTGTCTTGGCATTTGAGTAGATTTTGGGCTCAGAACAATCGACACACCATTGAATCAAAGTCCATTTTGGTGTAAGTGCTTAAGCAAACATTGGGCTATGCTAGCCTTGACAGCTTTTCCTTGTTCTATTTTTTTTTTATTATTTTTATTTTTTTTTAAATAAATGGAACACCTCTAGTCCTGCTTAATTATGTTAGAGGAAACTTGGTTCTCTGTTTTTTTCATTTTGGGAGAGACTAGTTCATATTCACAAATATTAATTGAATTACCTAAGGTAGCAGGAATAAGAAATGATTAGAAATTTGATTTTAGATTGGATTGTCCTTTGAATCGTGATTGTTAGAAAGTATTTTGTCGCATTTCTGAATTGTTTCCTTCTGTGTTTTTTCCAGGTCACCTGCAAAGTTTGTCCTTCCCTCACCTCAGGCATGTTTATCTAAAAACTGGGTTTGTTGAAAAGAGGCAGTATGTCTGAATTAAAGATCACTGTTGCAAGTTAATTTGTATCTTATAGGTCTGCCTGTTGGCTTTAGCTTGACTGTTGTCCAGCCTCAAGAAGGAATATGTAACACCTGTAATTGTTCAAAATAAAGTTTCACTGTATAGAATTTACTGCAGTGTTTATAGTCCTTGTAGCTGCATCTACCTCGACTCACTTCAAGTGAAAAAACTGTTCCCCTTTGTGAAAAACATTCAGATTCAGCTGTTCAGTGATGTAGGTCGAATTATGGCGAAAGGAAACCAAAGAACAAAACTTGTTAACCATTAGTCATATTTTAGTAGCTATGTTACTATGTGGTTTCCCTCAGTGTAGGTGTGCAACACAGACGGCAGTAGCTGAGGTAGATATGACAAGATATTATCATGTTTGCAATGTTGAGTGCATTGCAGGGTAATGATGATATTTTTACTGTTACTTTGCTGCACATCTCTTACAGAGATCAGTGAATGCTCTACAAGATGCTGCCGGTGGATTGGCCCCATCAGAGAGTCATCAAGATGACTCCCTTCAGGTCTGGCTCTCTCTTTCATTGAATACTGTCACACAGTACATGACTCTGACACAAAGGAACAAGAGAAGGATCTGGCTGTATAATCATAGCTTTATTTTCCTCCTGTGTGAAGCTAGAGTGATTGAGTGTGGGCCTGATCAGTGGTTTAATGCGGTGTAGAGACTGGATGGATCTGGGTTATCTAAATGCACCATTATGGTTCACGGTATCATGAGCCAAATTGGCCACAGCTGGGATGATAGGTTACCACTTTATATGCATCAACAAATCCCACACTCTTTCCAGTGCAAAGCATGTTTTTATGAGGATGCTCATCCTAGTCGTAAATATTAATTTTCCTGTTTTGATTTCCATTTATATGGGCAATACAGCCATTCTGTTCTATTATGTTCTGTTCTGGTCTGTTCTGCTCTAGTTGGGCTGTACATGGGAACTTGCATAAGGTTCTGTTTCTTGTTAAATCAACTATTTGTTTTCTTTTCCTCATAGATCATCGATAGCATCATTGAGGAGAGTCAAAAGGGAAGTGTTGGTGAAGTGGCCGAGCTGTTAGATCAGCTGCATGTTGATGTCCGGGCAGAGCTGGAGCAAAAGGGTGACAGCAATGCTCAGGAAGTTCCTGAAGAGGTAGCAGAGCCTGCTGCAGAGCCTCAGCTTGTTGAGAGGCCAGAAGATGTGCAGGAAAGTGCATCAGGGGAAGCAGCATGCTCCATACCTGCCCCTGAACCCTCTGACATCCCAGGCCCATCAGCGGGGCCACAAGAACATGTTCAGCCCCCAGACATCACCAGCACCATAGGTCAGAGTCAGCCTGATGTGCCTCTTGTGGGTGTAGAAGGGGACCAGAGACCTGCTGACATCTTAGATCAGGTCCCACTCACAGACAGGCCAGCTAACTCAGACTCCCCTGGGCCGACCAAACCCCCACGGCAGTTCACTGTGGAACCAGACATTGTGGCCAGCACCAAGAAGCCCCCTCCCTCACGGCCACCCCCTCCTGGTGGTGCTCCACCACCAAGGCCTCCTCCACCATCCTGGTCAACTCTACCTCTCAGCAGGAAGCAGGACTGTCCAAGGCCAAGTGGGCTTGAAGGTAGATAAGAACACAGTCAAGGGCATAAAAGTTGATAAGTGTTGTGTTGACCCAGAATGGTTTTTGAGCAATGGAACTTAGTAATCTTTAAAGCAGCAATACAATCATTTGTGTTTTAAGAGATTTTACCATTATAGATTAGAAAGCATATTTCAAGTTTTTTTATGAACATCTAGAGTTTGACTGTTAGTGTATTTGCAGTAGATGCACCAAGTTGCACGATTGAAAAAGTTAGCACATGTCATCAGCTGCTAATTTGAGAGACCTGGTGCAGCACTGCACCTACCTTGTGTCAGTTATCTCATATGTTGCTTGTGCCAGAACATAGAGAGCTTTACCTGTTTACCTAAAGGCAGGTGGTAAGTGATCTGAAAGCGTTACAAAGCTCTCTGATGTAAGACTTTAATGATGAACATAGTAAATGGGCAGGAAGAAACCAAGCTATTACTCTGGACTTAGCTAGGCCTTCACTCTGCCACACGTGGACTTGAGACCCACTGCTCAGAATTGAAAGGGAAAGCTTTATACTGCTTTCATTTAGCATCACCCACTGCAGATTTTCACTGTTACCTGACTTATGTCAATCATGCGGTGACAGTCACTGTTATGCTATTTTAGCTCAGTTTGTTTTTTTTTTGTTTGTTTGTTTGTTTGTTTTTAACCTTGCCTGCCCTCTAGTGGACTATTTTTTGGTAATGTGCAGAAAAAATGCCAGTGGATTAAAGAAATACTTTTAGCTACTGACACACAGACATGACAATGATGGTTTATGCTAGTAATCTGCCCTTTCTATGCTCATAGTCTGCTTTTTTTCTAGTCTGCAACAATTATGGTTGTCGGATCTGGGCTCATTACCTTGGGCATAAGGCTCTTAATGATAGGTAAAATGTTCAAAGCCCACTTGTAGCTCACGCATCCATATACAGCTCTGCTAATGTGCATGGCTCTAACTGTGGAATGCACCTCCTGCAATGAGCCTAATCTGTAATCTGAGTATAATGATGTAACTACACTATATTACCAAAAGTATTCGCTCACCTGCCTTTACTCATACTATGAACTGAAGTGCCATCCCATTCCTAACCCATAGAGTTCAATATGATGTCGGTCCACCTTCTGCAGCTATTACAGCTTCAACTCTTCTGGGAAGACTGTCCACAAGGTTGAGGAGAGTGTTTATAGGAATTTTTGACCATTCTTCCAAAAGCGCATTGGTGAGGTCACACACTGATGTTGGTCGAGAAGGCCTGGCTCTCAGTCTCCGCTCTAATTCATCCCAAAGGTGTTCTATCGGGTTCAGGTCAGGACTCTGTGCAGGCCAGTCAAGTTCATCCACACCAGACTCTGTCATCCATGTCTTTATGGACCTTGCTTTGTGCACTGGTATGCGGTCATGTTGGAAGAGGAAGGGGCCCGCTCCAAACTGTTCCCACAAGGTTGGGAGCATGGAATTGTCCAAAATGTTTTGGTATCCTGAAGCATTCAAAGTTCCTTTCACTGGAACTAAGGGGCCAAGCCCAGCTCCTGAAAAACAACCCCACACCATAATTCCTCCTCCACCAAATTTCACAGTCGGCACAATGCAGTCTGAAATGTACCGTTCTCCTGGCAACCTCCAAACCCAGACTCGTCCATCAGATTGCCAGATGGAAAAGCGTGATTCATCACTCCAGAGAACGCGTCTCCACTGCTCTAGAGGCCAGTGGCGGCGTGCATTACACCATTGCATCCGACGCTTTGCATTGCACTTGGTGATGTGTGGCTTGGCTGCAGCTGCTCGGCCATGGAAACCCATTCCATGAAGCTCTCTGCGTACTGTACTTGGGCTAATCTGAAGGTCAAATGAAGTTTGTAGCTCTGTAGCAACTGACTCTGCAGAAAGTCGGCGACCTCTTTGCACTATGCGCTTCAGCATCCGCTGACCCCTCTCCGTCACTTTACGTGGCCTACCACTTCGTGGCTGAGTTGCTGTTGTTCCCAAACGCTTCCATTTTGTTATAATAGAGCTGACAGTTGACTGTGGAATATTTAGGAGCGAGGAAATTTCACGACTGGATTTGTTGCACAGGTGGCATCCTATGACAGTTCCACGCTGGAATTCACTGAGCTCCTGAGAGCGGCCCATTCTTTCACAAATGTCTTGTTTCACAGTCTGCATGCCTGAGTGCTTGATTTTATACACCTGTGGCCAGGCCAAGTGATTAGGACACCTGATTCAGATCATTTGAATGGGTGAGCGAATACTTTTGGTAATATAGTGTATGTAACTACACAAAAGTGACGTTATTTAGAAGACATCTTGACTTCTGTGTTTGCCTCCTAATGATCATTTACATTGTAGCTGATGTGTTCAACTGAGTGATTAGTATGTCACGTTGTTTCCAGTTGCTATTGTTGTCTCCCCCTTGGGTTAATAAGTATACTTTTAAAAAATGTCAGAAGAAAGTGGTGAGATACTAAATTCATGCCCAGTGTTTCAAAATTCTAACAGTGATGTCTAAGATACCATGTGTCACAAATGTACAAAGTGAAAAAGACCAATCAACAGCTATTTTTGCATCGATAATCCATAGTTGCGTCCTCTTTGCAACATCATCTGCAAATAATATTCATTTTGATACACAGATACATATTCCCTTAAACCCAGGTGAATCTAGCAGCCTCAGTAGCTTTAGTGATTGTCTTTCAGATATTAACTGCCGGATGTTCTTCCAACTCAGTGATAGCAAATCAGAAACTGTTCTGTTTGACCCACAAAACTCCATCAAGCTGATTCAAATAATATTCGGTTGGCGATTTAAGCTATTTGCTGGAGGCGTGTTTGTATATGTAATAACCATCTCTGTTTCAAGGAGCAAGTGAAGAGAGTTGTAGAGTTCTGCTTCCTGCAGTTGAAGAACATATTGAAGATAAGGCTGTATTTGTCCTTAGTTGACCTGGAGAATTTTGCCCATTTCTTCATCTCATTGAAAAACAAGGGATTTTGATTGTATGTTGTTAAATCTTGAGTCCCCCTGCATGAATTGTAAAATGGTTTGCTGCAGTGTAAATTCTGGGTCAACTGTAGTAAATGCCAGACCTTAAAAATATCTGGTATGGTCCTTTACCCTACATGTAATCATAACACAGCCTAAAGTCCTCAGGGCTCTTCTGACCAGCCAGCAAAGTGAACAGTAAAAACACTCCTACTATCAAGCACTAAGTGTGGGGGTTACACTCCAAAGTATCAAATTCTTTTCAAAAGCACAAAGACAGGTAGTTTCTTACCAAAATCAAGTGTTGCTTTATTTAATTAAAGTATTATTTCTGTGATTATCCAGTCTCTGCGACCATGGCAGTCAGCGCCGATGCACTGGAGCCATCTGGTCTGATGTCTCCTGGCAGCACAGTGAGGAGTATCACCAAGGAGCTGCAGCATTCCCTCGATCTGGCCAGTGCCACCAGTGGGGACAAAGTGGTGACAGCACAGGTTAGTGAGACAGGAGCCCGAGCCCTTTGTGGTATTTATTTGGCACTCAACCAGAACCTAGCACTTGCAAATCAAATTACATGGTGTGTAGGAGTGTTCTTATCTCTTGAACCATTGGTTGTTATGTTTCCTTAGGAGAATGAGGAAGAACAGGCCTCAAGTCCCAGTGGAGAAGACACAGTAGGCCCTCAGCGTCCGCGGTCTAACTCCGGTAGAGAACTAACAGATGAAGTAAGTCCCTGCGTGTCTGTTTTTTGCTCTTTTATTGACTGTATTTAACTTGGATCCAAACCTCTACCAGTTACCTCTTGCATGTTGCTCATACCAGAGTTGATCATATTTTATGGCAATCATATTTTAATTTGTGATTCTATATCAGGAAATCCTGGCCAGTGTGATGATCAAGAATCTGGACACAGGGGAGGAGATTCCTCTAATTCAGGCAGAAGAGAAGCTACCAGCTGGGATTAACCCTCTCACCCTTCACATCATGAGGAGGACCAAGGAATATATCACGTAAGCAGAAAATACTTTTTATGTTTTGTGCTATAAACATTGTTGAATGTGTGTGATTTTTAGCACTCAGTGCAAATAATGTAAGCCCATATACATGAATTGTAGACTAATTTGATCATTGTTTTGTTTGCTCTTAGGAATGATGCAGCACAGTCTGATGATGATGACAAGGTCCAGGCCCCACTGGTAGACACAGATGGAGGAAAACTGAAACAGAAAACGTAAGGATTGGTGTCTTCTTGTTACCTTTTGCAAGAGCAATTTTTTTTCTCTTCTTACTCGATACATTGTGGCATTCTCTATAATATTTATTTCTCCCTTATTACTTCCCAGAACCCAGTTGAAAAAGTTCTTGGGCAAATCTGTGAAGAGGGCCAAGCATCTTGCTGAGGAGTATGGAGAGAAGGCGGTCAACAAGGTGAAAAGTGTGCGTGATGAAGGTACGAAAAACTGTAATTTAAGGAGTTTGTACAGATGAATTTTAGGAAAACGCTTCAAATTCAGCTGTGTATTATTGATGTGGGGAAAGTGTTTGAAATTCAAACAGAGTGCTTTAGTACAGCATTGCATTTTATAGTGTGTAGTAGGTTTATATTTAATGCTGTGCAAGTAGAGGAAGTAGAAGGTTAAGAGCATAGTTAAGTGCATGCAGGGGAAGAGATTTGGGGGAGATGACCATTTTAAAATGGATGTGGGCACCGAGGTCAGTGTAGAATATTGAGATGGATTGAGACGTGCAGCAGTTTGGGCAAGTTGAGGACAAGCAGCTTAATGTTGTAAATCTTTCTACTGTCCGCCAGAAATGGCAGCAGGCCAATAAAATAGAAAAAGTACTGAATCAATAAGCCATGTGTAAACATTTTCACTCTAGCAGGGCAGACGAATTTGACCTCCTTTTCACTGCTCACTGCACTCTCAGCCCACACATTACCTGCTTGTCTCGTTGACTGTTTCTGCATGTATTCATGAAGTACAATATCTCAGTTCTCTTTCATAAGTAAGCGATTCTCAAAGATGAGCCAAGGTCTCTCTTGTTAACTTTCTATACTCTGTAGATACTTCTCAAAATGTTACCAGATTTGACATAACCATAAAACTTCAATTAGTAGCCCGGGCTTCTATTTGCTTTAATCATCAAAAGCAGCCAATCTGTTTTTGGAACCTGTGTCTATTTGGGATCTACATTTATTTCTTTTTGCACCAAATACTTGCCTAGCAAAAACTAGAAAATAAATAATCAAAAGATGCTGGAAAATTAAAGATATCAAAAAATATCTCTCAAAGCCTCCCAAGTCTAGCCTTTTCTGTTCTACTGTGAATCTGTTTCACTTCATTACACATAGCAGACACAGTCTAGAAGCTGTGGTGTCACGTGTGACCCCACCTGCCTGCTGGCAACTGCAGGACAAAGCCTGACCCTTGGAATAATTACATAATCAGAGCTTGAAAGGGTTCGTTTGAGAATTACAAACTCTAAATCATAGTGGTACCCTAGCTGGTGTGCTGATTCTGTCCCGTGGCAGCAGGATGTGGCAGGGAAACCCACGGCTGCTGCCCAGAGAAAGGAGCTGAGTTAAACAGCCAGATGCACCACAACAGTTTTGAGATTTGATGTGAATATTTCATGTAACCCACCTTCTATTAGGGACCAATGTTAAATTTGTCAAAATATGTAGCCACACCCAGGCAATAAAAGAGTTTCACCGTTTTACTGTAAGTCGGTTTTTAGTTGAAGTTTTATGGTAGTTTTTTAGGAAATGGAACTGGCACAGCAGGTTTCATGGTTGCATGTGTGGCTGTAAGATCTGGCATGAATGCTGGACGATGATGATGATGATGATAATGGCAGCCCTGAACTACAGGAAAATGTTTTGAATGTCATGAAAATTTCTTATACTGTGAGGTGCTGGAAAAAATTGACAATTCACTTTGAAAGATTTTCAAGCCCTGCACCTCCTCAAAATAACTTGAAGGCATACTGCACGTATTTTGAAAAAAAAACATAGATTTCATGTCCTTCCCTTGCTGTTACATAGGACAGTGGTGTATCCAGCACATAACAGCGTAGGGAGAAGGGGCTTTGTGTGAAATAATATACTTTTTTTCTAAATAGGCAACCTGTCCCTTTAATGCCGCTGTTACAGGGGTTTTGGCATTCTCTCACTAGAGCCTCTTTGTTTTTTGGTGGGTGTCAGTGTTCCATACAGATCAGGATGATCCATCATCCAGTGATGATGAGGGCATGCCATACACCAGGCAAGCCAAATTCAAGGCAGCACACAGCTTTAAGGGCCCCTTCGACTTCGATCAGATTAAAGTCGTCCAAGACCTGAGTGGAGAGCACATGGTGAGAGCGCCTCTGCTTTTGGGATTTATTTTTTAAGCTGTTTGAACCATGCTTAAGGGAACATGAATATTTGAGAAATGTCCTTGTCTTGTCCTCAGGGGGCAGTTTGGACCATGAAATTCTCTCACTGCGGGAGGCTCCTGGCAACTGCAGGCCAAGATAACGTGGTTCGCATCTGGGTCTTAAAGAATGCGTTTGACTACTTCAATAACATGCGGATGAAGTATAACACTGAAGGTAAAGTCGTCAACATCTGTCACAAACAGAAAAATTTGTTTCTATCTTGTACAGTATGCACCACATCTTTGGCGATGCTAAAGACTTTTTTTGTTTGTTTGTTTCTGGCTTACCCAGGTCGAGTTTCACCTTCTCCCTCTCAGGAAAGTTTGTGCTCTTCTAAATCAGACACAGATGCTGCGGTGAGTGAAATTTGGAATGATTTGTTGGTCATCTAATGTCACCTGGCGACCTAACAAGTATTGGAGATTTTAATGAAGCTTTTTGTAGTGTTGTTGCAGTACAATTAGTGTTTCATCTTTTGCACAGCCTTGAGACTCCACTTTTATCCTGACAGACTATTCTCCTTTCCTAGGCAAGCTGCGCTCCAGAGGACCCAGACACAGAAGACAGAAACGCACCCTTCCGTCAGGTCCCCTTTTGCAAGTATAAAGGTCACACAGCTGACCTGTTGGACTTGTCCTGGTCGAAGGTGATGTTTTTACTTCCAATCTTCATCCATACCCCTCTCAAATACTCATAATCCTTGTTTTGTTTCTGACGTTTCCTTTTTTTTGTGTCAATCTAGAACTTTTTCCTGCTTTCCTCTTCCATGGATAAAACAGTTAGATTGTGGCATATATCCAGGAGAGAGTGTCTCTGCTGCTTTCAGCACATTGACTTTGTCACAGCCATTGCTTTCCATCCCAGAGTAAGCTCACCTTATGTTGCTGATTTTAACACAAATCTCACAGTCTCATCTTTTGATCCTGGCTCCTTAGCACTGTAGGCAGTAATACATGCCACTTGTTTCCCAGGATGACCGGTACTTCCTAAGTGGCTCTTTAGACGGGAAGCTGCGGCTCTGGAACATTCCAGACAAGAAGGTGGCGCTGTGGAACGAGGTGGACGGCCAAACACGCCTCATCACTGCTGCCAACTTCTGCCAAAACGGAAAATATGCTGTCATTGGCACGTACGATGGCCGATGTATCTTCTATGACACAGAGGTACATGGCCTAACCACTTCCTCTCTGCTAACCCACAGTTCTCTATTGTTGTTCTGTGTTTTATCTGGGTTATACTCAAATGTCAGTACAGGTCATCAGAAGTTAGGCATATGATTTACCGATCAGAGCGCATATATATATATATATATATATTTTTTTTGTTGATGTATTGTTTAGCGTCTGAAGTACCACACCCAAATTCATGTGAGGTCCACCAGAGGGAGGAACAGAGTTGGACGTAAAATCACTGGCATCGAGCCTCTACCTGGAGAAAATAAGGTAAAGTTTAATATCCTCTACAAAAACACTTGGTCATCTATTAGGGCTGGGCAATTAAACCACAACAATAACTCACTATATGCTTTTATTCAGTATAAATATTAAAAATGTTCAATAAAATGTCAAATGTTGAACATAATTACATTACATAGTTGACATACAAACAGTCAATCGTGGCAGGAACATTAAAGTCCAGTTGCACGCCTGGTTATGAGCCAGGAGACACACCCCACACAGGAACTGCAGGCTGCACTGTTTTGGTCAGCTGAAGGAAATTAGCACAGTGAGACTTTCCTTAGCTTCCCCTCAGAGACTCAAAGTAGCCATTAAATATGACATTAATTATTTGACATTAAGGTCGATACCATTACCGACATCAATTGACACAAACTTCATCATGATAATATTTTTGGTTATATTGCCCAGCCCTGTGATCTGTTTGATTTCTCTGCAGTGTGGCATGTTGGTCATGTATGTTACATAGCAGCCTCCTGTTGCTTCCCTTCAGATTTTGGTGACCTCCAATGATTCCCGTATTCGCTTGTACGACCTGAGGGATTTGTCTCTGTCCATGAAATACAAGGGTTACGTTAATAGCAGCAGCCAAATCAAGGCTAGCTTCAGGTCAGTATGGTTCTCTTCATGTGTTTTTGGCTTGGCCTGCAGAAAGCATACAGGACTGTGAAACTCACACATGCAGTTAATAAAATAGTGCTGCAGGCATTAATTTCTTGAATTGTTTGCTCTGGTGGCAGTCTGCCGGTATCTGTACTTACATCTATTAAATTTGTAATCTCCTGTCTCCCTGTTTTTGCTGTGATCCTCCATATTTTGTTTTGTCCACCAGTGCTGACAATTGGTGAATAATGACTCGGGGTGTAGAACCGAACCGCAAAACAAACAGCTCAATACATAGTATACCCTACAAAGTTTTCACAGTGGTGGTTGGACTTAAGAGTTACCTGATTGTCAAAGAAACATAGTCATTACAGCCATAAAACCACACACTTAGCTGGTGAATTAATGTAATATACTCAAGGCATTTTTATGTTTGTTTTTAGAACAAAGCAAAACGAAACCCTGATCCAAAAACCACAATACAAACCAAACTATTTCCAGTTAGCATGTATACTCTATCTTCAGCAGCTTGTGACATATCACTTTGGTCCTGTCTCCATAATACTGCCAAACAGGGCCTTTCTTTGCTGCTTTCATTTCACTTCACAATTCACTTTCAGTCTCTGTCAAGTATCAAGGCTGTGTGTAGGTGGGCAGCTTTGTTGTGAAAATGTCTGTACCCGGTCTTGTCTCCTGAGTCTCGTGCATCCCTAATGAAACTGCAGCTGTTACGGACTGGCTTATTAGTGAACCTGATAGTAGAGGAAGAATACTAGAATACCTCGCATACAAAAACACACTTCAACTGTAATTCTGTGTACAGCCACGACTACTCCTTCATTGTCAGCGGCTCAGAGGACAAGTATGTGTACATCTGGAGCACTTACCACGACTTGAGCAAATTCACTTCTGTACGACGGGACCGCAATGACTTCTGGGAAGGGATTAAAGGTAGTTCTTTTTGTGTGCTGCGTGATAATCATTTTTAAATTAAACAACTTCTGAGTTTAATTTGTTTCACACGATTCAGGTGTGACAAAAGCTTGTCTTGTCTTTCAGCGCACAATGCAGTCGTCACCTCAGCCATTTTTGCACCCCAGCCAGGCCTTATTGTTCCACAAGAGGCCGGGGCAGAGAAGCCTGAGGCAGAGTGTAAGAGCCTCGACTCCACAGATTCTGAGACCATTCCCTCAGGTTTGTTCACTCACATGTCAGCAAGTGCAAAATTTGTTCATTCATAGATAGAAATTTTGATCTGACTGTTATCATAGCAAAATGTAAATGAGGACAGCAGACATTCAGTGCTGTAAAACAAGTATTAATCCTTTGCAGGGGCTCTGAAGACGGATCACACAGAGGTTTTACTCTCAGCTGACTTCACTGGCGCCATCAAGGTTTTCATCAATGTAAAAAAGTATTGAGCACTTAAAAGGCTGTCAACTCTTCCCAAGGTCAGACCTGTTTGTCAGTGTTCAGCTCCACAGATGAAGAGCACTGTGTCAGGAGCCCTCTCAACTCAAACAGCTACCTCCTGGCGAGCGCTCTGAGAAATGGAGCTGTCTGCAGCCTTTTTTGGAACAGCAGGGACCCTAAAAAGGACTATGAGGGAAGCTTGGAAGAAATGGACTGTAAAAAGCAGACGAGATGTGGCTCTCTGTCACATTTGTATTTTTTATCTTTAATACCATGCACCTGTCAACTGTGATTTACATTGAAGTAAGTTACAAACCAGAGAAGCCGTGTGTGTGTGGTCTGAGCAGCAATTGAGTCTGTCCAGAAATCTGTAAATTTACTGTTGGATATTAAGAAGTGAGTAGAGTTTGGAAACTTCTTGTAATAGTATAACGGGCACCTTACCAGTTTCTCTTGCTCTCACCTCAGCGAATTTTGCGAGGAACAACTCTCAAAAGTGCAAGTCACTGGCCTAATCATTTCAATTACAAATCTTACTGTGTCTTAATTGTGTGTGAGAAATGTAACCGTTTATCTTGAAGACAAGGTTATATGTTTGAATATGTCATTTACCAAATATGTTTGTGCCTACAAAAAGATAGCATTTCTAAATTTATCAGTCAGATTCTTCTTAAGCTTTCCTCTAAAAATTGCATCAAACATTTGAGGTAACTACAGTATGGAAAACAAAGGTACAACAGATCTACTAATGATTAGGACTGGGTATTGATCAAAACCAATGTTGGCTATAAAGTACTTTTGATATCTGTCTGTGTTGAATGAAAGCAC
Source organism: Myripristis murdjan (assembly GCF_902150065.1). Lineage (NCBI taxonomy): Eukaryota > Metazoa > Chordata > Actinopteri > Holocentriformes > Holocentridae > Myripristis > Myripristis murdjan. Next base: position 26,397,474 of record NC_043993.1, read on the forward strand.
ATTTTGTTATGTAAGAATACTGTAAATTTACTGTCTAACATTTGCACATACTGTCTGCTTTTCTAAACAGAACCAGATTATGCGCTATCGGTTTCCTCAATAAAATGCACATAAACTGGAAGAAAACTGTTGATACTATTTTTTTGATGCCTGAAAATTGACCTGATGCAAATTATCAGCCCAGTGTCAACAGGAATTATTTTTTGGTACCCTGCCCTGGTAATGAAATCTTCCACTTCCTGAAAGGTCTGGGAAAGCAACACACACCCTTCACAAGAGTGATTTATTAAGTCTCAGACTTGCAGCAACATTCTCATTAGTCCTCATTTTAAAAACAAACATTAAAACAAAAATATATAACTACTTACAGTGTTCAAACTTCTTCATACAAAATAATGCACTGAATCTTGCCTGGAGAGGTCGGGACCAAGGTAAGTGGGACAATGGGCTGTCAGTTTTGTTTCTGAAGAGCAAGTCAAAGGCAGAGGGAGACAGGAGTGTGTTGGGCGCGTTGCAGTGTAAACCACAGGATGAGCAGTCCAGGGACGCCAACAGGCTGATTCAGCACAAAACGTGAAAGACAACGTCCAAAGAAGAGGGTCAGCGTTTGCTCTTCTTTGCCTTCTTGTGGGAACGATGTGGGGACCTCGATCTTGACCTGGACTTCCTCGCCTTCCTGTCCGGTGACGGTGATCTGGACCGTTTAGACCGTTTAGGAGACCTTCCCCTAGGAAAAACATGCAACAGTTGAGACTTGAGAAATTGAGACATGAGTCTGAGTTCATCAGACAGAAAGCATTGGTACAGCACAAAAAATATCTCATGGCACTTGCTTTGAAGGAGAGATGCTTCTGCATTTCTGGGACTGTTCGTCTGAGTCTCTACTCCGTCCTCTTCTTCGATCGCCATCTTCACTTCTCTTGCTCCTTTCTTTCTCTCTTCTTTCATCCTTCGACTTGTCTTTGGACTTTGATGAGGATCTCTCACCCCTTTCCTCCTCGTCCTTCTCAAACTCCTGAGGTAAAAAGGATAAAAGTATAACTTGTATCAATATTTGCCCTCTCATTATGTGTGTGTGTGTGTGTGTATATATATATATATATATATATACACACACACACACACACACACATGCATATATGTGTATATATATATATATATATATATATACATATATACATATATTTTATTACTGTGGCAGCTGACTGTCAATTTGTTGGTCTTCATTTTAACTTGGTGTACTACTAACTGTGAAAAAACTTATTTTGAATGTAACACACTATAAACTTTGATCCCATAATTTTGTGAAAAATCTTTTCCATGACCCTTCAAGTAGAGCCTGTGTTGTTGCTTTGGAGGCCGCAACTGCTGAATAACTCTTGTGCAAAAGGGTTTGTATTTTTCCAAGGACAGTTCAGGACCATTCCTACAGCTGTAATTGCATAATGAAACAACATGCACTGTGAACTAAAAACTACACAAATAAACTGACTAATATCCCACCTTCTGTAGCAGCTTGTTCCTGTAGTGCTCCACCTGTTGCTGCACACTCATTCCAGACTTCCTGGGCCTTTTACCAGACTCCAACTCATCCTGAATCTTCATAACCTTCAACTATGGCCGAAAACAACCATGAATAAGCTCTGCATAGCTCTGTTATCTTTTATTTAGACATGAGCAAGAGCATTTCCCTAAGGCTTGAGCTACAGAGAATGGCTAACTGGGACACAACAACTAACACAGTGACAAATGTTTGGTTTTGTTTATGTTATTCAATGTACATTTCTAGTTCAAACAGGATCTTGGAGTGAGGCTTTACACAAGGAGTGGCTGGCTACTCTGACCTGGGTAGGTTGGACCACATCAGAAAAGAAAACAGGGTCTGTTTAGATAAATGCACATAAAGTTGTAGAGTGACAGGTTTTTTTATGATGGGAGGGGCAGTGAGGTAGTAATTTAAAATCTGTGGCAGTACTAATGATTGGAAGTTTTATCTCTCACTCCTGGTATGCTATGAAGAAATAACTAAAATATGCTATTTTCCAACAACTAAAATTAATGTAATATACAAATTGATACAAAAATGTACAATTAAAGTACATTTTTCGCATTTATTGTTAAATAAGCATACAGCATGACATGGAAAATTAGCTAAAAGGGTGAAAAAACGTGTCCATCTCATTGGGACTTTATATTTGTACTTGCCTCCAGCTCTCGTAGCTTCTTCCTCTTGCTCTCAGACATCTGAAAACTTCTGAGGGAGCTCTGGAAGTCGGCGCTGTCATATTTGGACAAACTGCAGGAGTCATCACTGCTGTCACTCTCCAAATCCTCGTCTCCGTCTTGCTGGTTGTAACTGTTGCCAGGGAGGACAGGACGACCATCAGTCAGCATGCCAATACATATCACACGGATTTGATTTTCACAAAAGTGATAGAGAGTAGATTTGTTGAAAGCAGCCCGAGACCTTCACATACACCTTACCTGACATTCTCATCGTCTTCGCTGTCTTGCCTCACCACAGTGTCCCATTTAGACTCAGTCTTGTCTGAGAGACAAAGGCAGAGAGAAGAGTAGGATCAAACAGCACATTGTGATATGAGGCCATCATGATGTAGGTGTTTGCAGTACCTTGTGAAAACGCCTCAGTATCCCCCATCTGCTCCCATTTAGACAAAGGCACACCAGAGAGAGGACCACTGCCATCGTCCACTGAGGAAAAATAACAAATAGGTTAAAGTCTGATTCAAATCTGAAAGTGCGTTTTTCTTTCTTTTTTTTTTTTTTTTTCAAAGTTCTTACTTATTCTCCAAGTTCACATTTATTTAGAGCCATTAATCACTGTTACATTCTCAAAGAGCTTCACCCATGGCCCATGATATAAACAAAATGAAAGCAACACCCCTTGACCAAAACCCAAGAAAAATCCCAAAGATGCCAAAATGGAGGAAAATGCATGTAAGAAATTATGGGAATGATCACAGAGAGGGAAGCCCCTTCCAGGCCTGCCAGGAGTGCAATGGGTGCCAAGTGGGTATTATTAGCTCAAATAAAATCCAGTCAACTAAATTAAATCAAAACTAATTAAATGAAAAGCAGAGTAATAAGAATATAAACAAGCCGACAGCGCAGGAATCAAGTAATAAACATCAGAGGCACAGCGGAAGGCGTTGAAGCAGGCACAAGACACAGAGGCAGCAAGCAGATGTTGATTAACACCTTCGGCTGTATGGTGGACTTACAGGGCATCCCATCAATGTCATCGATGACAGTCCCCAGGGGAACTCCATCTATGTCGTCAACAGGGACTCCATCCAGAGGGTCCCAGCCCATGGGGCAGCCATCCAGGTCGTCCAGAGGAGCTCTGTCCAAAGGCACCCCATCTATAGGTGTCCCATCCAGTGGAGCACCATCCAGATCAGGAGAGCCCTCCTATCAGCAGGTAGACAGTTTGCAGGTGGCTGTGAGATGCATTTCTTTCCATGTTCAAATGTTTTAGTAAAGATAAATAATACAGCAACAGCCATCCAATTAGGTCAAGTGCCAGTGGAAAAGGGACTAATCAATACACAGATTCATCTTACCTCTACCTTCTCTATTGACTCCTCTCCTGGTTTGATAAAGCCCAGAAAGATATTCTGGAGTTGGATTAGATAGGGCTCTGGGTATATGGCCCAGTCTTCCCATGCCCTAAAACAAGTCATTACTTTTTGCTGTGGAGACAGAGACAGAACAAAGTGAAAATGCAGTAGGATTTCTGTGTGTGAGTGTGTGTAAATGACTTTGTGTAAGGCAGTGAAAAGTGGGTATGATTACCTTAAATTGTTCTGCCTGCAGTCTGGCTTGTATGTTTCGGTGTGCTGAATTAAGGTCTCCGAATATCTGCGGTAGCTTTGCTTCAAAGCTGAATAAAGACAGAGAAACTATAGTAATTGCAAATGGCCAATTGGGCATAAATGAAATATGAGAGAAGTGTTATGCTGAATTGAGGACAAGTCTCTTACTATTTCCGATAATATGATGCACCGGCTACTTTGGCGCAGGAGTTGTGCAAGATGTCTGACACAAGATACAACCTTGCAATCTACAGGAATAAGAAGACAACATCAACATTATGTGACTTTCCCCCATGTCTTTTGCTTTGCATATCTGCATTATGTAACTCTGCAATGAGACTTTAAGGGTAAAAAATATTTTTTTTGACTAACCTTCTTCTGTAGAGGCGTCTGAAGAAGGGAAAAAGATTCAGTGATGTGTCCCACTACTTCCTCCGCTGCCTCTGCTCTCTCGAGACAGAACAGCATGGCACTGGCAATATCTTCTCTCTGTGGAGTCAGCTCTTTGAGCATCGTCTCCAGCCTCTGTCTGTACCTGAACAGTGCACACAGAGGAATAACACAAGTTATCCTCTAGTTTCCTAGAATTAGAAACATTTTCTGTGTTCTAGCTATACTTACTCAGTTTTGAGCTGCCCTTTCTTCAACTCCTCCACCTCTTGGGAAGAAACATCCTCCGCCTCTACTCCCTCGTCATCTTTCTGGGTGAAAGGATTTAGGACAGGAGGTCTCCATATGGAGCCTCCCCTGAACATACGAAAGTCTGTGGTCCTCCACTCAGTTGGGGACTCTCCCTGTGGTGGGGATGAACAACAAGAACATGGGTAGGGTAGAGTAGAAACATTGGCTCACATAGAAATCACCATGGTGTCATTATCAGCAGCATTATCAGACATATCACCTGCACTTAGGCTGATTTGAAATATCAAAATGCATCACACACAAGGAACCAAAAGCCAGACCAATGCAAAGTGATGGCAATGTTCTGAAAGTGTTGGACAATTCAGCTGAGTAGCTGTCTCTAAGCTGTTTGAGACACTAGTGTGCAATATTAACAATTTGACCTGTGGATGGTGCCAGAGGGAAGGTCATAGAGTCAGCAATCAGTCAGGTCATAGGTCATAGAGTCAGCAGAACTGACTGCTTGCGCCCTGTAGCAAACATGAATTTTGTCACCAAATGTCATGGCAATCCACCAAAGAGAGAAAGATATGCCCGTGGCACTAGAGGGAAGGATATGGGGTCACCACCAACTGACAAGTATCATCATCTAGCCAACATGAATTTCAAGCTGATCCAGAGAGATTTTCAGATATTCAAATGCAATATTGACTACTTGGCCTGTCAGAGGCACTGAAGGGAAGGTCATGGGGTCATCAAAATGGATGGATTTCATCCTGGAGCTAACATGAACGTTTTAACCAAAATTCATAGCCACTCGTCAAACAGATTTGGAGACAAGCTCCTCTGACCCTAACTGCTAACTGACCAACAGATTGACTGACACGGTAACGTCCAGGCCCCTCCTTTCAGCGAGGCAAGAAAGGCCACAGAGAGACAGGGCCCTCTTCAGGCTGGTCAGGTGTACAATCGGAGCCGAGCAAGAGGGAATTCTCAAATAAAATTAGCCAATTAGACCAAATCAAAAAACAACTCAGATTTCAAAAAGTACAAAATCTAGAGTCAAATATGTAAATTAAATTAGCCAATTACACAAGATCAGAACAAGGCTATGAAAGGTAAATGACATAACAGCTGAACAGATATGCAGAGTAGCAGTAAGATAGATAGATTGATGGATAGGTAGATAGATAGATAGATAGATAGATAGATAGATAGATAGATAGACAGAAACAAAACAATCATTCTTACAATCATACATACAACCAATTAGTATTAAACTAGATTTACAATAATGCATATGAATAGAATTAAAATATTACTAAGTTTAAAATTGCATAAATAAAATTAAAATAGTCGACTGCACAAGCAAGGATGTGACAGGGGCAGGGTGTGTGATTCAGGAGCTGTTAAATAGTCTGATTGCCATGGGGACAAAGGTAATAGCATGCAAATGTAATTTTTATTTCAGAGATTTTGATAAGTGAGGAATTCAAATACAGAAAAAAGTGTAATTTAGGAGATTTTTAAAGTTTCATTTTTTTTTTTTTTTTACAAAATAAAATACTATGAATGGATTTTTTTTTTTTTTTTTTTAAGATGTAGATTATAGTGACATCAAATGTGATATTTTGATGAGACAATATTGTGATATTACATTTTGGATAACTCCCAAGCTTAAAATCAGCAGTCGGATCATGAATTTCTAGTCGCAAGGCAGAGATTGGCTAATATTAATCAACAAAAAATAAAAATGAAGTCACTGGGTTTCTGAATCAGGAGCGACAGCTTTTTATATGTGAACCTTTCCCATACAGAAGACAGAGAAGCTGAAATACCTGGAGTATGGAGTAGAGTTTCCAGCGGTAGTACACGTGATCTTGACTTTTGTTGTCAAACAGGAACCTTGGATGATAAAGAGGCAGGAAAATTAATATATATTCCACAAGGTTACCTATCAACCAATAAATAACCAGACAGTGACACACCTTACCTGAAATCTGGATTATTCTTCTCCTTGCTCATAATTATGGCTTCAAACATGGGTCCTTCACGCACCACAAACTCTATCATTCTGTGAATAAGGACTAATAGATTCCTGTGAGGAAAGAGGAGAGTAGATAAGACCAGGGTTTGAGTCAAAATACTCAATGTACACAGGTCCTGTGCCCTTCAGCTGCTTGTCAAATGCAGCATGAGATCTCCAATACCTCTTTCACACTGAACTAGTGACCCATGAAATGTGCAGGTGAATTAGCACAGCTGATGTTGTTGCCCTGGGTCAGTCAGCTCTGCAAAACCACCCTGATCAAGATAAGGGCTGAGACCTGGGTGAACGTATGCTTTGCTCACTGTAAAAGTTAACCTGTGTCATGTGACTTGTGCTTTTGAAGGACAAATAAAGTTATAAGACAACATTCGATATGACTTTAAAGTGTGCCAAGCTCAGTATCAGCTGCCTTCTACACAGGGCAGACATGTATCAGCATGCTGTAATATTTCCAGTTCAGCAGTGCATGAAAGAGGTGTAAGAAATCACAATGCAGCATGGGGCAAGATGCATTCGTTTGCAATGGCAAAAAATGAACTTAAAGCCCCAACCCAAAGTTGGTTTGGTTATATAAAAACTTAGATATTTTCACCTTGATTCTACAAGTTTCATTTCTACATCAAAACTAATTCCAGGTTTTTACGTTGGCTCTGCAAAACTATTAATCAATCGCCTTGATGAGATGTGCCTCCACGACAAAATGCATAGTTGTAATTCAGCTTTAGCAGAAAAACAAACTAAAAACAAAATCTATTTAACCTGGTGTATGGGCTATTAGCGTATAATAAAAAGTCTTCAAATTAATACTTCCAGATAAATTTGAAAAATGACATATGTAGTATCAAGCATCAGCCTATCAAGACCTCTGTCAATCAACTGGTGGATGAAAATTAAATTTAAAAAAAAAAGGCTTAAAAACAGGTAGACTGCAGGTGTTTCAATGAGAGCAACTTACTGCAACTGCAAACTGCAAAGCTTTACACCTAAAGCTTCTCTAAACTGCAACTGTAGAAATATATGTACATGCAGTGTTGCTCATGATGTGTCAGATCTACAACTGCAATTTAACACTCACATAATATAACTCTCATTAATCTCACCTGAGAAATACCCAATTTGATTAGTGGCACTCCTGTGATAGTGACAGCACATCCTCCTACCACTGATATCACCTGGCATTGGTTATTTAATCTATCTGCCTTCTAGCTGTATCGGTCTGCAGTGTCTCAGCCAACCCATGGGAAACCCAGGGTGCAACTGATATTAAGATGTCGGCATGAATCAGCAGCTTCAACATTATTGGCAAAGTCTACAGCTATTCACTTTCCAGAATGACAGATGCCTTAATATCATAATGGAGACAACATGAACAATCTGTTGTGTTTGAGTAAACTGGAAAGAGAACATACAAGCGTCCACAAAATGATCTAAATCTGAGGCCATGGTCACCTCTGAAATTCAAATAAGAGCCCCCAGTACTAAGATGCCGGCACCACCAAGGCTATGTTGTCAAAATGTCCGTAAGAGACAATGTCTACTGTTAAAACAATATGGCTAATATGGCAAAAGTTTGGATTATGTGCCTGGTTATCATGTGCTATATGTCAGTGACAGCTCTCAGGACTGGGGCTTCCTGCCTGTAACAGTGTGTGTGGCTACAGGAGCAGTGCACCACGGCCTCTGTCCTATAACACTTGTGTGATAACAGCTGGTCAGTCGTAGTAAGAAGATAGAGTGTGTGTACCTTTCGGTTGGGATAACCACTTTGACTACGGCTTCGGACAGAGTCTGTTTGTGAAGTCAAATCAAATAGTGAAAATATTAAAAAGTGATTATCTGTACAGATGAAACACTGCAGGATACATACAGCATAGAAAACCACGATAGCATTCAGAGTCACTGCAGTGGGGGAGGGGCGACACCACAGAACTTGAATGGAGCAGAACGGTCGTGGAATCGTCTCGTGCAAAATAAAATGACGTCTGTGGTTTGCTGCTACAGTGAAAATGCACTCAAGAGCGTCACACTCTTTTGAGAACTGAAAAAATATGTTGTGCTGTGGTTCCTTGCAGAAAGTAATAAATTAAAGCTTAATTGTTACCACCAACTGGAATGTGGAAGTTAGCCCGGTGCAGTGACCACAGCTCTTTGCAATGACAGCAATTTACATAAAAACGGCCACCGCTCTGACCATCATGCTGTGTTGATTAGAATAGGAAAGTCCGTTCTACTCCAATTCAAATTCTATGGGTGACACACAGCTATGCCACACAACTATACTAATTAACTAAATCATCAAAGAGATCTCATCTTGACATATGCGAAAACATTTGGATTACACGTAATCAACTGTTATATTACTTTAATGTGGTCCAAACCCCTGTATTAGGTTATAACCAGCGTCCTATAATACGGGAATACACAGGTCATAGCAGATAATTTCGATTTTGGAACATTCTAGCTTTAGTCCCAGCGCCTGTTGCGATACAAAAATGTCTTTAATTTTATTTCTACTAACATGCATATGGTCAATTGTACAGTGATTATTTTGTAACTCTTTTTTGGATGAAACAAAAAGGCCCAATTAGTGAATCTCTGTGTCTGTCAGTTCAAGATGTGGGGGTAATTGGTGTTGTCTGCAGGGTTGGAGGGGTGAGGGGTGGGCTCTGAACCAGCAACTACTTTACACACTCTTGTGCAGATTGTAAACCCTAATTCAAGTTCAAATCATCTCAGGTTCATCACTTCATATCCATAACTTGCCACTTTGATATATAAGAGGCTATATAGTTTAGTAAACAGCAATAGTCATGCAAACACCCCAAAGTACAGAGAAAAATATTAACCTTGTCAAAATCCACCTTGGACCGGGTCAGTGGCTTGGTGAAGTCGTTGCGGAAGCGATCCCTTGGCTGAGCATTGAAGGGCAGGCCTGACGGGGGCGGTGGCGTGGCCCGTACCCCGACCGGCGTGTAGAGTGGCTGAGGCGGAATGCGAGCTGGTTTCCCCCACCCCAGCTTCATCTCAAAGCCCATGACCACCTTACCTACAAAAAAAAATAATAATACTCCAATGACCACAGCATTAAATTGTAACTTTAACCTAATTTTAAAGAAACTGGCGTTGATTAAATCTGCTGTTGAGTCTTTTTAAGCATCAAATGTACCGTCAAGTGCGGCCAAGGCTCTCTCTGCATCTCTCCTTGTCATGAAAGCCACAAAGGCTCTGTTTGTGGTCCTGCAGCGCTCCTCGTCTGTCCGCGGCCACATGATCTTCACACTGGCCAGAGGACCGTACTTACCAAACTCTTTGCAGAGCATTTCTTCATTCATCTGAAAAATCAAAGACATGAGCACAGCTTGAATCATATTTGCACACTGCGCTAAGCCAGCTCAAGTCGGTGAGATTGTTTACCTTTGGGCTAATGCAGCTAATGTAGAGGTTAGTGGTAGTTGGCACCGTCAGGTCATCATATAACACTGTGGGAACAAATGGGATTCAGGTAAGCATGGTTACAGCAACCTCTTGTGCACACTCACACTCAAGCTATGAAGGTTAGGGCTGGCTGGTCCTTGCTTTTAGTACCATCTCTGATTCCTGAGATTCCCAGACTGTACCCAAACTGTATACCTTAACGGCAGACTATGTAATTTCAAAGGGGAAGGCGCACCACTTTGTTATATGGTAAAAGATGAAGAATGCTAATTAATTCTCAAAGAATTCAACTTATACATGCCTCAGGGGTTTAGCACAACTCTTTTACCGCATTGCAACCCACAATATAAGGGCTTTTTGCTCATTTTTAAAATATTTTTATGGACATGTGATATCTAAACATTTCATTCAAGAGACATTTAAAAGTGTTGCATCGATGCCATCAGTTATCAGAGCTCAGACTATGAATCTAGGGGGAAGTACCTTATTAAACCCCGAAGGGAAACTGGGTAACCACTGCATAGTCTGCCGCCTTTAGGAGTTTAAAGGCAGACTTTGCTTTTAATTAGCTTTGAGAAACGCTGAATAAATTGATAATTCATTGCCATCTGGCCTTATTGAGCAGCTTTGTCTTAAATCTAGAACTAAAGTTTCAAGTGTCATAAGTATATTATAAGTGTGACTTGGCACACTGATCTACAGGGATGTCAAAACTATGTCTATTAGCATAGACGGTGCATCTTTTATTGGACTTCATGCCTCCAAAATTTTCAACATTAACAATAAGCAGGGACTCTCACATGACCGTCCTGATAATGGCAAATCCAGATCTCCATATCCTCCCCCGCCTCCTCCTCCTCCTCCAGGGTCATTTTTCTTTCGTTTGTGTCTTTCTTCGCGCTCTTCTTGTATTCTGCAAGTACATTTTCACACCTTAAAAGCGGGTCCATGCCAAAAAGATGATAAATGTCTGAATTAAGGCACGATACTTGGCCATTTCACAAAAGACTTACAGCTTAAGCTCTTCCTTAAAGAGTTCGAGGTTACTCTTCTTCTTTTCCTCAGTCTTTCTTTTAAATATCTGCTAATCAAACAAGCAGCCATTACGGTTACATGTGATATTGTCTGTATGGTGTTGGACTGAACATACATGCAATGTATTGACTATGAACCGTCCTATTTGAGAGGTTATGAGCAACATTTAAGGACTCATAGTTAATGTCAATACAGAGAATTTGCCTTTTCCTCTAAATTCAGTGGTTTTGCCAAACATATATATAGTGTCAGTCATTAAGCAGTATAGCAAAAATGAAATGTGCTAAATAACATCCTTCTTATGATCTCACTGCTTGTGGAAAATAAAAAAATACAGTGCAATTACAGCTCTCTCGCACCACACACCACGACACACATCAAATTAACAAAATCATACCTATTTTAAAAATATGACAGATAATGAAACCAGTAATGTGAACTAGGGCTGAACAATATGGTTAAAAAAATCATTTTATGATTAATTTTACAGATATTGCATTATGATTCATGTTTTTAGGAATTATCATTTTTGCATTCTAAATTTCATCTTCACTGAAAAGGCTATTAAAATGATGGTGTGATTTTTGCTGAGGTCCCAACAAACATGTTTTCTGACTTCTGGAAAACACAATTTGTAGACCAGGGCATCTATGTAGTACCATGATACTTCATTTACAAAAATATTTTATTAAACCTTTATCAAAAAAAAAATGCAGCTTCTAAGATTTAGATATTATTGGTATTATTTATTTTGATAATATTTTGATTAATTGTTCAGCCCAAATTGAAACAGGGCTGGTTTCAGTCTCCAGTTCTGACAAAATTAGCCTTGTCCCCCAAAAATTCTACTGAAATTTCTGATAAATCTGAGCTGTTATGAGCAATGAGTTGTTTTTCCATCTAACACACATGCTGTTATAACAGTGTTTGCAGTCATGCAGCACAGTGCAGACAGAAACTTACAGGTTTTTTGGATTCAGCAGACTGTACTGGTGAGCCATGCTGGGATGCAGGGACAAACTTGGACGCAGGACGATACAACTTACTCTTCTTCACCTCCGCCGCTTCCTCCTCTGCAAAAAGACCAGTGATTAACAATCAAACATTACATGAAGGGATGTGCATTTTACTCACCTCTTAGCTTGAGGCTAAGTAAGTTAAGCTACAGTCAAAAATCACTCCTAAATATTTCAAGATGGTAGGTACTTTTTAATATTTAGAAATAATTTTTGACACTAATTTAAATTTTAATGAACATATTTTTAAGAAGGTAACGCGAAGACTGTTTCTTTTAAGGAAATGAAATGGCTCGGATGCGACGATATAGGGTACCCACAGCAACAAGAAACATCTTTAAGATCTTTTCAATCCTCTATCGTCTCACTGAACAAATGACTTTTTATTAGGTATTAGCGCCTGCTGTTGTTGTTATGGTGTCTATTTAAGATAGGTCTTTGTTGTTATTACTTAGCAGGCCCATCTTTTTATTGTCTTTACCTCATATGCATGTCAAACCCATGGCAGAGCAAGTTTTTTTTAAGTGCATGTATGTCTGTGAGAACAAAGACAAATTTCCACATCAGTGGAGAATAAAGACAATCATGATGTCTATTCTAAAACAAATTCTCAAGTTTCATAACCTGAAGCAATACTGTTTCTTTAGCCTTTGTTTAGACAGACAGTCCCAGTAGCAAAGCTGGCCAAGAGAGAGGCCCTCATTACAAACAACATTATTACAATTATACACATGTTCATGTATCTAAACCTCTAATAAACAAATGCAATAATTAGCAATAGTCAATCAGTGGCTAGTCAAAAGGTTTTCACAATCTAAATATCCGTGTGGGTAAATGCGCACAGTCATTTTTTATACCTTTATTGGAGTATTTCACTGGTGGCACATTTCCCTTTTCAACATGCATAGCTCCACAGAGGCTCAGTCGAGTGTTTAATTTCCAACATTAACTGTCCTGGGGGTTTGATTTTATTACCAGGATTCAGACTTTCTCAAACTCAGTGACTGCAAACACGCGGATGAAGTCTTGAGAAGTATGATCTGGGCCACAGAACAAAGTAATATTACTTGCATCTTCTTTTCACTGCCTGAAGATATTACAGCATGATTTTTACCTCTCCCAAAGAGGTTGTATTTTCATCCCTGATTGTTTGTCTGTCTGTCAGAAGAATATCTGAAAACTTGTGAAATGTTGTGGACAGATCAGTCTCAGTCTAAGGGACAACTGATCACATTTTGGTGGTAATTCCAGATCTGGGATTTCCAAAATGTGACTATTATAATTCTTTTAGCCATAACTATGAATCTAACAGAGCTGGAGGCTTGTTTCCAAACCTGAGGGGTGTCTTTGCCGGAAATCAATTTAACTTAAAATTTAAGTGGTAGGAATTATGTCTTTGGGTATAACAGCAAGTCGGAGAATTGAAAATGACTTTGAAGCGCTGACTACGGGTCCCCTGAGTGGTAAATTTTTAATCTTGATCATTCAGGATATATAAGCACTGAAAAGTGTGGAAGATGTTGAACTACTGCCCTGGTGAGTCAGCCTGATCGTTTTTACGAACCAGTCCACCAAATTCAGACGAACACTGCTGTCACTACTAATAAGGGACTGTTTTCATTCCATGAAGACAAAACAGAATTACATGACACATGAAGATGTGTTCCAAGTGTAATGATGGTGCACTTTTTGAAATGTGAAACATTTTCCTTGTTACTAACCTTTAGTGGCATTCACAATACCCCCACGTACAAAGGTTTTCACTCCGCTTTTGTCACTGCTCTCAAATGACGCCAAGAATTCTTCAAAAACTTCAGCTGCTTTTTCTTGCTCCTGAAAAAGTCCCAGTAAAAACATGAAAGGGCCAGTATACATAATGTACTGCTTCCTTCAGAAGTCCTGAGAAAAATGACTTTAAAATTAGCCAAAGTGTTTACTGACAGACAGATGCCTCTACGTCAAAGACAAGGATGTGCATTTTCATCTTGATGACGTTGAGTTTTAGACACCGTCCCTGAGTTCATTTACCTTTTTCTTTAGCTCTTCTTGTTCCTTCTTCGTCAATGTTTTCACTGCACTGAGAGGTTTTCCCTTTCTATCTGCCATGCTCAAGCTGCAAAAAGAAAAGCAATTTGGAAAAGTTTCTTTAAAAATGCTCATCTTCTACAAAAGAATGTAGTAATTGCCTGCTTATAACTGCAAAGTGAAGTACTAATATGGTAAGACTCTTCAAAATATGTATGGAAATTACTTTATTTTGGATTATTTCATCTCTGACTCCCATATTACAAGCAGCTCTGAATTTTAGACATATTTAAAGTTAAAGGCAGACCATGCAGTTTCCAATGGGAGGGCATGCCACTTTGTTCACTAAAATTAAAGATGAGGCTGAGGAGGGAGAAAACCCCTCACCTGCATGCTGAGACTAATAACCCATAAAATTAATGGAACACTTTTCCATGTCTGTCTTGAATCTAATATTTTGCTGTCAAATGTCCACAAGAACATAAATGACTGAGCAAAATCTCTTTACGCTTTGGGTTACGATGGGTAAAAAGAGTTAGCCTATCCTGAACTCATTTCAAAGTTATAGCCTTTTGAGAACTGAGTGACATTCACCATTCTTTACTCATCCATAATCATAACATATAATAATATGATCACATGATTATAAGGACATGTCTGGTCATGTTCAAGCTTGGTTTTATTGTCTCAACATGCTGATCCCTTTTTAAAAAATGGATTTGTCCACTCATGATACAAATGAATGGAAAATAAGTCCAAGGAAAATAGTAAACTTCACAGCTCTTTAGCCCTAAACTGTGCCTTTTAGTAACCCAACAAGAAAGCCCTTTTTATTTTATGATTATTTATTTATTTTAAAATAAAACTATCTGATTTGTTTACTGCTCCAATAATTTCGCATTCATATCATCACATATAGTCTTTACTTGCAGACTCCGCCCTCATGCAATCATTTATGACAACACACACGCACACACACACACACACACACACACACAGACACACAGACACACACACACACACACACACACACACACACACACACACACACACACACACACTTAAAACAAACCCACAAGCCCAGGCTGGGTGGGCAACCCACTTAGCAGTTTTGTTGGGAGGTGGACGTGAATGGGTGATTTTTTTTTTTTTTTTTTTAAATAAAATTGTGCAAAAATTGGCCAAACTTCACATCCCAGATTAACACACTAACCCACAGAGAGTTTACACAGCCCGTGTGCTCACAGCCGGGCAGATGAAGCACACTGGGGATGCTAACATGCTACAAAATGTTGTTAGCATGGAGTCAAAACAGACGAGCGCCATGCTAATCCATATGTCATTAATAATCCTCCTGCACCTCATGCGGTTGTCGGTGAGGAAGTGACACAGATTATGTCACGGATTATGTTAAGAGTCAATGGGCTGGCAGCAGAGTCGCTGAGGGTTAGTTAAAAAGGCCTGCAGCCAGCTCTGGAGTTTGCTAACATTAGCTAACGATAAAGTGTCAGTGAAGTGCACACAGGCAGACAGCTAACCTCACATTAGCCTTCACAGCAGCAGCAGCAGCAGCTCAATGTCAGGCTTAGCTGCTCCTCATCTGTTAACCATGACAGCGACGGAAAACCTCACAAGCCACACAGATGCAAAAAAAAAAAAAAAAAAAAAAACAAACAAACAAACAAACCCACATCGTAGCGTTAGCATCTGCTAACGCGACTAGGTTTGTTACCGGAGAAAACCTAAACGTGACATTTTCCTCCGTCCGTCGCCACAAAGCACTGACTGCGCAGTTTAGGATTACAACACGCTGCATGCACAGAGAGCCTCCTACCTTAGCTACACACTGTTCACTTACAATGTATGTTATGCTACTGCTTCACCATTTTGGTTACGACGAAAATGGATTTCCATCACAACATTCAGTGAGAGGCTAGATCTCCGACTGGAGCAGGGGAGGCGGGGACCCCGGCCTGCTGCTGTCAGCCCCCTCGGTATGATAATGAGCCTCTCGGTAGACTCATGAATATTCACGCCTGGAGAGCCCACATCGCCTGTGTCAACTTGAATAAATCCGGCTGTAGTAAATGTGAGGTTCATCTTCCAGAGTGCCCCGTCTCCATGTTCCTGGTAACTTGGATTTGAGTACTTTTTAAATACTTCCCTACCCACTTTATCAGATCCGCTTGTACAATCTAATGCAGTTCAGTGCAACACCTCTGCCATAAATTCTACCTTTTAAGAAAGTTCACAATGCTCAGTTTTTGTTGACATTGTGGACAATGTGTAAATTTAATTCTGTGTTTATTATTGAGGTTGTAGTTTGCAGAGGTCTTGTACTGGACTACATTATATGGAGAGGTGTTTCTAATTTTTTGTCCTCCCTAGGTAAATACAGGAGGGGGGACAGAATAGTGGAAACACCTCTCAATAAAATGCAGTCCAGTTCAACAGCAGCACTAAGTATGAGCTCAATGCCAAACATAGAATTGAATGAATCCCTCTGTTACTGTGACAAAAAGAAAACCTGAGCATTACAGGCATCAGAGAAGTAAACTTTTTGGCACAACAGTTTGATTGGATTGGATTAGATTGTGCAGGTGGACCTAATGAAGTGGCCATTGAGGATTACTTTGTAAACAGATGCTTAATTTCTTATTTCTGTATTTCTTGTTGCAATATTTTATAGGATTAATGCAACATTTATACTTAATGCATAAACATTTTTAAACAAATTTATATATATATATATATATATATATATATATATATATATATATATATATATATATATATACTTATTTCATCAATAAGTTGTGATTCTGATTCCAGCTTACAAATTTTGGAACTGATCTTCCTTTTGTGTTTTATCATGACACCCGACTGATTTGTAGGTTTATAATTTTGCTATATAGTAGTTTATTCTTATTAATTTAAGGAACAGCTAAGGCAATATTTGTGATACAGTGTTTTTATAGTACTTCCTTGTCATGTTGTTTATATTGCATCCTCACTTTATCAACACCTCGTGCCTTTTTACTTGCTCAGTGAGTGCTTACTGATTCTGAATGATTTTTATTTGATTTGATTTGATTTTAGTTTGTTTTTATTTATTTATATTGAGCAGCAGCATTTGTTGGTTCATTTGTCCATATGTCACACACATTCTACAATTTGGAAATATTTGCACACATTCTACACATTTGCTGTGGGGGCTGCTGTAACTATCAATCAAAGCACGGTCACATTTTTGTTACTAACTGTGTCTTTGTTCTTTACCTAACAGCCAGGGCAGTCCCAATATTAATTTTATCTGAGCCTTGTAGTGTAAGACAGCCATTAAAGGAGCCACTGATTTGCTGCTGTAGCTAAAAAAGAAAAAAAAAATCATTAAGTGCATGTTTGAAATCATATGGGCGTGGCAACTTCTTGACTGAAATTAAATGTATTATCTCGCGGCTATACATTCAGTAGCCTATAACATTCTCAAAGTTGTTGCAGTAATGAAGGAAACAAAGATGGTAACCAAGTTGGGTTTGAAGCTATGGCCAGATCTTTCCCCAAGCATTTTATTATATTTAATTAGTTCTTTATGTTCCATTTGAAATCAACAGTTACCCTTTGTTTGCTCACTCTCTCTGCACCAGTTACACCGGTATCCTCACTTGACAGGCTTTTCCCACAGATACCCCCATCTTCTCTCTTAATGAGGGTTTCATGGGAGCGCTGACTCGTTCTCACTGGTTTGCTGGTGTGTTTTTCATTTATCATATCACAGTATGGACATTGCAAAGCCCTGTGGGCCCTGTTGTTGGCATCACATTCAGATTCATATTTTGAGACCAGTTTGCCCATGTGAGCTGCCTGTGGGTTTGTGGGTTTGCAACGCTGTTGTGCAGATATGCACAACAAGCTCAGCTGGATATTATGTGCACCATGTTTCATACTGGTTGAGCCACTGATGTAGGACAGTTTAAATTTTGACCTGTGAGCCGAACTGTAGCCCAATTTTATACATGGATTGCTGTCATGGTAAGACGCCCCCCGAGTTCCATCAAAATCTGAGTTGACACAGAAGGAACGGTCTGACAATGTGATTTTTAAAATTCTGCATGGGGAAGAGCAACCAATGAGTGAAATGTGTTTTTTTCATTCACTGAAGCAGAACATGCATTGTTTACTATCTCCTGCCGGGTCTATCTGTTCTTTAGCCACAAGAAACAGGGTGTAGGCCAAGCACGTACTGTTTATGTGACTCTAATTATTCAGCAATGTTACCCATCATGATGGTGGAATGCTTCAGGAGCGTCTATAATTACGTGAGCCATTATGGTGTCCAGTGCATTTGAACACGACAGGAGGGGGCCTTATAGTGGGGGCCTCAGACTCAGAGCTGATGTTTGCTCATTAGGGAACATGCTTCAGTATTTACTCTTCCACCCCCTGAAGAAAAAGTCTTTCATCAAGTAATTTTTGAGCTCTCCACTGAAATTTACTGTGTATGTTTGCACAGTGCACCTGCACAGGCTTTATTTCTTGCATTGCTGTGACCTTCAGGCTGCATATCTTGGGTCTGGCTTTAGGTGATTTGTCTTTGGAAATAACTTCTTAACGTCTGACTGGCAAAAGTGGAAGAGGCAACATTGATTCCATCATGAAAAATCAATATGACTGCTACTGTGCCACTGTACCAGGATACTTCATTTATCTGAGGTATGCAATAGTTTGACCAAATGTGAGTTTATAGACAAATATAGTGCTTTATAGATATTTTTACCCTTCAGTAGTCTCATGATATTAACACTTTATAAGTTTTGCTGTGATATCTGTACAATATTTTTACAAAAATGCAGGATTTGTGCTTTTCAAGAAGGCATGACACTCAGCATTGTTTAAATTTCACTGACATTCAGTGAGTCTACATATGATGTTGCGTATATATACATTTCTAAAATCAGTATAAATATTACAATAAGCACCCGCTGACCTCGAGGCATTTGGGAGCCACAATTAATGGATTGACAGTAGGATAGCACCTAGGGCCAAAGGTCCCTCTGTGCTGCAGCGGGGCCCCTGGTGGTAATGTTGTGATAGTAGTGGGAGGAAGGGTATCCTAAAATGGCCACCGTACCCTGCCCATCACATCACATCACCAGCAACACCAGCAGCAGCACCACCACCGCCGCCGCCGCCACCACCTCCTCAGAAGCCCATCCCCTAGCGTCCCGGGAATGCGCCCTGTATGCGCATGGGCGGAGGAGCCGCCGCTGTTATTATTGTAAAGAGTAATTTCTTTTTACGAAAATGGCGTCTAGTCAGGGAGGTGTGGGAGCTGTCACGGCTCTACAAAGCCATCACTACTCTAGCGGACCTCACTGGAGCCCGGGTATCAGCCAGTACCAGCACCAGCACCACACGGCCCGCAGCCTGGACCGGGCTCTGGAGGATGCCGTCTGCTCCGGGATCCTGAACCTCAGCGGGAGGAAACTGAGAGAGTACCCGGGGATGAGCTACGATCTGACGGATACTACACAAGCAGGTGGGTCGCTTTGCACTACGTGAATCGGCTGACCACGGATGGGCTCGGTGCGCTTCATAGCTACAACCATGCTTTTAAGAGACCATGCGATTTTGAATGCAACACACCCGCAGCGGGCAGCTCGTAGCAGCAGGTATTGTGCACGGATTTGCTCTCAATTTGTGGGTTTAGTAGCGTATCCGCGCGCATAGGTGACCACACTTTGGCGGAACATTGTCCAGCGCACTGGCGCTCCACATTGTCGGTAAATGGCCAGATGCAACCCGGTTGTAATTATTGTCTATGTGGGGCCATATATCATCGCCAGTTTTCTGCACCAGGGGGTCGACTGCTGTATGTGGTTGTTTTGGTCGACGCCAATAGCTTTCAGTAGTCCCCCTTGAGACATATGAATGAGACGGCAGGCGCACCCAAGTCAGGCGCTTTGCACACCGACCTGCAGTTGATTTGGCCCTGGGCAGCTGGAGCAGAATATGAATGAATCAGGCAGCACACCCCGTCGCAAATTCATGATCACTGATTATGATTTTTTATTTTTTGGGTGTGCATCAAAATACGCCAACACTTAGATAATTATTAATTTTTTCCCATCAGCATCACACCGAGACAAAAGATGCAGGCTACTTGCAGCCTCAGCCCCCCGCCTGCCTGCCTTCAGTATAGTGCATGGGTGCGTTTGCCCATGATACAGCCCATCATCTGTGACTGTGAGAGGAGGAAGACATTGATCTGGTTTTGGTTTCACATGCGGTCTGCAGGCGTATTTCTGTTCGTGGGTTTTGCATTTCATTGTGTTTTCTCAAGAGGCAATTAGGCAAAGAATATCCATTCTGTTCTGTGTTAATAGTCACATCAGTCACCTGAACTGAGTGGGGCGTGCAGGCCATTTTTTCCACTATATGCTGTGGCAGCAAGTTATCAAATGATATAAATGTGTAACACACGTGCGGATTTTAAAAGGGGTTCTTGGACTTGTTCATACAAAGGATGTCCCAGATAGATTACACACCTGACCCATATTTGTGAAAAATTTGCTCAGGTACCCTGTCTAAGAACATTTTTGCACTTAGGATTTAGTATTGAGTTTCATAGCTGCCAATTCTTTAGTTGTGGGGTAACAAGAGTGGGGAGAGGTCAACATTTTGATCAAAATAATCAGTCTTCTCTTCTTTCACAGTGCTGAGCATTAGTGAGTGATATATGAGGGAAATTATTCTTCCTTTCTCTGAGGACCCCTTTGACCCCCTTAATGCACCCCTGGAGGTCTCTGAACCCCATTTTGGGAAGCACTGCTTTAAACATCTATCAGAGCTCTGAAGAGTCCACATACCATATGGTGTTCCTCTTTCTCATGTGTAACCCATGGCAGCTCACTGGTTCGTCAGTGGGCCCGTACCCCAAGAGATTTTTGGCTCTACGATTTCAGTCCACCTTCAAAGCTTGATAGGTGGTTGTTAAGTATATACAGCATGTTGAGAAGTGTAATTCAGAGTGGCATCAACCTGTGTAGCATCTCATTCAGTTTGGAACGCATCTCTCTATCTTGATGTCTTTATGTCTTTTTACATGTGGGCTTTCACACCTCTTGACTTACATCCTGGTTTTGAGCTAGTACTCTGGCAGTACACTCCTCATGTGACATGTAAAGAATTTTGTCTCATAGTCTCTGGTGATTTGAGTGTCTTTTTTGCTTTCGATGCACTGTTTGGGTTCAGCCATCACAGCAAATTATCAGGAGTTAAATCTGCTCGCAGAGAGCTGTTGTCCTGCGAAGGTGGAGCGAATGCAGCAAGAGAGCAACCTTCTGGATCTCTTTAATTTAACATTTCCAGTGCTTCTGGTAGCTCCCAAAACAAACATGCACTAGTGTTTTTGGAGCTTCTCACTTCTCACATGGGTAATACTGTCAAATGAGGAGGCTGTCATTTTATACTCTTTATGCGTGGATGTGTGAAACTCGTATAGCCTTGAAGAACTGTGCCAGTAAACACTAGGCAGACTTCAAGCTGCATTTTGAAAGGAGAGAGACAAGACAGGAAGTCAGTGTGCTCTAACTATTTCTGGACCTTTCAGCTGAGTGTGCAAGACTGTCTGTATTTGTTAGGGTTCCTTAATATTATTTTATATATTGATTAAGAGACAAGCTGACTCATTTCCTCAAGAGTGTAGGTAATACTGGCGGTCATCAGTAGACTTGTCATTTTACATTTTTTTCATGCCTTCAGTTAAATGCCTTGCATAAAGACTGCGCCAGAGGGAAGTTGCACTTTCCATTGTGCTCGGAGAAGTTAAACCCTGCACAGCACCGTCTGTAGTGTTACAGCTGACTACAATATCTGCAGTCACAAGACACAGCCTCACAAGCCCTGATACAGCCTTTTTATTCCTATACAGTCACCTTCCATAGGCTGAACATAGCAGAAACCTTTCAGACAGAATCAGAAAGAACTTCACAAGGCAGTGCTCCCTGAGATAAAAAGGAAATTAACAAATAAGAATAGCTTTTTCTTAGTTTTCTTCTCAAAAGTTTAGCGTTGTCCTTGCTTTTTGGGCATATTGACAGTTGCAGTCATTTGGTGCAGCCTGTTAACCCATCCATCTCACTTAGAGGGAAGCACTGGTGTCAGGTATACCTCACAGCAGTAATTTAATATTTTGAGATGCTATGCATTCATACATAAGACCACCAGTTGTAGCTACAGACCTTAGAAGATTCATTTTTGTGTATCTGAAATAATCAAATTATCCATTGCTTTTTGTACATGTACAATGACAATAAAGATATTCTATTCTATTCTACTCATTGAAGGTAATTTGCATGGTCAGCACACAATAAAAAGCAGCACTGTGTGTCACTGGCATATGTAAACCTTTAGCTTTCATTTCACTGACATGTTGATCCACCATCAAACTCAGAACCAACACCTTAAAGCCCAGTGGTGATTTTTGAAATTAAAGAGGATTAATGGTGCGGCCATTGCACAAAACATGGTACAACTGACCAGAAGAAAGTTCCAGCTTGTGTGGAAACAGAGAAAGAGAGAAGCCTGCCTCACACAAGGGTGTCTGTTTGCAGTGTGCTGCTGGCAGTTTGTCTTCACTCCTTTTGTTTTCCCATGGGAAAGAGCACGAGGTCTGAGCTGCTGCCCTGACCTTGGAGAAGGACTGAGGAGCGGAGCCTCAACCTGGGCAGATGTTCCTACTAATGTCCCAGCATAATGACCCTGCCCCCGAGGAGACAAACACACACGTCTGAGACACAGCACGGTGCTTTCACTGCAACAAGAAACGTATTATACGTCCATTTATAGTGTTACTGCCTTTCTAGTGATTTTCTGAGTGTTTATAATGGCTGTGAAGGAAAACTTGTTCACTAGACACATTCGATTCTGTTCAATTCTATTCTTTTCTGTTTTGTTCTCAGGTAAATTAAATTAAACAGAATACTTGAGCATCTTAACTCGATATTGGTGTGCAAACACAGAAGAAAGGGAAGCGTGTGTCACCAGTGGTGTCAGTGCATTTTGTTTTAAAAACTGCTTTTTCATGACATTCCTATATTGGGTGGGTGACATTTAACAAGGTGTGAACCCTGTTGTATTTGCAGTAGCTCAGGTTGATTCAAATAAACAAATAAAAGCCGGCGACTTGATTCAAACCCACAGCCGTTGTTGGTGTTGTAACCAAACCAGATGCCCCTATATCAGCTGTTGATAGTTTGGGCTGTGCAGGATGTTGTGGTTTCAGTTTACACGCTCTTTTTGTTTTGTGATTCTTCCAAGGGGTTGCTGACCGAGCAGGATCTGTGTTGTGTGATGCGTTTAATGTCTAACAGCTAAAATAAGAATTAAAATGAGATGAGTATGAGGAAGCAGGGCGGATAAAGCCTCTGCGAGTTTGGTCACCAGCCGATGAGGCGTTGATGTAATACTTGCATGGATGGTGACTTGACTGATAAAAACAAATGAAAACCCCCATGATTCATTGCGTGAACGACACATCACATCCAAATGGCGTTGGCATTCTTGCATTTGATTATCACCTAATGTAAAGTAATGCAAAGCACAAACGCCTGTGATAGACTGACCTATTCAGGAGAACCTCGGGCGGGGAAGTAAAAAACAGAGCAACACACTGTGCTACATAACTTGATGCTCCATCATGCTTAAAACCAAAGCAGATGTTCCTGGTGGCGAATTATCTCCTGTCCTAGTCTTTGCTTGTGTCTGCTGCTGCCACTGCCTGCTGCTAAATGAAGGATGGCAGACTCAGCTGTAAGGTGACACACACACACACACACACAAAAACTGTACCAAAAAGGACTTTTCTATGTTAGAGAAAAAACTTTGCAACTTTGCACGATTTAAATTGTGCCCACTGAGAAAATCTCTGGCTGGTGTTCCTTAAAAATGAGGCTACCCGTATTGTTAATGTGTTCACACTGCAGGTATGTAAGTGTACATTGTGAGAACTGTAGGCTTCAAATACAAAGTCCCGTTTGGTGTTTCCTCCCTCGGGGCTCCATGTACATGTGCCTCTGCATGTCCAGACAAGGCATGCATACCTGTTAGCAGGAATGCCTTATCTCATTTAGGGCCCTATTGTTAGATATATGAGGAGTACGGTATAACCAAACTACCTGGGAAAACAATGAAAAAGGATTTCTATCTTTTATCTGTATGAAAAACATGATTGTTTCCTCATGACGCCTACGATGCTTCATTTCGTGTACTGCAAGTGATGAAAAGGTTATATTAGGAGGGATGAGTGTTGGGAGAAGCCCAAAAATTTACTTTCAATTGTCTGGTTTCTCAGCAAACTGTCAATCTGTGAATTAATTTTAGCCTCCAATCCTAATTAACCAGTAGACAAAATGTATTTGGAGGCTTCACAGTACTACACACAGATTCACAGGTGACCTACATTCAGGAGAAAGTAGCCTATATAAAAATAGACAGCAAATTTAATAATAATTTAAAAAAAAAAAGCTCTTGTGTATACATCAAGATATTTATGCAAAATGTTAAATTTTATCCTATTTTGAAGCGTGGTTGGGATAAATCAGTACTTAGGGTTGGGGAAGCGAACCATGCAACCAAAACTGTTCACTGATTCTCTTGTATAGATCAAACTCACGTTGCTAATAATGATAACTCCTCAATAAATCAACAATATTAAGCATGAGAGAATAAGGTAATAATAGTAAATGGAATTTCCAGGTCAGTTATTGTTAAAAATAAAAGGGAAACCGATAGAGGACCTTTGGCTTATTTCTCATTCTTTGAACACAAATAGGAAGTGTAACTGACCAGTCCTAGGCCAGAACCCTAAACAGTCATAGTTTATGTTCCTTATTCCCTCTGTGTGACTTGCTGACATGCCTCATAAAAGAGGTTTATTAGCCTATTATACCATTATTTTTGTCTGGTTCTGTGTCCCTGCTGTTGCTGTGTTTTTTTAATGCTATGTTTTAATCTTTATTTTTCTAGAACAGATCCAACAAATAGATCACCAAATGTCTAAATAATAAATGATATGTTTTCTTAATTTAGACAACTTGAGTTAGATAATGTTTGCTGTATCGTTGGACCTCTGATTTATTGGTGATATGATGTCGCCATTTCAGTGAGGGCCAAATGAATGAAAATGGTGATAAATGATTATTTTATGTAGCCTCAAAGGTTCATAACAAAATACAGAGAAATACAGCAACAGAAATCATCATGATCACCCGATCCAGCACTCAGCAGGATATCTTTGTAGTGTAGTTTGCTTTGCCATGAGAAGATTGTCGACATTAAACATGATGGTAAAGCTTCTTCATCTACACGACCAAAATAAATGAACGGCTGGCTGACCAGAGGGCTGTTGAACTTGGCGATGAGTGTGAGCAGCATTGTGAAGGTTTAGTGAGGGGCTAGCCTGCCTGGTGGGCCCCGTCCTGCTGGAGCTCTGGGCAACCAGCAGGCGGACAAAAGGCCCACTGTGGGCCGCAGATGGTGCTCGGCCAGGCACTGGGAAGGAGATGGAGATGGACAGGCTCACAAAGACTGCCTCCACCCACCCCCATCTCCCATCGACCCAAATGATAACACTGCTACAGAAGAATCCCCACTGGTGGGGTTGGGAGGGGCGGGAAGGGTTCCTCAGTATACAGCTGGGCTGCAGCACCACAGTCCAAGCCTCAGGGAGAGTTTGAATTTACTCCTAATGGAAAACGGGAATAGCCTGTGACCCCAGCTTTGGTCTTTCCCCATGTGTTCATTTCTGTTTCTCTTAACCTCTCGGCTTAGTTTTCCCTCGTCTGTGTTTGTGTCGCTGCCTGCGTTTCTGTTTCGTCGTCTGCCTCTCACTTCTGCTTCTGGCTACTGTCGTGCTGAGATCAGAGCTACAGAGCGAGGCCTGTCTGCTCTATTGTTGGTCATTTAAAGCTTGTCGGAGATGAACGGTTGTTTACACGCACAGGCGCAGCATGCACAGTGTTGCTCTCCTCAACAGCCCTGTGTTGCAGCCTCACTGAATGGGGATGGGTGGTTACTATAAGTGTGTAGACATTAAGTGTATTTTTAAGATGAGGAAGATGATGTTTCCTCGTGTGTCAGAGTGTTTATGATTCATGCAGCATATCTCAGCGCAGAGAATTAAAACTAAAGGTCTTGTAAACTGCAAGATTATATAGGATACCTCCTGTGTGTGTGTGTCTGTGTATGAACGATAACATGTTTCTGTTTACAGTAAAGATACCCAGATCAAGCCCTCAGTTTTGAATAGAAACTGCTGATTCGAAATGCATTCTTGAATTTAATCCCTTGAACTCTGAGGTTTCCTTAAATTTCCCCTTAGGCAGCTTCAAAGTTCAAAAACACTGTTCGCCTTATTGTACGGCAGTGTCAAACACATATACTGGATCTGCTGTTTGTAGCGTTTCATTGAAGCTGCATCGCACCAGTATAAAGTGAAATACGCAAACATGCACTGTTAGATCAAATAGAAAAATATCTAGATATCTTGTGCATCATTTTGTACGCACTTCTCTGTAATCCCAGCAGCGTGTATTTTATATCTTTGATCCCCACCAGAATTTAAAATGAACTTCTGTGGGTTTGAACATAGCCGAGCTGCTCAGCATGCATTTGCAATGATGAACCCAGAGATGGGACTGGCAGGGTTGAAGTTAAGCTAATTGACATACAGAAAATGGACACACCGTGGGCCAGCGTGTGTTTGCTTCCAGTAAATCCCATGCTTATATGGCGTCATTGTTTAATAAAGGCTGCTAATTATATATAATTGCATATAATACTGGGATTGAGGCACAGTGGTGTTTGTCTGTGGCGTGTTTGTGTGACAGTATGGATGGGTGGGACTCAACAACTGAAAGCCCACAGTGTTTATCAGGGGCTGTGCAACTCCTCACATCGCTCTCTAATTACTGTGTCACCCTGATAGAATTCAGAAGACAGGATTGTACACACACACACACACACACACACACACACACACGCACACCACTTTGTAGCTCCTCAGTCAATCTGAGATTGAAGGTGAATTCTGGACAGAGCTCAGAAGGGCTGGGCGATAAATCAATATTGCATCGATATTGTGATATGAGACCACCTGTCATTTGTGATTTTAGATATTGTAATATGTAATATTGTGATATGGCAAAAATGGTTTTAAGGCTAAATTACAGTAAGGGGGTGCAATTTTCTGTCTCTACCTGTTTTGTCATTGTATCCACATTGATAATGATTGTTTATCAAAAATATCTTTTATCATCCCTACAGTAATGTCACAATATTGTGAGATGAAAGTTGATCCGAAATATTATATTTGATTTTTTCCCTATCGCGCAGCCCCGTGCTCAGTAGTTTTGACATTCATTGTGCCCACAGAGTCCCATGCACCTTCATGCTTGTCCTGAAATAGAAATGTTAATGGTAATGATATCATACTCATATTTATCTTTCTCATCAGCAGCATTGTCTGAGCGTGACTGTAGGGTGCCAGAAGTAAAAAATTTGACTCACTCACAAGCCTACTCACCATAGGAAATTATTTTGAACCATTACACATTAACACATGACTTACCATCAGCTACAAGAATGTGAAGGATTGTGTGTGTTTCTGCAAAAGCTGTTAGTCCATCTGATTTCAACTTTGTTCCTTAGAAACTGTGTTTCCGTCTCTCTGAGAAGAGGTGTCGCTACTATCGAGATGTTAAACAGCCAGTTTGGTAAAGCAATGCTTTATGGGGCGTAAAGCTTATTCCATGTAAAACCTGTTAAGTAGACAGTCTTGGATCTTTGCCTTTTTCTCTTTTTTGTGAATCAGGTTTTATGACACCATGAATCATCTTCTATTTGGTTTGATCAATTCAAGCCTTAAAACTCCTAATTTCTTATGATTGTGGAGTCCTGTGGGTAGAAATGACTTGGCAGTGTACTTCTGGAGCTGGGTGGTTTCCTTCGATTATAGTCCTCTCACGTTGTTGTGCTGAAACTGTTACAAAGCCGGCCTGGGTGTGTGATAAAACACCAGCTGGTGGGGAAGTTCAGAGATACTGTAGTGGTTGCTATGGAAATGTATGCCTCTGACTTTCAAGAAACTGTATTTTTTCCAGGTTAACAGAACACAGTTAGCAGTTTTATTTGTTTCACTGAACTGGAATCACTTTTCCCACCTGAAACAATACGCTTGTCATGGTGACACTGGTGCAGTGACTTACCTATATGTAACTTTGAGACAAAGGCGCATGCAGGCACTCACAACTTTGCATAGAGAGATTACACTTATCACCCATACTTGCACTCAGCAGTCTGTCAGTATTTGTATCCACACTGTGTGTCATGGAGGTGAGAGTACAGCGGTGCAGCGCATCAGTAAACATGAGATGGTTGTACTAAGAATGAGGGTGAAAATGACATAAATTCAGAGCACTGAAGAGCGTTCAGAGATATCAAGCTGAAGTGAGACTTGTGCAGGGCAAGACTGTATAAACAGCATTAGGTGATGATTAATAGTTAGTTACTGCTCTGAGAATGAGGTCACTGTGTGGTGAAAACCACTTTCTAACACCTGCTGTAACGTGTGACCCTTTGAGCTCTGCTGCAACTGTAATGGGGTGCACTGATTCCCTTCAAAAAGTGCCAAGTGTTTTGGATCTTTCCCCCCTCACCACAGCCACTCTGGCAGCCCTTGTTGTGTCTACATTTGCTGCTCTGTCTCATGGGAGGTGTAAGTGATACAGACGGACAGTTTAGGGGCGGGATCAGAGCGGGAATGATGTAGTGTGGCAAAGCATACCCCCCCCACCACCACCCCCCTCCCTTTCTCTTTCACTCTGTCTTTGACTGAGAGTGTAGAGGAAGGTGTTCCCAGGAGGGGTGGTGTTTGTTGACAACAGGGGTAACTGGGAGGGGGGCAGTATCCCCATTTGTTGCAGTAGTGAAGACTCTGCTGTGTATATAAGGAATAAATGACAGAACAGATGTTTAAACAGTGAATTAAAAGGTTACTATATATACAGTAACCTTGAATTAAAAGGTTATATAACAGTGAATTAAAAGGTTACTATATATATATAGTAACCTTTTAAATCATTGTTTAAATGTCTCTTCTGGCATTTATTCCTTATATTCCTTATTAGCCTATATCAAATCAGATAATGTGTGATATGTATGTGTAAACAGAATAATTCAAAGAACTTGTAATTTACTTTTTTTCTTGTCTTTGTGCATGTAATCAACTTGTGAATTTTTATAGTGATATCTGAAAGTAAAATTTGGAACCCCTTTCCCCTGTGTGTTAAAAACAGTGTTTTTTGGTAATATGTGGTCATAAATAGGTGATTTTCAAAACTTTCCACCAATGGGATTTCTTGGGACTTTTTTTCCCTCACTCAGGACAAACTGAGGATACAAAATCAATTGAGTTTTTTTCTCTTGCAATTTGTCCTAGGTTTTTTCATGAAATGACTGGACTAATACTGATATTGAGGTATTCAGTTATGTGATATTTGATCATGTCCATGTCCAAGGTTAGGAAAAGGTCAGGCTTAAGGTTAAGGTCAGCTAACATTCGCCACATTAAAAACAAACACTCAGTCAAACTGAGATTTGAGCTCATGTTGAAATAGAGAGAAAATTGGGTTGACTGATCCATGCTCCACCCCACCAGCCTCCGTATGTGGACGATGCCACCATCCTAACACTACACCACAGTGCTTGCAGGACCACTAAAGGTCATGTAACTTTAAAACGTAATAAGCCACTGTACCAATGACTTACAGGGCTGTTTTTTGCTGCAGGACAGTCTCCAAATACTGTGTGGAGCAGATCAGGACTGTCAGTGCTACTGCAACTACTGGTTTCCAATGGAGGTTTATTAAAGTGATAACCTACTCAAAGAAATAGATTAACTGTCAGAATCAGGGTTTTTCATTATAGGGAGCATCATCTGACAGACTACAACAAAAGGGTTGCGTGGTTGCCTCTTCAACTACATTCCTGTTGCTGAAGTTTGAGCAACATTGTAGATTTCCATATAACGGACCCTGTGCTCACCCTGATCCTGTGTGAGTGTAAAGACAATTTACCTGCAGTTGCTGCACAGCTAAGCTCTGTTCAAACCTACAGAACTTTATTTTAATTGAATTTAAAATTCAGTTTAATTTTTTTTCGATTATTTTAAAATTCTAGTGGAGATTTCAAGGTTTTTACAATGAAATAAACATTGCTCCATTTCTCCTGAAACTTTCTTTTCTCCTCACTTACACAAAGTTTTTTGCATGATAGCCTCGGCTCCTCCATCTCGCTAACTGGCTAGTGTAACTCCAATGATGATGAAATCTGTCTTGCGAGGAAGTGTCTCATGAGTCATAAACAACACATGAGCAGCCTAGTTTCCATGCAACCATTCCTAACTTGACAGCTTAGCCTCAGGGTGCAGTTTTACCATTCTTCAAAGTACTGAGAGAGGTTGGCTTAAAACTGTACTGGAACATGACCAAATACAACACATGCATTTCAGCATGTCACCCTCACTTATCATGGGCCACCACAAACATTTTCAAGGTCCGCACTTTGAGATTTCCTGACTTAGACAATCTAATAACATTATGGCAACCCCATTGTGTAATGTACCTCAGGCTTTAACAGGGATCATTAAGAAATCGATCACTGAGATTCAAGAGCTGCTTGTCCCTTGCAAATGATTCCCATCCGAGTGCAAACAGAGCTGTCCAGAGACATAAAACCACTTTTCTGTAGCTCTAACAAATCGAAGCCTGAATCCTCTTTAGGTGTTTCCTTCTGGTGCTTCCATGCAGCCTTCAGCAAAAACTGTGCGAAAGTGAGTTCCAACACTTTCACCTAGTCATACAAATCCGGAGTCATTACTGTGCCACTCCCAGTGAAATCGATACTGGAAATACTGAGATATCACAGAGTAGCACTTGAACCTGAGGCCCGAGCCTCCAGTGTAATCTTAGACCAGTGTTGGAGGAAAAGGCTCTCTTCCCACCACTCATTCAGACTTATTGATTGGTAAAGACTGTCTCAGATCAAGTCCATGGAGTCAGGGCTTTCCATAAGGATATGGAGTAGCCAACCAGTGGGAAAAGTAGACAGCCTGGGGGATCTGGGGGCATGCCCACCTGGAGGAAATATTTTTGCTGCAGAAACCCAGATTTCTTGGCCTCATCCCATAATGTGCAGTGATATGAATTATTGCATATTTTAATGAATTTGCCTACTCAATTTTAAAGAAGTGAATTATTGTAAACGAGAATAAGGCTCTTTTTTTGTGCACACAGTCTGTAAATAGCTATTAATATTTAAAACCACACCTATTTCTGAGTGATCAGAACTCATGTAATTCAGAGTCATTAGATCTTGTTAATTATTTTTATTGATTTATTGAGACCTTCACTGTAAGGTTTATCAAGCCATTGTGACACATTGATGATTAATGTATTGTTTCACTAGAAACATAGGTGTTATCTTCTCCAAGAAGCCTGTCAGAGTCTGTTTAGTTCCACTAAAATCCAGCTTCCTTTTAGGTGAGTATCTTACTCATACTCATACTCAGACATACTCTTCTTCTATGACCAGTAAGCAGGCATGATATGGATAGATGATGATGATAGAAAAGTACTCAGAGACAGGATAACCAAAACCATGGATAAAATGTATGATGTGGAAAAACATATATACTCAATCATATACATTGCTGCTGGATGCTGGACATTACATTTATTTTTAAAACATGAGGGAAATCTGACATTAGTTTCCACAATGGGACAATGCAAAAATACAAAAGCTTTCTAGGAAATTTTAAACTGTAAAATTACTGGGCCTACATTTTCCTCATATGACATAGGCCTGTTACTTTAACATCGACTGTTTTAGTGTATGTTTGTAAATCATCATAGAGATGGCTCTGCTGTTAAAAGTGTAATGTAAATGAAGATAATTCATTCATTCATTCAGCCATTAAACCCATAAATGTCTGTGTAGTGTGTATGAAAGTATTGCATTGCTTTCTGTGGACTTTTTAATACTTACTGTGCAATTGTCAAGTCGCTGCCCCTGGTGTTTTCCTGTGTTTCCTGAATGAGGATGGCCCGTGTCCCCAATGCAATTCTTAATGTGTTTTGTTATCAGTTATTTTGCTAATACTCTCTCTACTCAACAGTACCCAACCTCTCAGCTGAGTGGGTACACTAACACACACACACACAAATCCATATAGAGCATGTTGGGGTGGGACAGATACAGACAGAAGGGCACGTTTCTCTATCATCATCATGATGCTTGTATTGGTTTGAAATGGAAGCTAGTGGTCATAAATGTACGTGCATAATGAATCACAACTTGTTAATCAAACTTATCAGAATGAAAAATAAATATGATAAAGTAGCCCGGCTGGACTTAAATGAGCAGTCAGCTGGTTGGCTGGCAGCCTGCGCTTATGCAAAGCTCTGTATGAAGCCAAGATTGTTTGCACTCTCATGCCCAAGCCAAACGTACTTGACAACATACAGACCCTGTAAAGAATGTGATTTGCTTGTTATCTGTATATTCAGAGTGTACATATTTCATTTGCTGCTGTTTCTCTTCTTGCAGATCTGTCCAAGAACCGTCTCACAGAAATCCCCCCAGAAGTGTGTCTGTTCGCTCCTCTCGAGTCGCTCAACCTCTACCACAACTGCATCAAATGCATCCCAGAAGCCATTATCAATCTGCAGATGCTGACCTATCTCGATATCAGGTCTGCCTCTGCCTACACTTCGCTGTTTCTTTGGTCTATGTGATTCATTGCATTCATTTAAAGCAAAATTTAACATTAGTATAGCGCTGGGTTTCCTGGGTGTGATATAAGTCCACATGGTGGTGAAATATCCTCATGAAATGCTCTGTTCTCCTCTGGGCTGCTAATCCAGAATACTGTACTTCTATCTCTGAATTCACCTCAATAGCACAGGAAAATCAGTCCCTAAATAATACCTAACAATTATGTTCAAAAATTATTGTAAAAGCCCAAAAAGAGGGCACTGGCATGGAAGTAAATGAAGAGACACAAGACAGAAGATTGTATATTAGCTGCTGAGGGGAGCACAGAGTCACGAACATGAATATTTCACCACCATGTGGACTCATAAAAGGCCCAGGTAACTATACAACCCAACACTCAAAGTTCAGTGTTGGTTTAAATGAAAAATGCTGTATGGCTCAAGAAGTGTGTGTTCCTCTTTTCAGTAAGTTGACGGGACCAGGGCCCAGGGAGCATTTCCTCTTTGCTGAAATTTAATTCTGAGCCTCCATAGACTCATTGGTGCACTTAGACACATGTTAGAAATAGGTCATTGCCATCAGTGAAAACAAGGTTGTGTACTTTTGTGACCATATGTCAATATTTTGTTTGTGTCCACAGCCGAAATCTCCTGTCAGTTTTGCCAAAATACCTGTTCAACCTTCCCCTCAAAGTTCTGGTTGTGAGCAACAACAAGCTCGTGTCCATCCCCGAGGAGATCGGCAAGGCCAAAGAGTTGATGGAGCTGGTGAGCGGCGTGTATTCATTTCTTCACATATGCATTTATGTGTTTCTGTGCTTTGCAAATGGAGATGAACTTTTTTCCTTGTGTAATACAATCTTATCCACATTTGTCTTGCGTGGCCCCTTGTCCGTGTCCCCCTGCAGGACATTAGCTGTAACGAGATCCAGGTGCTGCCTGCTCAGGTGGGCAGGCTCCAAGCCTTACGGGAACTCAACATCAGGAAGAACTGTCTTCACATGCTGCCTGAGGGTCAGTTCACCGCTGCCTGTGCTTTGTGCTGTCTGTCAGTGTGTTCTGCAGGCGGTGACACATGGCTGGTTGTGATTAGGGGTCAGATCATGTCCTCTCATGTCCTGATTATCCTGGCCAAAATAATCATGATTCACTATATTATTGTGATAATCACTAAAAACTTTTAAAATGGCACTGAAATACACTGGAATCACTTAACTTACATTTTATGAGAAACATTTTTTTTAAAATATACATAGCTTTTTTTTTTTTTTTTTTTTTAGTGAACATCCCTTTTAGTGAACAACAAGATTCAGACTCTGCTGCATATTAGCAGGCTGGACATCTTTACTCATGTGAGGACATTCACTATTTACCTCATTTACAATATCCCAATAATGGAAATTTACCACAGTCAACAAATTTATGAGTGATAATATCCTATATCATCCCATCCCTAGCTGTGATTGTGTTTTTTTTTTTTTTTTTTAATTGAGCCTAATTTCTTTTGCCAAGCAAACATAACTCCTCTGACGGTTGTGGTTCAGCTTTGTCTATGATATATGATATGATATTACTGATATTGTGTTTTGATATTATTATTATTATTATTATATGTGTAGGGCAACCCAGACATAATTCCAAGAAGGACTCAGGTAAGTTGTAGTATTTTGGTCGAGCATGACCCAGATTTAAAGGTACTTTTCCAACAAAAAGGTATTTTCCTACTAACTCCAACTGCACTCTTTCTATCCAGATAGTTTCAGTGAGATATGCTCTTATCTGTCTCCCTACACCTCAATACAATGGATTCGGATTGTTTTGTAGAGCTCAAACCATAAATACAAAAATACAAAAATCTGAACAGCAACAGCTCTTTCCAAAAATACTGACACGGATACCCCACATAATCCACTGCACTCGGGGGTGAAGAGCTTCACTGGGAAATATTTCCTGCCAAAAAAATACTGGCAAACTGTATCTATCCACCCTGAAGGAGTGTGATCTCACAGGTCGGCCCATCGCATGTTGGAGGTATAACTGTATCCTCACACCTTCTCCCACCTTTTTCAGA
The DNA here is from genome assembly GCF_902150065.1 of Myripristis murdjan. Classification (NCBI taxonomy): domain Eukaryota; kingdom Metazoa; phylum Chordata; class Actinopteri; order Holocentriformes; family Holocentridae; genus Myripristis; species Myripristis murdjan. The sequence goes on from NC_043993.1 coordinate 26,432,396, forward strand.
GCTGGCTGATCTGCCTCTCACCCGCCTTGACTTCTCCTGCAATAAGATCACAGAGATCCCTCCAGCCTACAGGAAGCTCAGGCAGCTGCAGCACATCATCCTAGACAACAACCCTATGCAGTCTCCACCCGCACAGGTGTGTGCACATGCATCCGTTTGTATATTCATCAGAGTATGCATGCATATACGGTGTGTGTGTGTGTGTCTGCATGCACATGATGCCAAAGAGGTAGAGCCAATCTTCCACTTGGATTTTCTTTTATGTGGAGTTGAGGTGACAGGTTGTCATGTCCCGCACTTTGTCATGAATGCGGAACAATTGCACCATCTAGTGGACAAATCTGTGTCAGTTTTTGTTCACTGATGATGAGAACTCCAAACTCTAAGTATTCTTTGTTTGAATTTGTATTTTTCAGATTTGTCTCAAGGGCAAAGTGCACATATTTAAGTACCTGAATATCCAGGCATGTAGGATGGATAAGAAGCCGGATTCCCTGGATCTCCCTTCCCTTGGCAAACGCTGCCTTCCACAGCCTCTCACAGACAGGTGGGAGCAAACTCAACATGCACTATGGCAGCATGATGCATACATGATGCAGGATTCTCAGAATATGATATGTATTTTCTCGCATGCATTATTTCTGCACCTGCAAATGCATTTTTTTTGTTAATTTCACACTGTTCATTCATTTGCTTTCATGTCACTTTGCACAGATAAATTTAATGGTCATACTTTTTTGTTGCATATCGCCTACATTTATATTCATGTATTATTTCTCTGTGTTATCAGTCACGTACAAAAACACTGATGAGCTGTTTCTTTTATATCTTTTCAGCATGGAGGATTTTTATCCCAGTAAGAATCACGGGCCTGACTCTGGAATTGGTAGTGACAATGGTGACAAGAGGCTGTCGACGACTGAGGTCAGACTTCAAACACAGACCAGATAAAGCTGTCTTATCAGCCATGAAATGCTCAGTTTCTGCCTAAGTTCTGTGTACATAGCAGTTTTTACACAATAGGACATTTTGAGAAACTTGGCTGCTGCTGGCCATCTAATGTTAGTTTTACCTGAAGTAAGCCAGCATATTAAAACTTAACGTACACATCACGTTCACCAATTCCAGCTGCTCCCCGTCTTGTTCATTTCGACAAGATCAGTTTGAAGTGACACATATCCATAAAGTCCAGATGAATCAGCACTTAAAGAGTGTCTAATTTCCGTTTGGTGATGAATTTCCGAGTGAGTCAGGATAGACAGCTTGGACGTAACTTTGGGAGGAGTTTGATTTGAACACTGGAAAGTCAGCATGAATGTTGGATCTGTGCCTCTAAAAGTAGAAGATTGATTGACGGGTGAATGTCATGATATTATTGGTTGGTTCATGCCTGCATCATCACACATCATATTTTGTTTTAAAGGAAGAAAAAATGATTGTATTTTGAGATAAGAGACCAAAGAAATTGCTTTTTCTGGCAAATATTGTTAATTAGATGCACAATATGACAAGTGACATGATATAAAAGGGTTAAAAAGGCATTGTTCATTTCATTTTGACTTTAAGTATCTTCACAATCACAATATGCATATGTATAAATATTAGCTTAGCTTACGTGGAACACTTATGGCATATCATGATACTATAATATCCAAAATCCCAGAGAATATCTAGTCTCATATCACAATAAACAATATAATTTTGATGTATCTCACAGTCCTACTATAAATCATGATTTTTTCCAATACATATCAATAATAATAATAAAAAAAAAAATCATACCTTTAGGCTAAAATATAGATGATGTTGTCTTTTGTGACTTTGGATTTTGGGTTCAGAAACTCTCTTACTATAAGTGAGGTAACCACATTCAACAGTTAGTTCATTTTTGATTTTTTTTTTCTGGAACGACCTTTATCCATTATCACACATTAAGCCGATCCAAACCAAACCAAACTCCTCTGTACCTCTCTCCTGCAGCCTTCAGACGATGACACCATCAGCCTGCACTCTCAGGTTTCGGAGACGGCCCGTGCAGACGCCCTCTCACTCCTCTCCAAAATGGACTCTTGCAAAGGTTGCCAAATCCAGTGCAGCATGTTCGCATGAGAAGAAATAACAGGAGCATGTGTTTGCTGTATGAAGTGTATGAAACATGATGGTTTTTTGTTTACTCTCCCCGTCAGATCAGGATCTCTATGACTTTATAGAGCCCAACCCAGACGAGGACCCGGCTCTGTCCGAGGGCGACGGGCAGCAGAGCAGCCATGTATCTTGTATAAAGGTATGAAGCTCTATCTATCTATCTATCTATCTATATGTCTGTCTATATGTCTGTCTGTGATTACCTAGTTAAACTTATTTTCTCATTTTCTCAGTTACTATTACTATTTTTTGCCGTGGTGTGTGTGTGTGTGTGTGTGTGGGGGGGGGGGGGGGGGGGAGAGTATACTGAATCAAGGCTGAATTCATCATGTACTCTAAAAACATCATATATTCATCCGTCATGTCAGGATTTGTTAAGTGAATTTGGAGAAGGCTGGCCATCCCTGGTACAAGTGCAATGTTTCTCACCAGGCGAAAAAATAAGTGAGTTCAGCAGAAGTTCATTTAGAGGAGGTAAAGGATTTCTCCGGATGTCCTCAGGGAAAAAAAAACAGCACATCTGTTGGTTAGTCACTGACCATCAGTTGGTGCCAAAAAAACTGAAGTAAGTAATGGAACAAGGTCAGAGGGCCAGTTTTACGAATGGAAAATAATACTGTTCCCTCTTTGTGTTTCAGGAACTGGAGAAAGTTCTTAATATGTCACACCAAAGCAAAGATAAAGACAGCTGGAAAGAGGAATCAGGGTGAGTGTGTTACTCTGGGTTTACTCATTTTACAGTAATGTTATGACTCATTTAACTTTGTTTGGTTTTGCTATTAGGACAAAGTTCATTGCTCGCAGATGAATGCAGCTCGAGATGATAGTGATACCAAGTAGACACATATGCTGGAAATTAATACAAATCAAACTGTGGTCCAAACAAACAGACAAAGAAACATGCACAGGCAAACAGCATCCTCCATTACCAGTTGCAAACACAAATTGTGTGCTTTAATACTAATCAGCTGAGGGTGGCGCTGTTGTGCCCTGAAGTGTCCTGTATGATTGTAGACACTACTAGAGAATCAATCAAGTGGCTATCGTAAGAGCTGTGTTAAATGACCAGACTCATTTAGTCTTATGCAAACTCAAAAGACTTCACTTTGATTTACACGGCCTCACCTACAAATGAATATCATGAAAGCAAGTGTTAAATTCCAAATAATTTACATAAGAATGACCATGACAGGCAGAAAGTGGCTGTTTTTTTTTTTTTTTGTTTTGTTTTGTTTTTTTTTACCTTAACTATTAGGCTTAACTTCCACTCATTACATAGTTGGTGAATAACATGATAATCTGATTTTGCCATTTTGGTGATGCTTTTCTGCACAAGCCTGAGTGTGTTGTTAGCCAAAAGCTGATTTTATATCATGTGATAACTTTAACAGTGAAAGGGGCAGTGGTCTGCACTTTTTGATGGTTATAACTTTGATTGTGAACCTAGCTCTGATAAAGAGCAGCTAGTTGAGGAAGAGGATGATGAGCTGAAGGAGGTCCTGGATCTGAGGAAGATCGCTGTTCAGCTTCTGCAGCAGGAGCAGCAGAACAGGTGTGTGGGTGTTCATCTCTTGTCTGGCTTTTGTGTCCCCTTCTCCTCCATTAACATAACAAAGACCTCCTTATACTTCAGTTGCATAGAAACACTGCCATGTGTTTACATCTCTATCCCCTGCACTGCCTCAACTCCAGATCTGTCTCATTAAAGCCCAAGTACCTGTGGTGAAGGCCCACTCTCACGTGTTTAGCTGTCATTAAAATTGAGATGTCATTTCTAGTTCCTGACGTTAATTGCATTTTTGGCCTAACAGCATAGCTTGCTTTGGAGAACTGCTAATTGCTAGTCAGAGTTGGAGCTGTGAAAAGATCCTGTCATCACCCCTGTGTTGGTGGTTGTACTCTCCTGCTCTGCAGTGCACAGACAGACCTTTCCCCTGACATGTCCTAATATCGCTCCATCATCTCCATGTTACATCTCTAACCTCTGCTCTGCACTAATAAATCTAATTCTCATTGCCTTTGCTTGCCTTTCTCTCTGCCCATTCCTGTCCTTTCCCAACTTTCTCTTGTTCCCTGGACTTGGCCGCTGCAATCTTGATGTATGGCATCTAGACGTCGATCCTTAATATGTAGAGCAGAGAGTCTTATTCACCGACGGAGGGTGACCGGCCGAGCGCACAGGTAGACGGAGATGCTTTTTTTTCATCACCTGTAGACCGTTTTTATGGCATGATGGTAGTTAAGAAAGTGTGTACCCTCACATGAAAGGTGGGGAAAAGGATGAGTAGATAGCCATTAATCATACACACCTAAAGCACTCTGAAACAGTGGGCTTTTTGTGATATTGTGTAAAAAGAACTGTACACCTGGGGAGATGTTTTCTTTATTTTCAGCACCTGAATCTTACCTAACACTGAGGCTAGTCCGTATGTGCCTCAGCATGTATTTGTCTGTACAGACAACCACATTCCATAGTCAAGTCAAGTCAAGTTCATTTAAATAACATACGATAGGCGTAGACGCAATGTGCTTCAAGATAAAAAGAAAAGACAAGAAAAAAGACAAAGATCATACATGATGAAGATAAAAACATAGGAGAAGACATTATGTATATAAATCCAAAAGAGCCAAACATGTAAGAAGGTATTACAAAAAAAGGAATAGAATTTAGGGAATTAAAATTTATTCTAAGTATAGTGAGGAGACCTTTGCATTTAGGGATGGCTCGATACCATTTTTTCCACATCTGATACTGATACCGATACTGCAGCCTTGAGGATCGGCCGATACCGATCCGATTCTTTTTGTCACTCTAAAAGTTGTTAATAATACGTGGATGTAATTTGCTTGATACTGACATCTAAAAACACCACATTCACTGTACAATAACTATTCTGGTCCCCTAAAGAAAGAAGGAAAATATGTGAAAACAACTGAAGTCATGTGTAACACTAAATAAAAGTGCAACTTGGTGCAAATTTTGCATTTGAGTTAGTTTTATCAACTCGGAGTAGTTTCACCTGGAGTTAAGCGCGTGCACAACAGCTATAAGAGGAGTCACCATGGCAACGGGGAAGCGTCGGGCTGCGTTTTTCACCCCAATTGAATTAGAAATCTTAATGCATTCATACAGCGAGTTTGAACATGTTTTTAAAGAAAGTGCAACACCGCTGCAGCGGCAAAGTAGAGGGAGACGGCGTGGGAGAACATGCTCGGGTCAGTGTGTAAGTTTAAATGTAGTCCGTTGCAATCAATAATATTGCAGGGGAAACTGCTTGAATTACTGCTGGCCTATTAATTTATTTCATTTAGGTGATGTGGAACGGTAACGCTCAAAAAGATAACTGTCTGGAAATGCTAAAACATCTATGCGCGGTCTGATAACCATCTCCCGACGAATATTTAATTCTCTGCGCAGTAACACTGCACCTTCATCCACGGGATCGTTGTCGAAAGGACATGCCATGTTCGTGAAATGTTTTTTTTTTTTTTTTTTTTTTTAATCATTAAAAAAAAAAAAAAAAAGTAACAGACGGCTGAACTAATATGCCACGCCAAAACTCGCCTGCTGACTGAATGAATGAGGAAGTTAAATACCGCGTGTGGCTGAAAGAGGGTGGACACAGAGAGAAACTCGAGGTTTCATGAGAAAAACCTGGTCCTGACCAGGTTAGTTTCATGGAGTCTGTTACTGCGGTAACTGACCGAGAGCTTAAGTTAGCCCTCTTTCTCTGCTTTGAGTTACCTCCCTTTGCGAAACGGAAAACTCAGTTTCCCTCATTTCAGGGTTAACAGACTCAGAGTTTTCACTAAACCTGCTTTGTGAAACGGACCCAAGATTTGCCGCACCAAAACAAAAACAGTTCGTTTTTCTTTGCACTCGCCTGTAAAAAGTCTCCGTACTCCTTTCCATGATGCTTCTTCAGATGCTTTATTAAGTCCGTTGTGTTAAAACGTCCGGTTTTGCTACCACCCCTTGAGACACTCATATTGCAAACGTTGCGCTTTTTGTCCTCCGTTAACGTAAAGTTAACAGGACGTGACTACAGCTCTGCAGGCTTCTGCTCACGTGACGAAAACACAGGCACATTGCAACCAAGGCGACAGCTCGTCTGTGTTATGGCATGTTGCGCAAAGTGAAGTTGAGGATATATGAGATAGTTTGGGCTTATGGATCGGATCGGACGGGTTCTAATAAAAAAATCCGATACCCGATCCAGTCATTTTGGCCTGGATCGGACCCGATACCGATCCAGTGGATCGGATCGGACCATCCCTAATAATGATCTTAGGAATCTAGCCTGTGTGCATTGGGTGAGTATGTGAAGGAGCAAAGCCACTTGTAGATTTAAACATAAAAATAAGTATTTTAAAATCAATTCTTTGTTAGTCAAAATATGAGTGATGTGTTCAAATCTTTTGATTTTACTGGGGCTGCTTGGGATGCACCTGAATATTCGGCAAGTAACAAATGATGGCTTTCTGATGAATAAATTACCCCTCTGAACATTTTTCTAAAAGTTGATATAATATTTTCACAAGCAGGGTTTGCTTGTGAACACTGCTTTGTCTGTCTTCAACATCCTGGCTTTTACCCAGTTACCATTCAACAAATTGCTGCGGGATGCGGGATGGTGGCACACCAAAAGAAAATAAAGAAAATAAAATAAACCAGCACTTAATAACACAAGAGAAAAACCACATGATAAACATTACACGTACAAATTAAAGAACTTCACAGGATACATGAGCCAAAAAACAATAAACTGGGCTAAGTAAATGTTTATTGCCCAAAAGCATGCTGGGAGACTTCACTCACTGGAGTTCACTCAGACGTTGTTCACTGACAGAGACACAAGTCTGCCTCATTTTTTCACAACCAGATTTCTTTTGATTTGCAGAATGCAGAGTCATTGGAATGCGTTTCCGAAGCCAAGAGAGTTTTAATAAGCGGGACTTCAGGCATTTTTATTTCTTTGTGGTTAAAAATCCACCAATAAAAAAAGTCATTTCTGGTTTGAGCCATGTCCACTTTTTTCTCAAATCCAAACCCAAATTATTTTGCCTCAATACAAATACAAATAGTCATTCCTCCTCACACCCCTAGCGGCTGCAGCATTCTGAATTAGCTGGGGATTATTTAACACCTGCTTTGTCTGTTCAGCAAGAAGTGCATTACAGTCTACAAGTCTATTAGAAATAAATGCATGAACCAGCTTTTCAGAGTCTGACTGTGACAGGAAGCATAACACTTCAGCTATATTTTTGAGATGCTAAAAGGTACTCTTGGAGATATATATGTCTGGAAGAGTGAAGGAGTGATTTTGGTGCCATCTTAGTCTTGGGACCCACCAAAAGAATGTATGTTTTGTCATCATTTAGCTGTAAAAATATGTGGTGAAATGCACTGGATAGGGTCATTCATTGGGCTAAGGATTTTGGCAGAAACAGATATTTATAACTGTGTGTCATTGGCATAGCAGTGAATGATGGCTCCAAGTGGAAGTATATACAAATTAAACAGCATAGGACCAAGGACTGACCTTTGAGGGAGTGCTGACGTCATCTGATTCAAAGTTACCAGTAGAAACAGAAAAAGATCTTAAAGTGAAATAGGAGAATGCTAATTAAGAACTGTGCCTCTAAGGTTTAAACAGTGTTCTAGGCACTTTATTAGAATTATATGGTCAGCTGTGGTTATCTCTAAAACCAGACTGGTAAACATCAAACAAATTGTTGTATGAATAATACCTATATAATTGTTGGTGTGCAACCTTTTCAAGACTTTCAAGAATGCTACAGTAGCATGATTAAGACCTGAGATTGCAGAAAGTAGAGAGGCATTCACAATCTCAAAGACATCATCTACCACACAGTTGAAAATAATTTTTAAAAACTTAGTAGGCATTGAGTCAAGAACACCTTTGCAGAATATAACTGCTGCACCACTTCTTGTTCACTACGTTGAATAAGAGCAAGGCTGGACGGAGTAACATGGCACTGAGTTGAAACCGTGGAAGGATTTGGTCTTATGCCCCTTGCACTCAGATATGTGGTTCTTTTTAGTGCCCTCACTCTTTCCACATTTTCCAAGATGTATGTAGAGATTTGCAGGATTGTTTTTGCCCATCTTGACCAATGAGTAACCACTAATTCGAGACTTAACATTTGCATGCTTGAGCATGAATCTGGGAAACCTTTTCCAGCTAACTGGAATGAGATCACTTTTTCCATGGACTGTTTCATGTCAGTGTTCTGTGGATTTTTCATGTAAGGGCAAGCACATAATTATCATCTGCATTGTGGCAGAAGGCAGGAACAATCAATGTTGTGAACACCAATGCTTTGGTGACCAACAGCTCACATTTCTAACAGCAGAATAATATCTTGATGAAAGAATTTTTTACTTGAAATTAGTCCGCTGTGTTATTCTAACTCAGTAAAATTTTAATACAACATAATTTTCATTTGAAACAATAAATGTAAAATAAGTATTTGTTGTTTATGGCATAGCTGAGCCTGTTTCTGTCCGCAGGTTCCTGAGTCATTCTGGAAGCTCCAGCAGCAAACAGAGGCCACCGGCCCAGGCCACTCGCAGGTACAGTATGAAGCACTTTCTCACAATCCAAGCACTTCTTCTTATTTACCTTGCATTCCAACCACCTCAAACAGAAACTGAATAGAACTATACACTTGCATTTAAACCTGTATAGAGGGCATGCAATGATTGTTGATGCTCTAAGATCTTGGATTTTATGCAGCACCTGAAATCCTGCATCCTACATCATGCAAGCTCTCAGTTTATGTAAAAACAGGGAAAACACGAAAACTGGAGGCAAAAGAATTCCATTATATATTGGCATATGCATACTAATAATATTGCTTCCAAAGCCAGTCAGAACAAGTCAGCAGTGACCATGACATCCCCTGTGATTGGTGAAGTTTCATCGAACTTGCCTCAGCTCTGTCTGAGATAGAGAACATTAAGCATAGGGTCCTGCTGGTTTTGCTGCCAGTCATTTTAACTTTCAGAATTCTAGACCCCAGAGTCACAAACCATCAGTCCGCCAAGTTTTGCCCAAAATAGGCCAATGGAAGCTCAGATATTGTGTGGGACAGGTGGATGAACAGACAGATCATGGGGAATAATGAAGCTTGGCATGCAACACAAATTCAGAGGCATTTTCTATCTTTAAAAACATGACCAAGGCCATCAGTGGGCACAATTTTCACTTTCAAGTCCGTAATTCTGACCAGCCATTGTCCTTAATGTCATTGTGTCTTTAATGTTTTCTCCAGATGACAAATGTAAAAAAGAAAAAAAAAAGACCAATACAGTTATCTCATGATGTCTCTATCTATACTCCTAGTGCTTCACTGGATGAAGGAAGCAGTGGAGCATCAGTGCTGAGTGGACAGGTACCAAGATTAGAATGTGTTTTCCTCTTTCACTTTAAAACAGCCATACAATGTTTGGTATTTTGAATGACTAGTTTTTTTTATATCATGGTCACATCCTCCATTTCTCTGTCAGTCAGTTTATTCATTGCCATGTTTCCATTCCTCTCATGATCTCTCTCTCTCTCTTGAGGTTGCACACCTGATGGATGAAAAACACAATGAAAAATCAGTGGTTGATCTTTAAACTTTGTGCTTCCCCAGCCTTCCTCTTCAAGCTCCTTTGACGGCAGCCTGAAGACAGAGCAGACAGAGTCGGAGCCCAAGTGGCCCGAGGTCCCACCTGTCCTCAACCAGAATGAGGACCGCAGGAGGAACAAGTATCTGAGAAAAGACTATCTGAAGGTAAGTACACGTCTCCATGTAGCTGGTCAAGGTCATATTGATTCATGTTGCTAAACTGGATATTCACAAATGACAAACAGTTGCCTGAAGATATTGTCTCACCCTATGATGATGTGTTTCCGTAGAACTCAAAGAACATGAGAAAAACACACCTGCTTTACTTTCCAAATGGCAACGTTTCCTGCTCGGCCTTTGCCACATCCATTTTTGGCGACAGTGTGACCGTGACACCGATGCTCTGTTGAAATAACAACAGACCAGTTACAGACAATGCTCTGATGAGGAGATAGTGGGGTGATAGGACATGTGAAATTTGACCACATACATGACATTAAGATTGTTTTTCTTAGTTCCTTTGTCCCTTATACCAGAAGAGTCTTTTCATACACATGGAACTTCATATGGTGCTGAGTCAGCGGATGTGTCTTGAATTGTTTCCACATCAGTCATGTCTCTGCTGTCTCATGAAAATGGCAGAATTAGTCACAGCAAAGAGGAATATCCAGGTTCTCATAAATCAGACAACTAAAATGCTGACTTCCTTTTTTTTATGACATTTCCATTGTCATAGTTTGCATATGTTGCCATCAAGAAATATCTTAAATGAAGATGTAGTCCAAGAAGCTCTAAGGATGCCTTTAGTGATAAGTTATTTTTTTAAAGTGAAAGTCTGGGTTCTTACCCATATTGCAGTATTCATCAGGATTATTATTCTTCACAATGAATGAAGTGGACTTGGCCCAACAAACACGTTTGTTCGGGAGTCATTATTGATGCTCTTTTCCAGCCCTCTTGCTCTCAAAGTGCTGGAGTGTTTGTTAACACACCTCGTAGGTAGGTGAAGCCATAGATTAGTGATATTAGTGATAGTAGAGATACCTGGACCGAAATGAGCATCAGTAATGAATTCCAGATGTTGTTTTCATTTTTGCTCAGAATTATGTCATTTGCTGGTTCAGGTAGACTTCATGTTCATGTTCATGTTCATTATGGAGAAGAACATTATTATAGAGTGAAATGCTTGTTTTACTTTAACCACTATAGGTAAGAACCCAAAATATCACTTTAATTTTGATAGCTTGACAGAGTGTATGCTAATCATAGATCACAGGTACATCCTTATCACCCAACCTACATCTCTCACATTGTCCATGATCTAGCTGGAAGCCATGCCTTGATTTGAAAAATAGACAAAAAACAAACAAAAAAACAAAGAGTGAGTTAATTCATTTTTGGCTCTCTCCACAGTACAAATGCCAGAGCGCACGCAAAAGCTCCAGTGGTAATGACGAATGTGAGGTGAGTATGAGATACAGCCACTGTGGGTCAACATGCAGTATCAAATGTTACATCATGTCGCATTGCTGTGACATCCACCCTCTGTAATAATTTCTTTGTTTTATTCAGGAGGGCTTGCGCAACGCAGATTTCAGCACAACTCTGACAGTCTTTGGACTGAAGCCACGATCAGGTAAAACACAAGTGGCTTTTGTGTGCCATTATGTTGTCTCACATGGCAGGTAACTTATAAACTTGTAAAAGGCTCTTTGTTTTAGAATTGAAATATAAGCTTAATTTCATGAGATGATATCCAGTGGGTTCTGAGACTCATATTAAATAGCAATACCACGGATTTGTAATCTCGTAAAGTTGCTGTGTAAATAGTGTTAGTGTGTTTATGCAGTCACATGTCTTATAATTTACGATGGGGCACACCGTGTGCCACTTGTGGCATTCATATTTCACTGTGCCACTCAGGTATTCAAGAATACAAACACAACAGCAGAAAACTCCCTTTTAAACTTATTATAGTAATACATTTTGAAAGATTACAGTGCCATGTTTATTGAGAATAAATACGTTTTCACTGGATTTCAGGCGCTGAGTGTAAAAACTCTTAAAAACATGAAAAAGTCAACAATAAGCACTAGTTCTTAATCTCTTTTGGCACCGCGTCCCTAAAAAAAGATTCAAGTCCTTTACTTACTTACTTACTTACTTACTTACTTACTTACTTAGAAATTTGACATTCAAACTTTAATTAGGTGTTGTTATGGATCACAAAGAGCAGCCAAAGGAAATGCCAAAGAAAAAGTGTTGAGGAGCCGCCTGCCAGGGAAAAAGCCTGAGGCAATTGGACAGAAAGCTGGATTTGTATATGTATGTATTTTATTATAGGCCTATCTATCTTAACTTTTCAAGGAAACGAGCTAAATTGTTTCGAAGAGGCCTGATCTTCTCCCAGAGAGCCAGGTCATGCTGGGCAGAGATTCAGGACCAGACAAAACTGTTTTAGAAAACCACACAGAAAGGTTTCAGCAGTGTGAACTCCAATGTCTGAGCTGGAATCAAGCCAGCTGACGGTGCTGCTGTGACTCGACAGGCAGCAGGTGGCAGGTTTTAGAGTAGTGTTATAGTGTTTGAAGGGAGGTTAGAAGCTGCGTTGCTTTTCGGGGAAGTCCGACACCGGAATATCTTTCTTGTCAATTTGTAATCATGGTGGTAGCATGAAGTTCAGGGTGTAAGCTCTGGAGAAATTAAAGCTTTCAAGAGGAAGAAAACCTTAATTTCCTCCACATACCCTCCAAATACCAAGGAAGAGTGTGCCATTTTCATGAGTTGACAGAGTAAAATTTAATCTGTAATTTGTGAAAAGGGATTAAAAATGTTTCATCATTAACATGGATTTCAGAGAAACCTAGCAGTTTTAGTTAGTTGTTCTTTACCGTGCATTTGTCAGGTCAAGGAAAAGAAACACGTGTTCCTCAGCTTCTGTAAAATCAGTTTTAAAGCTAACAAGGATCATATTTGGTGTGGTTGGTGCAGAAGATTTTTTTTTGTGTGTGTGTTTTGGTGTACCGCTGTACTGTTTTGTGTGCTATGTCTGTATCTAAGTTGGTTGCAGCCGTCTGTAATACTATTGCCTCTATCAATTCCCCCTTAGGGATTATAGAGTACGTCTTATCTTAATAACATATACTTAATAAGATATTAAGAGTACATTTCCAATGTACACAGTGTCGTCTTGTGCATCCAAAGCATATCAGTTCTGCCAACAAGTCAAATTATTTTGGGTGGAGTTAACCCAGCCCTCTTTTCACTGGAAGTCAGGAGGGATTTCCAAAGAACTGTAGAATTGATATTGCATATCTGAGCATCTCAGTTTGCAGCAGAAGCCAAGACCAAACTGGATGAATGAGCCATTGTCTGCCCCTGATAAGATTCTGCCTCTGTTTTTCTTACGCGTTCATGGCAGGAAATATAATCACTACTTTGAGCAGTGCATCGGGTTTTCCCCTTTGGACTGTGTTATCTTGATGAAGGCCAGGTAGCCAAAAATATTTAGTGGCAAATAAAAACACAAAGCAAGTTAAATGAACAGAGTCAGCCTGCCACAGGTCTGTACCTCACCCTGTGTGTGTTCCCTTTACCTAAATTATATCAATTCTACAGTTGCTGTAAATAGATAGCTTGCAGTTTACCTGTAATGTTCACTGGATGTTTTGTGAGCAAGGCCTGTAAAACACCATGGTTTGTTGCATGAGTGTAAACAGAAAAATGCTGGTGCATGAGCTGCTCTTTGATAATATCTTACATAAATAATGATAAGTTTTGGTTTGTGCTAAACTATACACTTATAACCCTGGCTCCCAGTTCGTGTGTGGCCTGACCCAACATGACCCAGGTCTGTGCAGTGTGTGTTCTGGTAAATGACAGGAACTCTTAACATCTTCTTCCTCGTTCAGAAGTAAGGAGGGTTTCCTGGGAATCCAGATATCATCAGATTAGCTGAACAGCTTCCCCTTATTGTTCAATAGAAAATATGGAATTTGGTTTCTAGGAAATTATGAGCACAGTAGGTGCTGCATGCAAAGTGTCCTCGCTGATCTGCCTGATATTATCTGCATTTTTCAAAGAAACAGCAGACATCAGTATCTTTGCGAAAACACTGTGCACTTTCATTGAACCAAAAAATTTGTGGTTTGTGACAGCTTTTTTAACTTTGCTCATCAGAGTTGTGGACAAATCCAGAGATTTTAATACCGCTGAACCATCCTAGGACAGTCGTGTCAGCATTTCTGCAGAGAAATGCAACAGAAGCCATAGAACTGACTTATACCGTGTTATGTATTTGATTGACTGGTTGGTTGATTGATTCATTTTTTATTCAAGTGCCCTGCACCCACCAAGCTGCCCAGTCCACAAAGCCTTTCAAGACATTGACATTTTGCAAATTATATATGTGCAAATACAATGTTGACTATACGCAGAACATAAAATGCTACATTAACATAGACATACACATTTCTGTGCACCCTTAGATACCTAAAATATGCAAGTGGGACTATTTATACCCTACCATAAAATAGTTTACACATCCATCCCACAACCAAAACTACAAATACATTTAGGTGTGTATATTTACATGTTTATTTATTTAATATTTAAATAAACAAAGTAAGCATTAAATTCAATGATACAGAGCATTTTATGCATGTTTCAGGCATTTTTTGTGAACTGGGCAGTTTCAAAGACTTTTTCGTTAAAGCACCTCTCAAGCCAGAGGTATCACGGAGAATTCAGGGGTCTTCCTTTTTTTAAGGAGACATTGAGATTTTCTTTTTCATTGTGACCTGGCCAAGAGAGGGCAGCACGCAGATAAAAAACACATGTAGGTACACAAACATACTGGGCTCTAGTTTCGCAGACCTGGCGAGGCGCGGGCGCAGCGCAGCTGCGCTTCGCCAACTGGGTGTGGCCAGGCGGATTTTGCAAGTTTGGCACGCTGTGCGCACTGGCACAAGTACTCCGCCATCCCTCCTACCGGCGCATGGGAGGAGAGAAGGCGTGGAGTGGGTTTGACACAGCCGATTCACTTTAAACCAATCAAATGAGCCCCTGTCCTCACCTTTAAAATGCGCTGCGCAAAGGCGTAATGAAAGTTTACACAATTGACATGGAGGAAGAGAGCAGCAGCCGCAACACACACTCAGGACAGTGAGGCCAGTCTTGGCTGCTGGAATGTTGCTGGAGCTACCTGCCATCCATCTATCCATCTATCCATCCATCCAGGGGCGGACTGGGACAAAAAATTGGCCCGGGCATTTTGGACCAGACCGGCCCACCACATCCGATAACGCACACCTTTCCGGTCTTTTTGCTCTCTTAAATGTGTATACCATCTGTGCAACTCTTTAAAACCATAATGCCATGCAGTTAGTTAGCTGTCATCAGCAGTGTTGGGCACGTTACTTTGAAAAAGTAATTAATTATAGTTACTAGTTACTTCTACTAAAAAGTAATTAATTTCCAGGAAAAGTAACTATTACGTTACTTTTTTAAAAATTGTTCAAATATGTCAAATTACTTGGCTGCCCCAGTCATACTGGCCTATAGTACTATAGTGGAACAATAAAATACAATAGATGAATTGGAATTGAACTTTTTTATTCTATTGAACAGGCCACAACTGGCCAACACCTTTTGGGCATCTATTTCAGATCAGTAAGTGCAGGTGCCTATCAGCATGAATGGAGAATGAGCCGAAAACTGCACATAGGAAGGTCATGGTGACAAACAAAGTATATTACACAAATCCTTGTTTAAATCTGAATCTGATTCGATTGGTATATATATCTCCCCATAAAGTTAGAACAAGGCATTAAAAAAGGCAAAAAAAAAAAAAAAAAAAACAACAACAAAAAAACCCAAAACAAAACAAGGCAAAATAATAATAACAATAATAATAATGATAATAATAATTTAGCACCTGGGTTACAAATTCACAAAAAGAGTACAGAAATGAAAATTACAGAAACCCTAAATGCCACTGTGTGTCATCTAGCCAATCACAGGCAGAATAATAAGAATCACTTCACTCTCATGGTTAACAACAAAGTGAGGTAATAAAGTAAAACCTGACTTTTATCCGGGTGGGGAATTGAACCCCCGGTCTCCTGTATGGCAGACGGGGGCACTATCTGCTCTACCATCGGGAATTGTGTTCCTCTGGTAGTGTTTGGGCTTGTTCTTCATTCATGTTGATAAATTACGAAAAAGCGAAAAAGTCCGATCGGTTTGAAAATTGACAGCCGCTTTTTTCTCTCGCAGTTTCTCTGCGCCACCTTTGCGTTTTCTCTCCATCTCAGTAGATCCTATGAGATAACGTTCGACCCGAGTTGCACTGCACACCGGCGCACCGAGCCACAGGCTCGTGATGTGATTGGGCCAGCCCCGTGTCAGTGAAGAAAAATGACCAATGGGCCGCAGAGCAGCGTGTCTCAAGGGCCGGCCCGGTGTGTAGTAAACAAACTCTTGCAATGACTTTATTTGCCGAAATAATTATGCAGGCGGGACCAAACTACGCAAAAGGGGTTGTTTAGCAATGTGATTGGGCCAGGACAGTGTCAGTCGGGCCGCTTATCTACTGGTTGTATGGGCAGGTCAGCTATTTAAATAATAATAATAATAATAATAATAATAATAATTAAAAAAAAAAAAAAAAGTTTCGGGGGACTGTCGGGTGCGCGTCTGAATCACTAAAAATTAATAAGGAGAAACTCTGAACGTGCTTGCCACCTTTGCGGCCGCATGGTAACCCACCAGCCCTATGCTGTTAGTAGGTTGTGTAGTGTTGTCGCTTTTGCCCAGGTGGGGAGTTGAACTCTGGTCTCCTGCATGGCAGGCAGAGAGCCTATCCGCTGGACTACTGCTGCTTGTGTGGGCTGAGCCAGAAATGAGGCTCTATAAAGTGTGTGAGCACACAGCATGAGTGACAGTGGCTCTTGGGAGAAAAGCGCCTAAAAGTACTGGTCAAACAAATGCTTTTTTTTCTCAAAGACAGTAAGTCCGAGCGGAAAATAAAAGGTATCATGAGAAAGGTAAGGCTTTGGGCTTTCAAACTGTGTCTTATTTGCCAACTCCCCAAAATACCCGAGATTCGGCGAGTTAAAAAAGTGTGTGTTTGTCCTTCTCTCCTCAGCTTGTGGGTTCCAGGTATTATGGGAGTCAGTGGGGGAGAGAGCTGGCACTCCTGCCTCGTCAAGTGTCACAGTGTAAAAAAGTATACATTGCTTTGCTTTTCTAGTTACATTTTTCAAAGCAGAACTATTTTTCCTACTACTTTTCTACTACTTTCCTAGTGATTCAGACGCGCCCCCCCCCGGCAGCGGGAACGGAATTTTCTATAGCCTATTAATTCACTGTTGGGCCTTCAACATTAGTTCACTCATGTTGAAACAACATCACAATATCAACACTGATTCGCTTTGCAGAATCAAAACCAAATTCGACATTGATTCACCCATGAGTTATGATGTTGATTCAGTGTTGAATAAATGTTAAAATGCCAGCTGGGTGGAAGAGGCCAATAGGTTGAATCAACATACAGATCTTGTTTATATTTCAACGTTGATTTATTGATAGGTTGTCAACGTTTCCGCAATTGTTAGCTTTATATATTATTTCAACATTGTTTCAATGTAGAAACAACAACTGACATGTTTTAAATTATATTTCAATGTTGAACGTCGGTTGAATGCCAGCTGGGCTTGTACTCCCCCAGGCGACTTCGCTGCGCTGTTTTGATCCGGTTCTGCAGAAAAAAAACCCTCTCTCTCTCTCTCTCTCTGGTACACTGGAGACAGAGATCGCGCAGTCTATTTTTTTTTTAATTAATAAATAAAATTACGTGGAAATTGACTGTTTTAATAAAATTCAAATTGTGAATATTTTCACCGGACATTTAAAAATTACCGGACTTTGGCAGATTTACCAGTCATAGTCTGGTGATTATCGGATAACGAAAACCCAGAGTGGAATATTTATATATATGGAAGAAGAACTGTGTAGTTAACAGGGGCAGCGCCAGACACCATGACTGGAAAAAAGACATCACCATACTGGACACATTGTTTGACTGACAGGTGATCAGGTTGGGTTTCCATTACGCTGCCAAACGTTGCCAATTTCCTTTGATCTGACATCAGTTGTGACGGGACAGTCGATATGGAGATAAATTTATGTGCTGATTGAGATAGTAGCATTGAATAGTGGTTTTTGTGGGTATTTATTGCATTGTTAATGTGTTTGACAATCTGTGAGGTTGTGGTGACGTGTGCGCACTGCCCGCCTGTCAGCCAAACTTCCACTGCGCCGGCCCCGCTGCACCTTGTGCCGAAAGTAGACCTGGTTTCAGATGGCGAGCTTTTGGCGCACCTTGGCGAAGCCTTTTGGCACGAAACTGTCACTGCGCCAAGCTGAATCTGTCGACACCTCCCCCTGCTGCGCCGCCACTCCCATCTCGGTGCACCTCGGTCTGCGAAACATGGAAACCGTCCACCTCTCGCGTTGTGCCGGTCGAAACTAGCTCTGCGCGGGGTTTGCCTCACTGCGCCACCCTGCGCTGCGCCGGGAAACTAGAGCCCACTAAGTCAACCATGCAGTCAAACAGCAGCTCTGAATAGAGTCTGATCCTATATACTTGATATGTTTTACAAAATAAAGCATAGAGGGGACAATAGAACAAAAAAGTCTTTCATTTATGTTTTTATTGTGTGCTTATTCTGTTCAAAGGAGTTTTTTTTTTTTTACAGTACTGTTGTCATTCCTGAACAAGAAAAAAACACCTTATCTGAAGATCCAGCTCCATGTATGAGCTGGATCTTCTGGATCTGGAGCTTTTTCTGCTGTTTATGATGGCATGCAGCCTGACGGATGTAGTCTGTGGTTTTGGCAGAGAGTTGTTGATCATAAAGATTTTTGAGCTGATCGTCCTAGACGACAGAAAATGTGGTGTATGTAAAGCAAGTAAATCTTAGACAGCCAGAGGCTCCCCTGTTTGTCTCAGCTGCAGTCATAATTAGAAGTGATGTCTAGTATTTTGGTTTCATAACACACTTTTATCTGTTATTTCAGCATTTACCAGAGGAAGCCGTCAGGAGTACAGCTCCACTGACCCCAGTTTCACCATGAGGAGGAAGATGGAGCATTTGAGAGAGGAAATGGAGCAGATAGGACTCTTGCGGCAGGTCAGAAACCTCTGTCTATTTATGTCTTCGCATTTTGCTCAGAGCAATAACTTATCCGCTGACCAAATCCCCGTGCATGCTGGATCCTGTCTATGACATGGTGTTTGCCTTGACATCTTAACATGTCCTGTGGACCTGAATGACACCACACATCGGTCGATTGCACTTCTCAGAAAAACTGTAGCTTCTGCAAAATCACGACTGCCTGTTGAGACATTGAACAGACATGAATAGCTGCCAGGAGTTCATCAGAATTGTTTGATGAAGTTATATATAAATTCATCACCGCTGAATGTCAGCATGTTAACAAGCCTGTCATGTCAACAGAATTTATAACAACATAGATGATAGAAAAGAACCGATCTGACAGATACACATTGTTTGCTATTATTGGGACTGTGCTATCACACAATGTCCTGTAATTTAACTCTGTATGCCTGTATGGCATTGTGACCTTGGTATGTTGTTGCCTTGACTTCCACAGAACTGATGAATGAGTCAATGGTTGTTTTGTATGAACAATCACTGTCAGCATTTCAAAACCGCCTTGAGTTTATTTTTGGCATTAAATGAGATCAGCAGATCTTGACTTATTTTATTTTACATATTTCGGTCCTTTGTGCAATAGATCACATCATGAAAAAAATAAAGTTAGGGACCAGAGTATAAAAAAACTCCACAATTATTTCAAGTCGTGATAAGATTCGTTGGGAAAAATCAAGAGGAGTGGTTTATTGGTTTATAAGCTGAGCATGAATACATCCATAAAAACCTGATAAGATATGTTCGGATCATGATCATAAACCTTTTTCCAGGAAGGATCCTTTAGATTTAAAGCTCTCAAATTCTTTTCTCTTTCATTACAAAAGACAAAAGAGCAGTTGTAAGAGATGATTCATTCAGTAATTTAAAACAAAGCTTTGTAAGTGCCTCTAAGTAGGTACAATCCTGAGGGCGGTCCGTTCTTTCACAGCCAGAATTAATTCTCACACATTTTGTTCTGGGGGTTAAAGCCATAGTAATGAGCATTACATGTGTTTTTTGCAGTAAAACAGCTGCTTGAGATGCGAGTTGTCAATGTCGGTCTCTTTCCACTGTCATATTTTATATTCAGCCAGGCCCTTTGATAAGCTGCTCCTCTGTCCTCAACTTCACCCCCTCGCCACTTCAACATTCAAAGCTTCTCTGAATTCTGCAAATAGATGAATCCAAATTTCGGATCAGTGTCTCTGTTGTTGTGATCAGCACTGCAGCGGAAGAAAAAGTTCATTCAAAGCATCTTACCTTGCAGCTTAAAGTCTGCCAGTATCACTTCTTAATCTTTTGGTTACTTAAAATATTGTTTTTTGCTAACAAAACACTAATTAACACTAAATAACTTTGTTACTCCTTGTGCATTCAGGTTTTGACAGAAGTCGATATCCTGACTCTGTTTACATTGTTTTTAATTATGAACCGTGACCGTTGCTGTTTATGTACAGATAGTCATGGCTGACTGTTTTAGTCCTCTTTCCGGTACAGTTAGCATTTACAGTCACTATAAAAAAGTAACTAAAAGATGAAAATTTTTACAGTTTTTTACAAGTTTTACACAAAGAAATTTATACACCAAATATTGGCCTCGTGTTTGGGAACCCTTTTTTTAAGCAACTGCCACTCTGATAGAATAATAGCAGCCTCTTGTAATTTGAACATTTCAGTGCTTCATATTGCATATAGAGCACAATGTATTTGAAAAAAAAAAAAAAAAAAATATCGAGAAGGATGATAGACATGCAGTGTTTGCAGGTGACAGTGATTTAAAGGTGTCCCTGTTGACATGTTTTCAGAACATTGAGTCCAGGCTGAAAGTGCTGCTCCCAGATGATGTCGGAGCGGCTCTGATGGATGGGGTCGTCCTTTGCCATCTAGCCAATCACATTTGTCCTCGGTCTGTCGCCAGCATCCATGTGCCCTCCCCCGCAGTGGTAAGGAGACTTAAAGTCTGGACTACTGCTTATTAAAAATGGGTGTGCAGGTATAGATTCTGATGGGAGGGGAGCATTTCTCAACTTTCTCATTCAACTGTTGCTAAAAATAGCAGGGCGACACTGATAGACTACATGTGTAAGCACAGCTTTCTGTAAGCTAAGATTGAAAGTTTTGAAAACACTTCATTGTGTTCTGTTTGTTTTTGCTAATGCAACTCGCATTTTGTCTTCCAGCCAAAGCTCAGCATGGCTAAGTGCCGTAGGAATGTGGAGAACTTCTTGGATGCTTGTAAGAAGCTCGGCGTCCCACAGGTAAAATGAACAGTCACATGCCATACACTGTGCATACCCAGTCACACCTACACAGCCAGCGCCTCTTTTTTTTTTTTTTTAAACCACAAAAGATTTATGCCTGTTTGTTAAGTAGAGATTATTACCCTTCCACTGAAATATTGCACGTGTTATGCCCTAATTAAATTAGGTCATACACACCCAGTGGAATGATAATCCTCCCTCCCACACACATACACACACACACACAGACACACACACACAGGACCTCCCCTGTAAGCTAGATTTGTTTAGATAGACTTTTCCTGAAATTAAAGAATTACAACAGCAATCATAGCACAGTTATTCATGTCATCATTTAAATCTCCAAATAAGAGCCAGTCTTAAAGGCACAGTGAAACAGCATTTTGAGAGCCTCTTGCTTCCTCGAGCCCAGTTCAAAGAACAAGCGTCGACCGAGACAGATGAGCAGATCACTTAACGTCCCTTCACATCGCCCGCTAAATACTGAACAAACCTCTGATGGACAACGTGCGCATTATGCACCTGCGCAAGAGGAAATAATTCTCTATGTCAGGAGGGGGCAGTAGTGTCAAAAACACAAACCAGAAGCTGCAGTATGAGGGGTATCACAAGAACTGATACTGCCAGCACCACACCAATGCCAAATTTCAAGAAATCTAATGGTACTAGTTTTTCTAGAGTATCAGTAGTGCCAACTGGTACTTCATTAGTGAGTAAATGTGCAGCCGCTTCCAACATGAGAACATGCAAGGACCGCAGAAGCACACACTGAGAAACAACCAAGATGATGAGCAGGACTCCTCCTGCTCCTCCTGACCTGCAAACTAACAAAAAAACCTTTGGGAAGAGGACGCTACAAAAGCCACATATGGAAGTATTTTGTCTTCGAGACAGATGGGAGAAGGCAACGTAGATGAGCAAAAGCCACTCTGCAAACGATGCTTTCACATTTTCCAGATGATGGGTGGAAACACATCCAGCCTAGCCAACCACATTCATTTATTTAACCATTATATGGTAACCATTATATTAGACGGGCCAAAACAGCTGAGGGCCAACCATCGGCTTGGTGTGTCCGGGGCTTTAATCTGACTTATTTCCTGTTGAAACGGGTTGTTTAACAGGAAATGTTTCAAAAGTGTAAACCAAATTGGTTGAAATTTTTGCTCAGGCCTAGGCTACTGGTTCATCGCCTGACCGGACATCTCGCACAAAAAAACAAAAAAAACCCCCAAACAAACAAACAAAAAAAACATGAAGTGGCTGAAACCATTATTAAAAATAATGTGAATAAGCAATGGGATTTTGGTATGAATATAGACAAAACGCAAACATTGGCAAACTCTTTGGCATTTATTGCTAAATTGGTGAATATTGTGAGTTTGAAGGTGCACCATGTAAACCTGCATTTAAAGGGGGACTCAGCTGAGAAGAACATGTGGAACAAATCCTTTATTTGAAGGTTTTACATAGCTCGCATTGTCAGCGTGACTCACTACGTGCTTATTGCACTCTTCCTTAGTCAACTGAGTGAGTCTTTTGCATTTTGCAAGGTGCAAATTTAAACTTGAACTTTTACAAGAAAAGGCCCAGAAGCAAACCTTATCTCAGAATCAAAATTACTCACAAGGTTAAATATTTTAAATATCTTGGTACAGTTCTTGATTGCCAGCTGAGTTTTACTGAAAACACAGTTTTTATCTTCAAGAAATGTTCTCAGCAACTCAATCTCCTTAGAAGATTGAGCTGTCTTGGTGTTAGCCCAAAACTGTTAGAACTTGTGTACACCACACACATTGAGAGTGAACTAACATTTCATCTTTCTGCTTGGTTTGGTCACTTAAGTGTTAAGTGCAAGAACAAACTAAATAGGATTATGTCAGTGGCGAGCAAAATTGTGGGAAAACCCCTAAAGCCACTTAGCCATCTTTATAGTGAAAGGACGAGGAGAAAAGCTGGGAGAATTGTGGCAGACAGCTCTCATCCTCTCTCTAGTCGCTTTGAACCCTTGAAGTCTGGGAGGTGCTACAGAGTTCCCCTGGCCAAAGGTGTCTTCAAAAAATCCTTTATACCAAATGCCATCAGGATTCTTAATTCAACAAAGTGACCAATCCACAGATACTGACATGAACTGCTCCATTTCTGTTTTTATTTCTATTTGTTATTTCACTTAGTGTGTTTATGTAATCTTGTATGTTGTTGTCTGTATTTTTAGAGCTGTCTGTTTTACATGTTGGTGAGCCAAAGACAATTTTCCACCTTGGTGGACAATAAAGATTTATTCTATTCTATTCTAAGGTGGCAGAAGGTGAGCACCCATAACTCTCAAGGCCGTGTCTTTTTCCAAATCAGGACAAGCTGTGCCTCCCCCATCACATCCTAGAGGAGCGTGGTCTGGTGAAGGTGGGTGTGACTGTCCAAGCCCTACTGGAGCTGCCTCCTTCCAAGCCCACACAACTATCGGCTGTTTGACACAAGCCTGAATGTCGCATCCATCCTGCAGTCATTCAGCCAACCCCTCGCCGCCCCGATCCCACACCACATCGCCCAGGACCAGAGAGCCCTCACAGGGGCGAGGACCTGGAGGGGGAGGGTGTCTGCTTCTGCCTGACTGAATCAGGAGACAGGAGGGCCAAATACTCCCTTCTCCTCATATGAAGTCAGCTGCACCCCACCTCCCGTCCATCACATTTTAACTTGTTTCCTATCCTAGTTACTGGGCTCATACTGTGTGTGTGTGTGTGTGCGCGCGTGCGTGTGTGTGTATGTGTGTGGACCGTTTGTTACCTGAGCTGCAGTTTGGATTTGCCAAGGAGTGATGGACAAAAACGCAGGTCCTGAGGAAGACCTGTCCGCGCCACTCGCCACGCTCAGCAATTATTGAGCCTGAAAGTGCCAATACTGACAGACTGTCCATGCTGGTGTTAGAGACATTGGCAGTGATGAGACATTTTGAAGGCATGTAACTTGGAGATCTGAGCTGCATGCTCGCCCATCAGCCACAAACCACGGACTGAAGTGAAGTGGTCCCTATCCTCCTGTTTTTTTTTTTTTTTTTTTTGGTGTATGTGTGTTTTTTGTGCAATGTATTTATTTTTATAATAGTTTTCTGGTATCATATGCCATTAATCGTTTCCATCTTCCTTTCTTTGTAGGGATCCAAATCCGATCAACATGACATGTTAAGTTACTGCCAAGTATTGCATTTTAGTAGTCACAGCTGCCTGAACCTGTTAAGGCAAAATGAAACGCTGACTTCTGCAAAGCTTGATACATAGGATGTGGTTGGTTTTTGTCCTGCAGGAGGTAAACTTATACTGGAGACAGCAAATTCTTCCTGCCTCTGCCTCTAATTTTTGTGTGATTGTGGAGTTTTTGAGCAACCGCAGCCCATGCACAGCCCTTTACTGGACTAGAGCGGACCACATATCTCTTTCTTACTGCAGCCACTCCGACATTTCGACCACTGTGACGACAGCGTCTGCTTAGCTGTGGCCGTACGAGCTCCTGACAGGATTTGTAGCATCTTTTATTGTACATGCAAGGTTTCATTCACTGTAAAAAAAAAAAAAAAAACTTTCTCTCTTTCTCTCTAAGCTCTTTAAACTTTTCTTTCTCTAAGTTTGCTTCCAAGTAATATGATTTGCCAGTTATTATTTGGACTCTGGCGTTTTGAGCACTAGTTTGCCACAAAGGAGTTGGCAGTTTGTTGCTTTGTATAGCCTCGGATTCAAACTTACATATAACTGTTACACGAGTACGTATGGAAATGTGTCTTGACAGGAGACGCCAATGGACGGACGGGACATGGTGTCACGGCAATCGCTCCTGCAGCCCTTCCACTCATTGCACGGTCTGTCAAACTAGCGGGCCACCTGCCTGTATATGAGTTCTTATACAATATATTATATCAGGGAAATGAAATTATTTATGTATTTATTTGTTTGTTTTATATTTAAGTGATGTTGCTGTGTGGGTCGCAACTCTGATCAATCCTGTAAAAGGTAGTGCCACCGAATTCCAGATCTCACTCAAGGTTTTTTTTGTTGTTGTTTTTTTGCCCTTGGACAGTAATTCAGTCTGGCCTGGTGAAATTTACTGCTGTTCTACGTGACAAGAGACGAGAGACGTGCTTGTAACGCTGTGCGGTTCCTTCGCGAATGAATTATGAAACACATGGAAGAATTTTCTGCTTCTCAAAATCAGCCTTCACTGCTCTTTTATGCGCATGTGAAAAGCGAAGCGAAACGTTCTTGAAGTTTAAAGAAATCTGTTCCCCTTTATTGTGACCAGAGCAATCCTCAGACTGCTATTTTGAAAATATGTGCCATGCCAGCATACATTTAATTTGTGTTTAACTTTTGAGCAAGAGTTGATGTTCACAAATGTTTTGTCTGAGAACAGAGCATTACTTTCTTAAACTGAGGCTTAAAGGTATGTGACAGGACTTTTTATTTTCCATTTCACTTTATGTTCCTGTTCCGCGTAAATGCAGCATTTGTTCTTAAACTGTACAGTGGCACTTGGTGCTTTCATTTTCTGTGGGGCAGTGCCAGTCTTGGCGTGTGGTTCTTGTGCCGCCCTTGACTGGACTGGGCAGGAATGAATACCTCAAGATACCGTTCTGCATCTTTCTGAAGAGTGTCATCAGATTTCCAATATTTTACAAACATCGGCAACATCACTACTTGCACAAAATGATCACCGGCATCGAAGTAGACATGATGAGTTATCTTAACAACTGAGGAGTGGAAGTGAGGAGTTTTGTGTTTTGCAGGGGCACAGGCTTACACTCTATCTGAAAATGTACTCAATATGTAAACAAGCATTAATCTATGGCCTCCTCCTCCACAAGTCTTTCGCACTCTGGCTGAAATGTTTTGCAAGGCCATGTGTTTGCTTGTGTACTGGCAGAAAATGTTAGCTGGTGGTGTGGGAAGTGTTTCGGAATTTGAATGGGTGTGGAGTTAACAAAACAGTTACATAACAAAAAGGACTGACTGGAAAATCTGTGTTCAAAGTCAGAGGCTTCAGCACCTGTCAAGTAATCATCTACCCATTAATATTTCTCAACTGCCGTGTTGACCGACACAATGAGGCAGTACCAATTGTACTTAACGCCCCTTAAACACACACTTGATGAAAACAAAATTGTAATGCATAAAAACGTGATATTTTGTGCCTTAACATTGCTGCTGAGAACCTCTTTGTTTTTTGTTTTTTTTTTAAAAAGTAAAAACCAGGCTGCACTCTTATAGCTCCGATGCCAAATTTATCACATACACCGGGTATATAATCTTTACTGTTCTTAGACTTCCTCAGTACTTTTCCTTTTTCTTTCTTTCTTTCTTTCCTTTCTTTCTGAATTGATCTTGGTTGTAACCTACCTCAAGTTTGCCATGTCAAGTTTTGGATGCAAATTATGCAGACTTTTGTATTTTCTTATTATAAACTGTGCATGTTTGAAGATTATATTCAAACTTTGAGGGTTAGCTGATACATGATAACTTTAAGAGTAATGTTATGATCGCTCAAAAATGATCGTGGATTGCCAAAATGTTTTACAGCTGTAGCTAAGAGTGTCTTGCCACCATGTGTCCACTGTTTTCTCATAGTACATTTTTGTATGCGGTAAATAGCTGTTAGAGGAGTTATGAGATATCTGGTCTAATAAGCCTCTGTGACATTATAATGTTAACAAATGAAAACTAGTTTGCTGTTAGTTTCAAGGCCGCCACCTGTTTTGTCATCATCAAGGCCAAGATGATGGTGACATTTGGAGAAAAAACAAAAACCTGAGAAGACTTAAGGCAACCCGCTTTAGGCTTTTGAATGACTTTCGTCTTAGGGAGGGCTTTCTTGAAATGAGCGACAGCAAAAGTTTCTCTGTGGTGCTTTTTTTTGCCACTTAGCACCATGAGAGAGAGAGAGAGAGAGAGAGAGAGAGAGAGAGAGAGAGAGAGAGCTCTGTCTGGACACACTTCCTCAAACCTCCTCAAACTTGCACCTGTGAGAAAAAAAAAAACACTTTCAGTTGCTTCACTGCCAGTAATTTCAGCCAAGAAGTACGTGAACAATAGGATAAGGATATAATTAGCAGCTGAGGTTTTTCCATCAAATTTTAGTTTTAACGATGACGTGGGTACGTTTTCAGATACACAAAAAGCTTTCAGAAAGGAAAGGAAGGAAGGAATGAAAGGAATTGGCACAAATAGCTTGACATTCTTGGTCATAAGGAAAGATGCTGAATGGTTTGAGGTATTACAAGTTACACAGGTTGGTATTACTCTTTGAGCTGTATAATATGTTTACCTTAAATGAGATATGTTGACTTCATTGGCTAGAAATGACATCAGTTTTTGTAATTTAAAACAAAATGACAGCATGAGGGCTTCCTGTCCTTTCACAATGATGATAATCAGCTACAATCAACTTTTGGACCGCCAAACTGATGTTTGGCAATAGGCTCTGGATCAGTCACCTCTAAGATCGTGTCCATGGTAACCTTTTGCCAACAGGCATGACTCATCTTTCCTTTAATGCTCCTTCTTGTGAATTTTGTGCAAATGATTTTCTTGACACGCCATTGCTCATTTGCTGTGTTCTGGTGCCAGTCCTTTCACTCTCATGTCGTTACATGCACTGTGGACCAGAAAACACTGTTTTCACTTTTATCTTGCTTTGTGCTCATCTCAAGTCATCTCAAGATTGAATCCCTCAATTCTACTTAAAATTAAGCGCAAAATTAAGATTATACTCTTAAAACTGTCTTAACCCATGCATAGATCCCCTTAATTATTTCAACTGGACTTTAAATTCAGTGATAATTAAGAAGAAAATCTTGTTCAGCCCCTCAACATTTAATCCATGCACAGAACCTCTTAATTTTTTCCAGGTCCAATTAACAATGTGTTAACAATGTGTTAAATCCCAGTGTTCCCATTTCCCAAGGATGCATGCACAAGCTGAACTCTGTGCTTTCATTTCAAAATTCGTAGGTCTTCAAGGTTATTTTTCTCTGTTAGTCTAGATGCACATTGTGTTTTCTCTTACATGTCGGCACGCTCATGCCTTATCCCTCTCCCACCTGCATATGACACCTGCTCGTATTTAACCAGTGTGCTATGGAACATTTACACATCTTATCTTGCACACAGTATTCCTGTATTATTTGCCATGAACAAAATATTGATTATTATTTCATTTGTTTTTGTTTTTTTAAAGCAACTAAGTGCCAAATCATAAAGGCAGCGTCCATCAAGGCCTTCTGTGATTGAGCAAAGAAATTACCGTGGCCACTGTCAACACTGTTACGTTGAAGCCGTATTGATACCTGGAGTGCTCTAGGTTGTATCACATCAAGCCTAAATGAAGAAAATCACACACATCCACACACACACACACACACACACACACACACACACACACACACACACAAAACCACACCTCCTGCAGGGCTTCCCTCAAGATTATTATCAATAACTGGATCAGTATGTAGGTGTCACAGCGATTGCTGATCCCGCGATCAACATCCTGTCGAATTTGAAATTTCCTTGGAATTAATTTTTTTAATTTTGAAATGTTAACACATTAATGTATTGACTCAAGAATATTCCCATCCAATTCTGTGCAATTTTGTTGTTGTGTTGTACAGATCACAAGACAAAGTAGGCTGTGTGTTTGCTGTATGAGGACTGCTAGCTGGTTAATGTTTGCTATATGACCAAAATTGATAACAGATTTGTGGTTTTCTGAGCAAGAACAGCGTGTTTTTTTTTTTTTTTTTAAATTTACTACTTAAATTTTTATAACGCTCCCCCTTTTTTATTTTTAATTTGTATTTTACATTGCACCTGCACTCAAATCTTTTGGACACACAAATGTCTGTGAGTCAAACCACTGTTTGAAAAAAAAAAAAAAAAAAAACACAAAAAAAACAAAACAGCAAAAAAAAAAAAAAAAGTTTAATGTGTTTGTAATAATTAAGTCAAATTGGTAGGTCATTTACAGCCGATAGTGTTAACCTTACCTTTCATGAATATGTGACAAATAATCTTGGAATTTCCTCAGCGGCATCATAACAGCTTAACTCTATTGTTACCATGTGTCACCAGTGCAAATTGGCTTTTCTTTTTAATCACTTACTCATGTTGACAAAGGGAAAACAATGATTCATCCAATTCTGCAGAGAAAATCCAGATTTACTATGTATACAAGCTTTTTGTATTTAAAAATAAGGTGAAATGCATGCAAGAATATTGAATGACCTACGCCCAGCTTCTGTACATATCATGTGTATATAATCCAGGGAGTTTCTTAAGAAAAAATCAACAATGTCAACAAAAAATAAAGTCAAATTCTTTACATCTGTTTGTCTTCATTATGTTGGTGGTGTTATTAATTATTCAGCGATGCACCTCGCTTGATGTAGAGCCTCGCTCATAAAGTAGAGTCTCTTATACTGTTAACTCATATAGTCCCATTTTAATGCTACTTTTATCATGCACCCTTTTTCTTTAACTCCAACTCAACTGCCCATCCTTAACACTGAGGGTATTTTTTGTGAAATTATTAGGTAGCTTTGGACACAAACGTGAGGAGTCACCAGCTTGACTCCAATTTTACATCACTGGAGCTATGATTCAAACATGGCATGCAACTTGTGTCATGAGCCTGCAAGGCGCCAAATGTGAGTTTGTGTTGCACAAATTTAACAGTAAGATAACACTCCACAGAGATGGGAAATTCATACTGATAATGTGAGCCCGCCTTGGGTGTTTTGTTCATGTTATCTCACATCTGCTGTCCATCACAAGCTCCAGCCTGGTCTTGTTCTGCTGCTCACCCAGACGATGACAAACATCGAAGGACCCATTGTCACGGCACAGGCCGAGCTCTTGGGGGTTCCCTTGTCATCATCCTCAGAAACTGTAGTTGAAAGTGTAGGTGAATGCTGTTTGAAATAAAACTTTTAGACTCAGCCACACAAAGAGCTTCTTTGCCAAACTTATAATAATAACAGTTATTATCTCAACAGGATGCGTGCGAATAGACCTACCTAATTGTCCCAAAGGTTTTGACATGAATCTTCTAATTAAATTTTTTAAAATGTTTTAGTTATTACAATTAAAAGTTTGAGCTTGATGGATAAAAACAATTTTTCAATTGCAATTTTTCATTCATCATTCATTCATTTAAGATCTCTTAATTGAGCTAGGTAACTGATCTAAAGGGATGGAGCTCAGCAGAGTGGAGCTCTGTTGTTGTGTAAGGTGTGGACCATGCTATGCTGCAGCTGAACTGTGCTACTCTGCAGTGAGAGCTGCATGTGTGCATGTACTGTATGTACATTTTAGAAAAACCATCCCGATCTGCCTAAAGGATAAAGGTGATTATTTGCTCAAAATGTTCTTCAACCTGCTCTCATCTTTATGGGACACTAAAATGCCTGATTCATCAACACACACAACAATTTTTTTTTCTGAACAGGCAGACTTCATATCATTCATGGAGATTAAAAATAATGAAGGACCTAAAACACCACATGTAACACAGGAGAATGTAGATAACATCAAAGAAAGATATGTCCATGCATCAAAATGTGAGTAAATATAAAATAAGATAGAAATAATAGTTACAGTAAAATAGATATGTGTGTGTGTGTGTGTATATATATATATATATATATATATACACATACACACACACACACACACACATATATATATATATATATATATATATATATATACTGCCATATATGAATATATGGCAGTAAGGATTATTGAAAAAGTGTATTCATTCTTAGCTAGATGGGGCAAGTGTCTGGAAGTCTCAGATTGTTCACCACCTCTCTGGTCTTCTGCTGTTTTGATTTTGCAGTTTGGTTATTGTATGGAGGTTTGACCAAATCACTGAAAGATGAGCTACAGATTTCCCAGAACAAATAGATTCGAGTTGTGCACAACTTCAGAGACAGAAATGTCTACTATTCGCAATGACCATTCTACTCAACTGTTTAACTGCTTCCTTGCCTCTCACACCAAGTGCACATCTGTAGAGTAGCCATGTGGCAAATGCTGCAATTACAGTTTTTCTCCATTGGTTTGGCTCATTTCTTGAAACTGAAATTACATTCTCAAAACTTCAAGATCATTTGGCAAAACAGTCTTACAGTTCAGCACAACATCATAGATCACTTGCAAAAGCACATATCTCTCCCAAAACTGTTCACTCATGCTTCAGAACTAAATTCCTTTCCCATATAAATAGTCAGTGCCCCCAAAATGAGAAAGATCCTTCTCAATTGCTTTGGCTCATTTCTTGAAACAGACCAGACGTTCTCAACCCGCTTGGTGCTTTTGCCAAAATAACCTGGATGGTTCAGCATAACACCATGGTTCACCTGCAAAAGCTCATATCTCTCCGAAAACAGTTCACTCATGTGTCAAAATGAAGTTTCCTTCTCATATCAGTAGTCAGTGCCCCCAAAATGCATCGTCCCTTTGGCATTGTGTAAGCACTGCAAGTCAAAATGTTTAGATGTTTTGTCACTATGGCAGAGGACCACTGAAATATCACTCATGTCCACCTCTCAGTCTTAGCCCAGTCCTTCATTGACTGTGGTTACTGTACTAATTATTTTTGTCTAGCTAACAGAATACAATTGTGTATAAAACTGAAAAAAAAAATAAAAAAAAATAGGATTTTACAGTAAGAGTAGCCTCCAAGGTTTGACATCACACGTTGCACTCATACTGCCAAGGAAATTGTAACCATTACAGTTTTTTTTTCAATCGCTTTACCTCCTCTGTCAACTCACAAACCCTGGTATCAAAACAGCTAATCCACAGGCCTAATGAGAGGCGCTCTTCACAAAATATCACATTTTGTTTGCAAAAGGCTCTTACCATGACAAAACATTTCAAACATGCAGCAAAAGCACATTTTGTCACAGCCCAGTACAACTTGCAGTCAAGCGACATAATCCAGCCACTCACTCACTTCATACTCAACACCAAAATGCAACACACCCTTTTTAGTCTGAGCAGGTTCAACCTTACTTTTTTCCTGTGTATTGCAGTCATATTTTTGACAATTTACATAGTTACATATTGTAAAGCAAGTAGCAAAAGCCAATATTTCCCTCAAACAACTCAACTTCTGCCCAAATGAGTAGATTCCTTCAGTCAGCTCTACTGTACTGTAACACAGCTGACAGCAGAAAACAAAATACAGCTGTCAGTTTGAACAAGGTTCTCCTGTGTGCTACACATTCAAACGTGAACTTACAGCAAAGAATTGCATCCAAACTCAGAAAGATACTGCATTGATGGCAAAAACTGAAATACGGTAAGTCACATACAGTATTACACAGAAAAACTCAAAGGAGTTGAAAAAAAAAATACAGAATACAATTTATAGGCCCTTTTTTGTAGGTGCATACTGATTGATTGCTGAATGGTGATTTGTGGAAAGGGTAGTGATGCAGGTGCACTAGTGATCTCACAGTGATGCAGCTCATTTCTATCAGCTGTGAGCAGATGTTTTGCTTTTGACTACCACAGTGAAGTCAATGGAGTCAGGGCCATGTAAATGACACATGTGAGAAGTGTTGTGCAAAAGAGCGTGAAAAATGTGTGAATCCAATGAAAAGGTATGAACACATTTGCAAAAGAAAACTTCTGCTGTGGTTTGGAAGTGAAGATGACGACAAAGTGGATCCCAGTTTCATTATACTGAAAAAAAATGATTGAAAAAAACTGTAAACAATTTATCAA
Source organism: Myripristis murdjan (assembly GCF_902150065.1). Lineage (NCBI taxonomy): Eukaryota > Metazoa > Chordata > Actinopteri > Holocentriformes > Holocentridae > Myripristis > Myripristis murdjan. The sequence continues at coordinate 26,465,438 of NC_043993.1, forward strand.
ATGTCCCAAGAGATTCATATATGGTATTATTCATGGTATTATGTTCTTGACGAATTTTGACAATTGAACAGACTATTGTGCATGTGATGACTTATACAATGAAATGATGCTGACATGTTTTGGAGAGAACAACCATTAGACTGAGAACCCAACAGTCAGTTTAGATCAACAAGATCTATTCACTTGGAAATTGTGCTAACTGTAGGCTAACTGTACTAAATCATTTGCAAAGATGTACTGAGACATTGAGACATGTACTAAGACATTTGCAATTTCATGAAATGAATGAGAAGTTCCAGTATGTTTTGAACAATTGCCAAGAGGTTTGGAGTTTTGTCCATGTTATTTTGAGAATGTCATTTCAGTTTCAAGAAATGAGCCAAACCAATGGAGAAAAACTGTAGCCCAGTCCTTCATTGACTGTGGTTACTGTACTAATTTTTTTTTGTCTAGCTAACAGAATACTATTGTGTATAAAACTAAAAAATAAATAAATAAATAAATAGGATTTTACGGTAAGAGTAGCCTCCAAGGTTTAACATCATACATTGCACTCATACTGCCAAGGAAATTGTAACCGTTACAGTTTTTTTTTTTTTCAATCGCTTTACCTCCTCTGTCAACTCAGAAACCCCGGTATCAAAACAGTAAATCCATCGGCCTAATGACAGGTGCTCTTCCCAAAATAACACATTTTGTTTGCAAAGGGCTCTTACCATGACAAAACATTTCAAACATGCAGCAAAAGCACATTTTGTTACCGCCCAATACAACTTGCAGTCAAGTGAGTAAATCTAGCCACTCACAGTTACAGTAAAGAACTGCATCCAAACTCAAAGACTTTGAGGTGAAATTTTATTGTATTGATGGGAAAAACTGAAATACTGTAATTCACATACAGTATTACACAGAAAAACTCAAAGGAGTTGAAAAAAAATACAGAATACAATTTATAGGCCCTTTTTTGTAGGTGCATCCTGATTGGTGAATGGTGATTTGTGGAAAGGGTAGTGATGCAGGTGCACTAGTGATTTCACAGTGATGCAGGTCATTTCTATCAGCTGTGAGCAGATGTTTTGCTTTTGACTACCACAGTGAAGTCAATGGAGTCAGGGCCATGTAAATGACACGTGAGAAGTTTTGATGATGATGACTTATACAATGAAATGATGCTGACATGTTTTGGAGAGAACAACCATTAGACTGAGAACCCAACAGTCAGTTTAGATCAACAAGATCTATTCACTTGGAAATTGTGCTAACTGTAGGCTAACTGTACTTAATCATTTGCAAAGATGTACTGAGACATTGAGACATGTACTAAGCCATTTGCAATTTCATGAAATGAATGAGAAGTTCCAGTAGGTTGTGAACGATTGCCAAGAGGTTTGGAGTTTTGTCCATGTTATTTTGAGAATGTAATTTCTGTTTCAAGAAATGAGCCAAACCAATGGAGAAAAACTGTAAAATGTGCCTAATCTGCATCCATCAGCAGGGAATCCACACACACACACACACACACACACACACACACACACACACACACACACAAATAAAAAAAAAAATCAAGCCAATTTGGTCAGGTTTCAAAGAGTTTGCAATCTGCAAAAGCGCTGCAAGCTTTGGCATCCAGCTACATCTCTGATCTTCAGGCTATCACCCTCAGATGCCCTGCCTGAGGAAACTAGCAAATTCAACCTTTAAATCACATACTAAAAGCTCATTGTCTTGTACATGATCAGACTGAATGTCTTTGAGAGTGGATTTGAATCTGGAGTCATCCATGTTGTCATTGCATGTTTGAAGTGGAGTAGACCTCACACAGCTTGTGATTAGTGAGGCTTTTGATGGAGTCAGTTTTTCCAGTGAAAACAATGTTATTATTCCTTGATTAATCTGTTGTGCTAATTATACTGCTATTGTGCTGAAATATTGATCACATTTTTGCATTGGATTAGACAATTGGTTAATCTGCCCAGGCTTGTTTGCATGAGCTTAAATCTCAGGCAGGACTGATCTGTGCCTTGGCTCACAATGTCACCACAATGTCTCGCTCACAATGGCACCTGCTGTGTAAATGAAATGATAACATCTGAGGCAATAGCTTGCATTTTTTTTTTTAACACACACACACACACACACACACACACACACACACACACACACACACACACACACACACACACACACACACACACACACACACACAGCGCTGAGACAATGCACATCATGCGGATGCAGGATGTCATGAATCAACCGGACAGACTCCTGTTATCAGCACAATTTGCGATTTCATTACATAATTACATAAAACACACTCGCTTTCGTAAACACGGATTTCCCGTGCAGCTCTTTGAGGGAAGCAGGTTCCATTGTCAGAAACATTTCGCAAACCATCATAGGGGACTGGCTTCTCATGAGGAGCATTGAAAAGGACCAGCCCACTCCGACATCATCGGCAGCTGGTGTGATTTCAAGAGGGAAAACTTTTTCCTCACGTTCCTGTAAGTAGGCCTACTCTCGTCTCTCACACTTTGAATATACTCTTTATTTATTTGAATGCATTGATTTAATATTATATTCGTATTTTGTGGGATAGAAAAAATCTTCTGAATGTATTGTGGAGAGAATACCATCTACAGATTATAGATTTTTTTTTTTTTTTTTTTTTTTTTTTGACTGTGACTCAGACATGATTCAGATGAGCAAAGATTAAGTCTGCTGTGAAAGTGTCTAAGCTAAAAGCTGATGGTTAATTCAGTTCCACCCAGTGTCTTGTTGCTGGCTGTCTCCTTTAGACTGGGTGTGTTTGATTTTGGTTGTTGTCGGCCTCAGGGAGGATGACAGGGAATGTCTGGTTGTCAATAAGAGCGACGTTGATGCTATTCTTGCTAAACTGGAGCCAGTGCATCCAATACAATGGATTGACAGGTTGGTTAAAGTTTTTTTTTTTTTTTTCTTTTGCCATTATTATCTATCTCTTTGCCAGTGTTGTAATTACAGGATTCACATCAAAGCCCTTAAGACAATTAGGTAGGTCTACTTGTTCAGATAATAACTGTTATTATTATCAGGGAGGGGCTGATTGGCAAAGAGGCTCTTTGTGTGGCTGAGCCATTTTATTCAGTGCTTTCTTTCACTTGCAGTGGATCCTCCAGAGAATCTAACGATATTGGACCCAGGTCATCTGGGATCCCTCCAAATCCACTGGAGCCCCCCTGCCAGCTTGCTGAACATGAAGGACTGCCACAAGCGATTTCAGCTGGAGTACTTCAACACATATGAGGATCAGTGGACCGTGAGTGATACAAAACCTCAGACATGGTTTGGGAGGAAATCTCCATATTTTGTCATATACATTCTAGACTAGAAGCACTTGAGCTGCCTAGTGTCTGGCCATAATCACCTTGATAGAGGAAAAATAACCTAAGGTTGTCACCATGTGTCATTGTGGATTTAAAAAAAAGAGCAACAATTTTATTGTAGTATATCTAAATCTTAGTAAAAGTATATTCAGTATTATTTAATATTATATTTTCAGTTCTATATAATCCGAGGTGGCCATTCATACAAAGAAGTCCAATTCAGCCTTAAGCAATCAAAATAAGACCTTGCATTTCCTTATCGTGTGTAATAATAATGATAGAGTATTGATAAGGGGAAAAAAGCTACTTAACCCCTCTGAATCACTACTTGATTCCACTCAGATTTTGCAGCAGACAAACAGCCCCATCAAGTGGCTAAAAAGACAGTAGGGCAGCATGGGGTCCTACTCATCACCCAAAAGTACAAAAGTGAGAGTACTCAGGCATATTTTGAATGGCAAGTAAAAATAATGCTTAACTGACATCACATGGAAATAATAATATTTTGTCCCTAGAGGAGGTTAAATTTAATGGAGCTCTGCCCCTTTTAGAGAAGAAGTTAAAATGTCTAAAATATGTGTGTGTGCGTGTGCACTGCTGAGGACTAGAAATCCAACTATCCCTTACTTTAGGTTAATATATTGATTCCCATAATAAATTTGGCTACTTTGCATTATGTTTTTGATGGTAGGCTAAGATAATGACTGTTGTTCACTGCGATGCCTTGTCTGTAATAGAAATGGAGAGCCTTATAACTTTGGTCCACTGACGTCCTGAATTGTTCCTCTGGGTCAGTGTTTCCCAAACCGCTCCTGAACTAGCCTCCCACCTGTCCACAACATTTTTAATCCCATCCAACCCTGAGAAACAGCCTCAGATAATCTGGGGTGCTCGTGAGACTTCAGAGAGAGTAGAGTGTGTGAGCAAGCCTGTGTATGTCAACCAAAAAGTTAAACTTATGTTTTATTTATAGACTGCATTAAGAAACTTACATTCATCATTTTGCATTGGCCTACTAACCTAAAGACCCATTATTTGGGAATCGTAGCAACAGTTTCTGAGCGACACAGACACAGAGCATCTGTGTAACCATAGCAACTCAGTCCTGCCCGTGCGCTCACGGCAGCAGGAGCGACGCTGTGCTGCTTCCAGAGGAGCTGGGACTGAGATTATACTCTGAGCTGCATGCATGGGAATAAATTAATGTACCACTATAGATTTGTGTGCTGGCTTTCTGCGACTTGATCTCACAGAAATCTGTGAAATGACAAGGACTGACTTAACCACGCACCATTTCATGTGGTGCTGACATGAAATGGTTGAAATTACAGTCAGTTCAAAGTCAAATAGGACAAATTACATGACACCACCACCATCAGCACAAATTGCTTGGTTAAGGTTAGGGAATGGGCATGGTTTACATTAGCAAACTGAAGTGAGTAAGGTAATGTTACCATGGGAAACGAACAAGCTGACAAACTGACATTGTAAACAAGAAACAGACACACTGGTCTCACCTCAAACTGAGTCAAGCTGGGCCACTTGTCTAGACTGGTCCACCAACCTCCCTATGTGACTTTTTCACTCTTTATTCTATTCGGGAGCCTCATTTGTGTGTCCACCACAGCAAAGAATGCTAATAGACTTTGCACTGGCCTTGTTTTTGTGGCACTGGCACCACATTTTAGGCCATTTCGTTCCACCACCACTTAATGCATCATTACGAATGTTATGCAGAGAATGCTATGCAGATTTCCAGGCTGTTTCCCCTGATGGTCTGAATAACTTGATGCTGCTCTATCTTGTATGCCTATGTGTTTTTTCAGCGGTGACATTTTTTTCAGTGAGAGAATGAATGTGTGGCATGAGAGTGTGTGAAAAGTGTGTGAAAAATGTGTGCTGCGTAGGTGTGCCATTCAGTGTGAGACTATTGGCAGCCACGCCTCAGGTCTGAGCAGCTGACGTCTTCCATGCATCAAATCCATTTCCTTGAAACCACTCAGTCGGGTTTTAGATAACGTCACAGTAATAAGACTGCACTGTTTAAAAGTAACTGGTCATCATTTAGCAGCAGATGCAGGAAAATACTCAGTTTTAACTATCCTTGATCTTACTATTCTGTCAAGGTTGGCAGTTCCCCCACTGAAAACATTTTGCTTCCTTTTGTTCACAGACTCTGACGCTCCACAGTTAGGGTTTTATTTCCTCTCAGTTAGATTACCACAGTTCTCTGTATCAGTAAAAGATGAATCAAATCTCCAGCTGGTGCAAAATGGAGCTGCCACAGAGATTATATCACTCCAAATCCTTACATTCCTTTATAGGCCATCAACCCAAATAAGAACTGATTGTAACTCTTTGAAACCCAGGCAGATTAATTTGATTTCTTTCAAAAACATGGGGAAAAGGGGCAATGAGCAGTGTAACAAGAAATGACCCCTTTTATGAAGCTGCTGAACTCAGTGCAAAGCGCAGGACTGATGCAAAGGTTGTAGTTTTATTTGAGGGAGATGTGTTTGCTAAGCCAAGCGTAGTCCAGAGAGCAGCGTGGAGGAGCAGACCAGACAAGGCGACAGAGGCCGGAGTTAGAGCAGACAGCATCAGAGAGAAAACACAGGCTCAGGTTGGGGAAGTGAGTAAACCTGCAGAATACAAACAAGAACGGCTGGCAGCGTCGGCTGACTAACTATTGGCACAGACTGGCACCAGTCCGATCTGGCAGAGGGATTGTATTTTGTAAAGGTCTGTGTTGCTGAATGAGGTGCAGCTGGTGGTGTTCTGCTCTGACTCCGACACACTGTCTCCAAGTAAAAAACAAACAAACAAACAAAAAAAAACAAACAAACATTGACGTGATATGAATAACAAAAAAATGAAATTAGCCATACCATACCATACCACATTTATTTATATAGCGAATTTAAAAAAAAAAAAACTGAGTTGTGCCAAAGTGCTTTACAATTGACAATAAACATAAATCATTCAACACCATATATACAACATACCCAGTGCCACATAAAACATCAAATGCTCAAGCTGTAGATGGAAAAGCCAAAGTGTAAAAATGAGCCTTTAGGCGTGTTTTAAACACCTGAAGGGTAGGGGCTTGTCTTATGTTCAGAGGCAGTTCATTCCAGAGCCTGGGGGCTGCCACAGCAAAGGCCCGGCTGCCTCTGAGCCTCAGTCTGGTTCTGGGCACGGACAGCCAAAAAAAAAAAAAAAAAAAAAAAAAAAAAAGAAAATCCTCTCTCACTCTCACTCTTCCTTTTCTTTTCTTTTCTTTTCTTTCTTTTTTGGGCTAATTTCCAGGTGATTCTCTTGTGACCATTTAATAATTTCTTGCAAATTCTTGGATCATTTTATTAAGTTGCTCATTGACTTTTTAACCCATTTTGTTTTTCAAAAAAAATCAAGCCAATTTGGTCAGGCTTCAAAGAGTTAAGAGTTTGCACTCTGCATTCAAAGCGCTGCAAGCTTTGGCATCCAGCTACATCTCTGATCTTCAGGCTATCACCCTCAGATGCCCTGCCTGAGGAAACTAGCAAATTCAACCTTTAAATCACATGCTAAAAGCTCATTGTCTTGTACATGATCAGACTGAATGTCTTTGAGAGTGGATTTGAATCTGAAGTCATCCACGTTGTCATTGCATGTTTGAAGTGGAGTAGACCTCACACAGCTTGTGATTAGTGAGGCTTTTGATGGAGTCGGTTTTTCCAATGAAAACAATGTTATTATTCCTTAATTAATCTGTTGTGCTAATTATGCTGCTATTCTGCTGAAATATTGATCACATTTTTGCATTGGATTAGACAGTTGGTTAATCCGCCCAGGCTTGTTTGTCTGAGGTTAAATCTCAGGCAAGCTTGATCTGTACCTTGGAAACCTGCCTCGCACTGTCACCTGCTGTGTAAATGAAATGATAACATCTGAGGCAACAGCTATTCTTCCCAGATGTTATGACAGCTTTTGTATTTATTTATTTTTAAACAGGAATACCTTAATACCACTAGATGTGTATATAAGAAAGCACAGGAACTTACAGCCCAAAACATTTATTTGCCTGTAATCAGCTCTATAATGTGGCTACAGCAATGTGGACTCGCCTAAATGTCATAAAAAAGCATAACCTCTGAATAACAGGATTGTGTCTCTGGTTTTGTAGATCATCAGGACCTCCAAGAGGACATACAGTGCCCAATTTGATCTGGGAAAACAAGTTCAAGTGAGGGTGTACACCTTACTGAAAGGATCCTGCACCAATGGCTCCGAGGTCAAGAGTGCACGTTACACTGAACTGATCAAGGAGCCTACCAGCACCGGTGAGTCATCCAACCTCAGCCGTCTGCCAGCAACAATTATCAAAGTTTACATAGCTGCGGCATTAGACCTAGTATAACCTCTATGTGAAGGAGTATATTGAAAGATTTGCTGGAATAAGGACCCCACTAACTGATAAATGTATGCCTTTTTGGAAATAAGAACATAGTTTTCCACATGAATCTCTACAACAATTTCTCTGCAAACAGAGTGGGATGGGGGTCAAGTTTTTGCCTAATTTGTCTGTTTGTGTGTGTCACCATCCTGTGTTTTGGACTTTGCATGCCCCGTTTCTCCCTGTGCTCTTGAGTTTGGTTTCTGCTCTGTGTGTCCGTCATGATTCCCTGTAGCTCATTTTTACCCCCACACCTGGTTTGTGTCACCCTGCGTTCCAAATCACATACTTATACTTTTTACTTTTAGTATGTACTGCAGCTGCACTTACAAAGTATGTAGTTTAGTATGAAATATGCATGCAAATGCATACAATTGGGACACACTACATACATTGTCCCTGCAGTCCGGCCCTCTTACTCACTTCCGCCGCCGTCCGTTGCGGCAAATTTGAATGTTGTTGTCAAAATGCCACTGCTGTTTCATACTGTGCTGTCGTCTGTCATATTTCTGATCTTCTGTCTTCCTGTCGCTGCTGCTGTCACTGAGCGAGTTTTGTACGATATGTGTGTTTTGTTGTCGTCCATATGTGGGCATGGCTTTTACACGCAGCTCAGTCAGTGCCACTTAATGTCCGCTGCGCATAGGATTGTGGGTCAGAATGGCCAGAGCAGCATGCTGAAGTCCATACTGCGAAATCTGACCGGATATAGTAGAACATCCTGGTACTCTTGGCATACTGCATCTGACATACTATGTACTGGGACATACTAAATCTTTTTTTCCCTACTAAATAGTATGGTAGTATTAGTATTGGAACGCAGGGAGAGTGTCCTCCCAGCTTATTAGCTCCCTTCCTGTTCTCCAGTCTCATCACCTGTGCCCTGTCTTCCTGTTAGTCAGTTGGCATTTAAGTCCTGTTCTCTGTTCAGTCTGTGTCAGACCATTGTGTGTGTATGTGATGTCTTATCTGCCAGTTTGCCTTGCTTCCTGTTTTTAATATTATATGTTCAACACTTCAAGCCTGCTGGCCTGCTCTCCTCCGCTTGGGTCCACGTGCTCTGCTTCCATGCTCACATTTAATAGTCTTATTGTTAGCAGGATATCTCAGCTTTGTGACTTTGTGGAACGGTTAGTCAAGGGCCAAGAAAAAGCTGATTAACTTGTAATACTGATTTGTAAAGCAGGGAAGCATCAATGGGTGCTGCCAATCAGAAAAAAAGGCCTATAACCTCTGAATGGAGTCAGGTACCATGGCAAAATTTTGTGGAAAACTTGGCCATGGGGCAAGAAAGAGCTGATGACACTGAGCAGCTGAAAACAGGGTGTGACAGTGGGTGTGGCTGATCAGGAAATGGTGCAGAACTTCAGCAAAAGAAATAGTCCCTAAATCAACCACACATATGAAACTGTTTGTTTGAATTTATTAAACAAAACAAAACAAAACAAAAAAAAAACTTCAGTTTCAGGTAAAACTATGAAACTTAAGAATTGACAAAAGTTTTTAATTTCAACTCTCTGATGTGGAACTGGAGACTCAGACAGCATTGGCAGAGGTACACACTCTTCTTGTGCACCATGCCAACAGTATTTCTGGATGATAAAACTTCAGTGCATGCGGTCAGGTGTCATGTTGCTGTCTGGTGTAATGACGAAAACAAAAACATATATCATCTTACCAGACTGATAAGCTGCAATTGTTCATATTATCAACTGTGCTTGGTAACGTAAGTTGAGACACCGAGGGCTCAGCCCCATTGTGTTAGGCAAGAGAAAAGAGCGTGCTTCGTGCTGTGGTGAAGTGACGCATGGGTCCCTCCACTCACGTCACTTCACTTACTGATAGTTTTATTTGACGCAGGAGAGTGAAAAAACAATCTGTGCCCAATCAAAATGAGTTGTCTACTAATCTGTGCTGATTTGGTTCACATCTGTTGAATTATCTCTAGGCCTGGTGGGAACTGCAGTCCAGGATTTTGTCTGCGTGTTTCATCGGATGGAGTATGTTGAATGCAAATGGGAAAGAGACCCCAAGCAGCCAGCTAACTCACTCCCAACTCTCTATTTCTGGTATGTTATGTACTGAAGCAAAGCTATTTTACTTACCCCAAATACATTAAATTAAAACAAGGCACGGAAATAACATATGTAAAAATCATGCTGAATACTATATCGTCCTCCAAACCAAGCATTAAGTCATTATGAAATCTTTTCTGCTTTATTTATTGATTTTAAACCAAAATGGAAGTATAGATGATGTAGTAATGTGGTGTTGTGAGAACAATCATCACAAATCAAACTTCAGTCTGTAGTGTTGTAAAAAGCTTTAGTCTGCTAAGTTACAGTCATGCCCTGGCACCTCTCAGTTCTGGTTAAAAATATACTACCTGCACTGATAGTATCAGCTATAAAATATGCAGCTGATGCTAAGAATACACACAAGACTAAAATTAGTGATATATATCC